>NW_006438074.1:2461538-2497103 GCF_000325575.1 Pteropus alecto | reverse complement strand
TTTTTTTTTTTTACTATGGAGGGCATTTCCTAATTATGCTACTTCATCCATGTTGTGCACTCATCTTCATTTTGAATATTTTTCTCTCATCTTTGAATATAAACTGTGCTTTTATTTTTAAAAGTCAGATTTTTTTTATAAAGTGTTAGACAATAAGGCATTATGTTATTGAATATTAATAGTGGGAGATAGCTAAAAGAACTAAGAACTGCATTTTTTTAGTTAGGTTTTTATCAAGTAAGCTGGCCTTATTTTTTCGTTTTACATTCATTAATGTTATAGTATTAAAAAACCACCCTTGTTATTTGTACTTACATATTTCCTGCTTTTTTGAGATATAATTCACATATAACATTCTGTAAGTTTAAGGTATATGACATGTTGATTTGATACACTTATGTATGACAGAATGATTACCACCATAGCTTTAGCTAACACCTCTATCCGGTCACATGATTACCATTTCTTTTTTTTGTGGTAAGAACATCTAAGGTCTACTTTCTTAACAACTTTCAGTTATATAACATAGTATTGTTAACTGTAATTACCGTGCTGTACCTTAGATCCCCAGAACTTATTCATCTTATAGCTAAAAGTTTATTCTCTTTGACCAGCGTCTCCCCATTTACCCCAACGCCCAGCCCCTGGTAACCATGAGTCTCTGTTTCTATGAGTTTGGCTTTTTTAGATTCCACATATAAGTGATATCATATAGTATTTGCCTTTCTCTATCTGATTTATTTCACTTAGCCCATGCTAGTTCTTAAATTTGCATTTTGTGGCTTGGTATTATTAAAACATTAGGAACAAAAAAAACATTAGGAATGAATTTATTAAATATGTTATATTAAACCTTTTTTTTCTATTCTTCAGTTTAATTTTATTCCAGAGGAATAAAGTTTTAGTTTACAAGTGAAAATAACATTTAATATATAGAATTTACTGACTTAGCCTGCATTTATTATGTACCTATCATATTCCAGAAAGTTCTGCTAGGGGCTGGGTATTAAAAGATGAACAAGACACATGATTTGCTATTTTAAAAAAAAGTCTTTTTTAAAAAAAACTCTAATGTGGCAAGCTCTTGAATGGAGGTACATATAAAGTTTTATGGGAATTTTTATGTTATAGAATTTCTAGGGACTCATAGCTACTGTAAAGTGAGGTATTTCTGTACTATTGCAGGTATATTATTATCTTCTCAGCTTTTACGGTCCATCACCTAAATACAATTGAAATTAGTCCTGTCATTACATCTGGAACTGTTACCCATGCTACTAAAAAGATGTTGGAACAAGGGAGTGATGTGGCCCAGAGATTCCCAGATATAGGGTGGAAGAAAAGCTTTTACTGGTACTGAGTAAAATGAAAAATAAATAGATGAGAAGGAATGTGTGAGGAGGAGAATATACAACTCTGTGTGTATACAGGATTGCCAAGCCTGCTTTTTAATTTTTTTTCCTCAAGCCTGCTTTTTAAGGAAGGATTGTTTTTTATTCTGAGATTGTCTTTTCTCTTCTTTTATGGTTCAAAAGGTCCTTTCTTTTTATGAAATCATAATGAAAATAAATGGTGGCTAGTTATTAATTTAATGCCTTTACCTTAAAAAAAAGACAACCTGCTTTTTTGTGTGATTTTAAAATTATGTAAATAAGGTACTTAAAACCCTCAAAAGAAGGAACCACTGACGGAAATACTTTAAATTGCTGCATAATTCTTACAGCCCCCCCCCCCTTTTTTTGGTATAGCCCAGCATTCTTCAGGAATTTTGTGTATTTAAAAGGCCCTGGTTCCTATGCTCCTGATGTCTCTATCTTAGGAAATAAGCCCTTAGGTAATGAATTAATAATGGAGAGATTGACAATGTCAGTCAGAGGTTTTGGTGGCTTCTGTCCTGTAGGTGAACTTGGGAGCTGGAAGGTAATCTACATCTATTATTAGGAATTGATCAATTTTAAAATGTTTTATTATCCTGATAAATTTCAGTGGCTGCCTTGGCATTAGAAGATAAAGCATGAAGGATAGCTAATGAAAGGTTGGAAACGAATATTTATTAGAGGGTGTGTGTGTGTGTGTGTGTGTGTGTGTGTGTGTGTGTGTGTGACATATGTGCGTTTCTATTCTGATTGGAACATAGTGTCAAAATGCTGTGAAAGCCCTGAATCCTATAATTCTATTGCTGAGGCCACTAGTCTGCATCAGTGGTGAGCTTTGGGTTTTGGTTATACTTTGGAAAGTATGTGTGTTGGCTTTTGGGAAAGGTAAACTGGAGAGATCCATGAAAGGATCCATGTTGATTGTCTAAGCTGGTAAGAATAGTATATTATTATTTAAAACTGGAATTTACCCACCTACCATTGTTCACTAGTTTACCCACCTACCATTGTTCACTAGTTTAATTAATTAATTTTTTAAATAGAAGAAATGATTTAAATATTTTTTCCCCCATCTATAACCCCCCTCCCCGTCCCCACTACCCTCTGGTAACCACTAGTCCATTGTCTATGTCCATGAGTCTCTGTTTGTTTGTCCTGTTCGTTTGTTGTTTTTAGGTTTATATCCCACGTATAAATGCTATCATGTGATTTTCAACTTTTTCTGTCTGGCTTATTTCGCTTAGCATGATTATGTTGAGGTCCATCCATGTTGTCGCAAATGGCAGTATTTCATCTCTTCTTATGGCTGAGTGATATTCCATTGTATGTATGTACCACAGCTTCTTTAGCCAGTCACGTATCGTAGGACACTTAGGTTAGTTTAAGGCCGATTTTATGGTTTAGGTTCTTAAAACATGTAAATACTTACAGAAAAGTAAATAAAAATTTCCTTTACTTTTAGATTGCAACTTTTCTCAAAAAGTAACTGTGACAACTTATTCATAGCTACAGTAGTGGTGATGGCTGTTCGTTGCTATTATCACAATCATCATTATCATCATCATCATGTTAGTTGCTATTATCACAATCATCATTATCATCATCATCATCATCATTGTCGTCGTCGTCGTCGTCGTCGTCATTGTTACTGGTATGGGCTCTGGAGTAAGACTTCCTGGGCTTGGATACCAACTGCAGCCCTTACTAGTGGTTGATGTTAGACAAGTGACTTAGCTGTTCTGAACCCCAGTTTTTTCATCTGGAAAACTGATATTTTAATAGTGGCCACTCATAAGACATTCAGAGGATTAAAGGGGATAATGTATGTCAGGAGCTTAATACAGTGCTTTGGGAGAGTTAATGTTCTTTATCATTGTCGTTCTTTTTTTTTTTCTACCTTGAAATATCAGTTCTGGTCTTTTCTGCCTTTCAGTTTGTTATTTAATTAATACTCACACCTTGGTCTCATTCTTTTGATACTATTTTGTCACTGTAGCCATTCAATGAGATATGTTTTGAACATTTGAAAGAAGTGTATGCTAATAATCAGCTAAGTGTTTTTCAATTTTCTTAATAGATTGGGAAGAGTTCCAAAGGCAGCCAACCCTACATTAACTTATTTATAGCTGAGACCAAGAAGGAACGCTTTCACTCATGTGGATGTTTTCAAGGACCTTCCATTGCTTGCAAATGGAAAGTTTTCACTGTTAGCTGTAAATAAACTGAGAAGGAAAGAATTTCAGAGATGAAGGAGATGAAAGAAAGATTTTAAAGTTGTTACTTTAACGATGGTGGTTGCCAACTGTGGCCACACATTGAAATCACTTAAGACACTTTTATAAAATACAAATACCTAGTAGTGGAAACACCATACCGCCACCACCACCACCATCATCGACAACAAACGTTTTAGAACCCACTACTTTAAATACAGTAATAAAGTAATTGGAATGGTCAAATATTTAATATGTATTTTAGTTAACATGTTAGTTTCTTATTTGCTATTTATAGGAAGTGTCTGTGTAATCATACTTAGGAACATTTCATAGGATGTGAAGCCTAATTTTATTATTTGATTTATTATAAAGATTTATAAATGTCTCCTGGTTTCGATGAAATGTTGGTTATATCTGTAATTTGGGGAGTATCAAAATCAACTCCATATAGAAGCATATTCCAGTAATAAAATAGAATTCTTTTAAGTTTCCTGAAATACGTGCTTATAAAGGGACTGCTCTCTATATCTGTGTTTAGAAGTAAAGTTGGTGGCAAGAGTTTGGGCAGACCACATGGAAAGGCAACTAGGCATTTTACCACATGTGCTAGCATGCCACACTTTAGTCCTTCAAGGCTAAGTCAACTTAATAGTTTAGTGTTAAGCTCTCCATAGTACTATGGGACTAGTTTTTATAAATATAGGCTTGTATGCCTTATGCAAGCAAAATTCTCACTGGCTTTGTTGAAGTTTTAGAGGGTTTGGGTGAGGGACTGACAGCATGCAGGGATGGGGTTTTGTATACTTTTTGTATAACCAGGGCAAGTTCCAAAGGGTGCCGTGGTGGGGACTGAATACCACGTTTACATGCTCAATCTGCATTGATAACTTTATTTTTTGTAAGAGTTGGAGAAATAGGTGTAAAAGAAGGGTAAAAGCTTATTTTCAGGTGAAAAGCATTGTTAATTTAGAAGGATTTTATTTCAGATGTTTTGAATTGAAATAACTGGTTATCAGTATTGTTCATTGGAGCTTCCAATGCAAACATGACCATTTTTAAGAAATACTTATTCACTATATTTTCACATTTTAACAACCTATGTGTAAATAAGTTACCAGCTGAAAAAATTCTTTTTCCCCAAACCAATCTTCCTTCTCCTGTGATAGTATGGTTAATAAATATAATGATGTGGGCCTTCTTTATTTATGTGATTGGCGTATTTGCAAGTGTGAATTTAATATTCTGATTTTTAACAACTTCGATTGACTAGAGTCCCAGAGCACCAAATCTAGAGGACACTGGGCTCATGTTTTTCTTCTACCTTTGCTACTTTTTGCTTTGCAAAGTCCTGACTGAGTCTGGCCCCAAGGGATAGTAGGCTGATATTGGATTCGTGATCTTGTGCCTCAAATGTTAGATGGGATGGAATAATGGAAGCTGTTGACTAGGAAGGAATGAGCTTCTTCTGCCAATTATAAACAAACAAGCAAATAATAAACAACCAGCCCTCAAAATCATACTGACGGTAAGGGGAGGTGTGTGTATATGTGCGTGTGTGTGTGTGTGCACACATGTGATGAGCGTGGGTGGATGGGCTGTAGCTAAAATGTATACAGTTCCTGTTGACTGTTCTTTAGACACAAGAAAAATCTTTGTCTCCTAAGTGAATGTGCATCCTCTTCTGTTGAGTTCTGTGTCTATTTTTCCATCACTTTGGCACCTGTACATTTTAAAATTATTTAAATATAACACCTTGGAGGTGGGAGTAGTTATTTTCTCCAGTTTATTGATGAAATTTGAGAGGAGGATGCTAGGAGATGGTAATAGAAAAGGTATATGGGAGAAAATGACTAATGCTGAAAAGGAAAGAGAAAGACAGTACAGTGAGAAATATAACCACCAAGTAGGTTTACCACTTAGTTGGTCACTGCATTCTTTTCTGGTGTGAGAAACATTTTCTGGAAATCAACAATTTTAAGGGTTGTTCCAGAGCAGTGGAATCTGACCTCATGGGATCTTATCAAGCTGTGATAATTGGATCAGTTATTCTTTCCTTTAAACAAATACCAACATTGGATGGATGGGTTGTTATGCTAATGACCTTCATGATGTTGCGTAATTATTGATTCCTCATTAATTGTGGTTAAGATTCTGTGAGACCCCTCTCCTGAGGTCAAGGATAGCCCGTGTAGGCCAGAGGTTTCCATTGGAAGAGAGATGATGACACAAGCTTCCACTGCCTGGTCTGCTTTGGGATTCTAAGATGACCTTTAATTTTTATAATTTACATTTATTTCTAAATCTGTAATTTGTATTTTTCTTCAATCTAAGTTAACTTCAGAAGTATTTAGATTTTTCAGGTAGCTTGAATTTGGGAGGCGGGTTGCTTTGAGTTGTTTAGATCTGATGTTACTGCATTGTGGTAAAGATGTACTGCCTGTCTGCTTTCTTCTTTTTGTCATTTATGAGATTTTCTTTATGGCCTAGTACTTGATACTTTTTTATAAATGTTTCTTTAAAAAGAATATTTGTTTCTGCTTCTGGGACTGGATCCATAGACATTAAACTTTTACCTTTGAAACCTTCTGGATTATTCAGAGAGTGTTCCTTCTCTAATCCTGGCCTTCCTACCTTTTCACATTCTACCTTTTTATCTCACTGAGACCAGGGAGGGTAGGGTAAGGACTTCGGGAATAGCATGGCTATGTGGAGCAATCTGAGGGCCAAATATTACAGAAGAGCCCTTTGCTTTGACTGATTAAGTTAAGGCATCCTTCATCCTTCAGCGTGAATGAAAAAATTTTAAAGAATATTTATTGCCGTAAAGGAATTGGCTGTATGTGGAAACCTCTCCCTCTCTTTTTAATTTGGTCAATCTTGATTATTTAAGTTCTTTAATGTAAGGAGAGAAGATCATTTTAGGAGAATTTAGACTATCATAAAGGATGAAGCATAGCATTAGTCTCTGGGGAATGGGCTAGAGGGGGAAGAGAGAAGGAGTTCAGCATGATCCTTTATGAAGGAGGCACATTGGAGAATAATTCGTTGATTTCTTTCTGCATTCTCCCTCTTTTCTCTTCGCACATACCCTGTTCTAGGACTATGGTATTACCTTTGCCTTTCACTGAGTTTGAATGTTGCATGGTGATGAAGGTTCCAGTCTCTGGAGCCAGTCCGCCTGGGTTTGAATCCTGCCTCCACTACTTGTTAGCTCTGTGACTCTGGGCAAGTCACTGAATCTCTCTCTGTCTTGATTTTCTCATCTGTTAAATTGGAAATAGTACCTACTGCATAATGTTATTGGGATTTAATGAGATATAATATGTAAAAGTGCTTAGAATAGTACCCTATAAATATAGCCAATAAAACTCATGAAATATAAGCTGTTGTCATTGTTCAATTAGACAGGTGGATGGCTTGCTTCACATTTGTCTATGACATTACATCAGTCTGGATAAATAAAGAAAAAAGTTCAGCTGTATAACAACAAAAAAAATAGGACTAAATGTTAACTACCTGTATTTTTTGAATAGCCAAATATATGACTCTCTTGAGTATTATTGCAGTGACCACAGAGATTAATTCTTGTTGTCATTGCTGAAATATGGTTTGCTTTTTTGAGGAAAGATGATCATTTATAGATGTTTTCATAATTCGTATGTGCTGAGTTATGGAGTTCTTCATGTAAATGGTCTGGTTTTTAAGTTTTTTAAAAGTTACTTTATCAAAAATAGGATTAATTAAAAGTTCTCCTGAAGATTTAACTTCTATGTTACATTAACAAGCTTTTTCTTGTCCCTATATAGCCTCATAACAAGGTTTGGGGTCGGATTTAGAACTTAGAAGACTTTAGTAATCAACTGTAATGGTTCTGTACGTGTAATCAGCCTGGTTAAGGATGTGTAGTCATGCTCATATCATAAGCAGCCTTGTTTAGTTTTTGCTTATTTACTTTAAACACTGAAACAGTTAACAATTAAAGAGAAAGTTTGATCTGACTGAATTTAGTTCTTACAGTCTAAAACTAGATGTTTTGAAAGTGATTAAGTCTTGGGGCAAAGATAGAATAAGACATATCTCATGGCTTAACTCAAATTCCAGTCTTTGTAGGATACTTTAGGCCTTTGGGGACCTCTGGAGGTGGAGGTGGGAAGGGAAACTCATTGGTTAAGAATGATTTCTAAATTTATCACTTATTTTTGCTGAGAATAGAAGTGATGCCAAATACTCTCAAAAATATTGACTATTTCTTGTTCTCTTATATCTGATAGAGAAAGCCTATGTTTTCAGGTATCCTATCCACTCTCATTTAGGCTTACCCCTAAAGTTAATGTCAACATAGATAGACAATGTTTTGGGAGAATTATTCATGAAGTCCTGAGTACTTGGGCTAGCACTTGGGCTGCGTGAAGAGGGGAAGGGGCTTGTGGAAAGGAGTCACGTGGACTCTGTGACCAGGAGCCTAGCCCTCACTCCCTTATGCTGGGGCTGCTGGTGGCTGTAAGGTGGGTGCTGTTAACAGTTATATTTACCTTCAGCGAGCAGGTGGCCCATGCTTGAAAGCCATTGTGAGGCATTTACTTGGAGGATGGCAATTAAGGGTGTTTGCAAGTAACTGGACAAACGTTAAGTCCTTGAGTAGTACAAGGGGAATATGAGAGTATGGTTAGGGACCCTGCACTGTGCCCAGCCAGCTCCATAACTCATTTATTGTGGGACCTCAGTGACTGTCTCTATTTTTATTTTTGGAAAATAGAGAATAATAATATAATGCCACCTGCTTACCTCTAAGAGTGTTTTGAGGATTAATGAGTTAAGCGCCTTGGATGAAGGCAGCAGAGCTTACTCTGGTCATAATTTCATTGCCTTTCTGGGGAAGCTCCAGTTTGGGGAATAAAATAATGGAAAGTAGATAGGAATGGAACGGCCATCTACAACTTAGTCGGTGTGTTTCAAGTTCAACTATGGATCGGGTTTCCATTCTAGCTGGGGAATTTTAACCTAAAATTTCTACATATTTTTTTATAAATGACACCAAACCAAATGTCTGACCTGCTGTTTGTGGGAAGAGAACAGATGTTTATTCTGAGAATATGTTAATGAAGATACTAGTGGTTTTCTCCCACTGTAAGGGAAGAAAGTGGGTCAAAAGAGCATAGATTTAGGTAGAGTTTGGTCTTCTTGTCCTGTTACTGATGTGGTCTTTTCAGAGAGTTGTTGATTTTTCAAGTTTCTTTCACAAAGAAACTCCATAGATATTAAGCCAAAACAAAACAAAAAATATAAACACATACATAACACACAACAGTTGCTTTAAATACCAAGGATGTCAGCATGAAATTAAAATGAATCGACTGACATTTCTGCTTTGAAATTTTTTAGTAAAACTAATTTAAACCAACAGTGAAAACTTCTGGCTTTTACCTTATAGTGGGAAATTTGACCTTTTTCAGTGTTTTTGGCTTAAGATATTGACATTGGGGTGTTTTTGGTTAAAATTTGCTTCAACTCTAATGGCTCTTGGGATTTCGGTCAGTCTTTGGTTGTGGAATAGCAAATGCTGTCAATTGTGTTGGTACCATATAGTTTTCAAAGACAAGGTCTCGGAAGTAGTGGATATGGTGTCCCCTCCCACCCATGTGTAACTGTGAAAAAAACACTGTTGTCATGTGAATTCTTATTTTTTTGAGCTTGCTTTTGAAATAACTTACACAGAGAATTCCTGTTACCTAGAAATTGATGACAGACTTACACCATTTCCTTTTTTTTTCTTAGACGTTCCATCCTCAGAGCAGCCTGAACTGTTCCTAAAGAAACTTCAGCAGTGCTGTGTCATTTTTGACTTCATGGACACGCTATCTGATCTTAAAATGAAAGAATACAAGCGCTCCACTCTTAATGAACTGGTGGACTACATTACAATAAGCAGAGGCTGTTTGACAGAGCAGACTTACCCTGAAGTAGTTAGAATGGTGAGTTTCTTTTTTTCGCCGCGGACACTTTTAAGCACCTTCCATAGTGACTCACAGGTGTATTTATTTAAGAGTTAGGCCACTGGAGGTCACCTCCACAAAAGAGAGCCAACCTTCTGAGAGCTAAGCACAAGTAGTCGGCATAGTACTAGAATTCGAAGAGTATTATTTCATGAGAATGAAATCCAGAACTTTTCACCTACAACAGTATTGGAGGAATCAATGACTTCAAACTATGAAGCCAAGATTGCCAGGGTATTATTGGATTTCTGGCATTGGGAAAAGAACACAGGAGAATCAACAAAAGTTTTAGATCTGTGTTTGAAAAATATTCAAGCCTGTTGGATATCTTGACTTTTCCCCTCATTCACTGTGGTATATTAGAAATGGCTTTAAACGTAATAAAATTGTGATTTATAGAATCTAGTTAAAGCCTTTCTTGGCTTCATAAGCTAATTATTCTCTTTATAATCTTGAAGTCAAGGGTGATGTCTTTCATTATTTTTGAACGGTGTCTTATACTTTGGTTTTGTTGGGAGTTAAGAGAAGAAACATTAGCATAATGTAAGTAATTATGTTTTAATTGTGTCAATAATTATATTAGTTTTTCAAAAGCTGTTAGATTTCTGTGGGAGGGTTGCCTTTCTCAGCATTCTAGAAGCTCTTGGATCTATAGAGTGCATTCTGTTTGGGGGGTGTGGGCAAAGGGAGGGGCTTCTTTACAAAATGATGAAATTGTGCTACAGAGATCCAAAAAGGTCAGCGCATATAACTCGAGAAACTTTGATGTATGAAGGTCACTTCAAAACAACATCCAGTATATTCCTCAGATCCATATCTGAGTCTATATTGCATTTATTATTAATTTACAGGAATATAGTACTAGAATATTTCGTAGGTTAACTATTAACATTGTGTCTCTTGAGCAGGGCTTTTCCGCCAGGGGCAATTTTGCTTCCCAGGGCACTTTGGCAATGTCTAAGAGACATTTTTGGTAGTCACAGCCAGGAGTGGGAGGGGGAGTGCTACCAGCATCTAGTGGCGAGAGAACAGAAATGCTGCTAAACATCTTAAGATGCACAGCACAGCCCCCACAAAAAATTATCTAGCCTTAAATGTCAATAGTGTCGCTGATGAGAAACTGTGCTCACAGTTTGGATGCTATCTGCACCTCTTAACCTGATACTTAGGATCCTCTCTAGTCCACTCGCCTTCTGTAGGGGATAGTCACTTGGATTTAACCTACCCATGCTCTCAGCCAACAGAGGTACCCACAGTTTATAACATTCTTCTACATCTTTCCATGGATAGTCCATGAAAATGTCAGCATATATCAACATACATGTATAAATGTTGTTTTTTTTTGTAAACACAAATGGTGGCATACTCTATATCAATATGTAATACGTATCACATGTAAAGCTGCCTCATGCAGTCTTATGGCTGCATAATATCTCATTGTGTGAATATACTATAATTCATTAACCAGTATCTTGTGAATATCCTTGTATACATGTCACTGTGTCCCTTGTGTGAGAACATCTGTATATTTACTGATTTGTTTTTTAATAGCCACCCCTTCCCCCCCTGCTTTGGACCTTCATGTATTCCCTGCCCCCTGCCACTAATTCTCATTCTCCCTTTCCTTTCAAGACCTGGCTTAAAGTGCTACCAGTTTTCTCGGGGGGGAAAAAAAAAGCCTAGTTTTTTTCTCTTTCCTTCAGTTCCTCAGCTTCTTGGCAACTCACCCTTTTAGGTTGGGTTGTTTTTTTCAGCAGATTTGTTCATTTGTTGCTTTTTTATCCTTTCACACATTTGTCTGATTTTTGTAATTAGACTCTAAGCACTTCTAGGCAGAACTGTGTCCTGCACATCTCTGTGGCCTCATAATACCTCCAAGCCTAGGCCTACCTGGAGTTGGTTGAATCAGTAAATGAATTTCTTTTTAAAATATAGCATTTCAGGCTCTCAAATCACGATTAAGATATTGAATGTCATTGGATTCTATTCAGTTTTTAAACCCAGTATTTGGCACAGTACAAAAAGTCTTTCATTTTTATGAACCAGCTTGGTTCTAAACCAGCTTTGGTCTTTTAAAGTAGACCATTTTCTCTTCTCCCTTACCACCTCCCTCCACCCCCATATCCCCGTCACCAAAAAAATTTTTAAAAAGATTTCTGTCAGTTATATGTGAATGTGTGTTTAAAGTATTCTTGAGCCCCACCTTAGGAGGTGTGAATCTGTAGCATGCATGGTATTCTAGAACATTAGAAAATTAACTTTCTAGATGGTAATAGAGGGTTCTCAGAGGTATAATTTATTTTTCATATCTTATGATTTATAAAATTGCTAACTACAAATTTTATGTGGTTCTTAGTCTGAGGCATTTACAGAGAAAGAGGTAGTATGGTAGAGCAGAAAGGACTTTGGAACTACACAAACCTGGTTCAGGTGTCCGTGTTGGCCACACTTGCTCTATCGCCTTAGATGGAGCCCTCCATCTTTGGGGCCCTCAGTTTTCATGTGGTGCTAAGAAGTACGTAGGGTTGAGAGAGGGTGGCTATAGTCTCTCTTACCCTGCTCCATAAATAGTTCAGCTAAGTAAAATTGTCGTGCTTTGTTTCTACATCAAGGTTCTCACTACCTTAAATGTTCATACAGCCTAGTAAGCAGGGAGTCTGTAAGAAGGGTTAGAACCAACTCCTCACTTGGTGCCCTCTATTCCCTTCCATTTTGTCCCCTCTGAGCACCTTGTATATAGAAATTCTGGCTCTGTTACTGCTCGTTTTCCTTGTGTGTCATTACCTGCCTTTTTGGTATTTTGTGGGGATTTGTGATGATGTGTGAAGCTCTTAGAACAGTCCCTAAAACATGGCAGACAATATCTTCTCCTCCTCCTCCTCCTCTTTCTTCTTATTATTATGTTTTGATAATTTTGTTATTAGGTACTTGGTTTTACAATCATTGGTGGAACCCGGAGTTCTTGTTTGTGGACTTAAAATGCTCTATCAGCTAGATATGTTGTATTCCATTGCCTCAGTGGTTTTCAGATTCTCTAATTCCAAGATGATTCTGCCTGTTGAACAGTCATTGTCCCTACCTATTCCATTCTTGTTACTATAATATGAAACTGCTTCACTAGGATTAGTGAAGGAAATGATAGTGCTTTTAATGAAATATCAATGAAGCTATTGTTAGGTTTTATAAACCAGTATGAATAATGACTTATGATGGCATGTTCTGGTGTCAGCATTATTACCAAAAGCTTTTATTCCAACCTGATAGGACCTATGCTTTGAGAGTTGCTGTTCCTGTTAGGGGAAGAAAAGAGTGACAGATAAAGTGATCTATGAGTTGAAGAAACCATGATTGCATTTAATTGGAGTCTGGATATCACCTACAGGTGGTTAGAATTGAGAAAGAAAACAACTCTTTATGTGTAAACAAAATAAAACAATATAGCACCTAACTTACCTGCAGAAGAGTAATATGGGATAGTGGAAAGAGCCCCAGATACAGAATGTAGAAGTCACTGTCCTTATTTCTCACTTAACTAGTGGTAAGATCTTGGGTGAGTAATTTCCTCTCTAAGGCCCAGCGTCTCCTATTTTAAATGGAGGAATTGATGATGATCTCTCACGTCCTTCCAGCACTGAAAACATCAACTCTTTGGTCATCACGGTCTACGAGATTTAGAATGGATTCTGCCATTCTTAAAGTTTGCAAACCATTGTCCAAGTAGTTGCTTAGGTAAATGCTTTGTTTCATGTATTTCTCTTGGGGTCACATCTAATGGAAAAAAGAGTCAGGACTTTTAGTTCCTCTAGCTTTGGCACATCCTGCTTTGTATCTTCTCGAGTGTCAGGCTTGTCCTTGAGGCAGTATTTTTACCACATTATGCTCATGTTTTCTTTCTGGTTCTGTTGCCATGCATTCATTTGAAAGATTCTTAGAATTTCTGGCTTTCCCAATAATCTTGTGTTAATCTTTTTTTTACCCAAACTCAATCTCTGTGTCTTTTATATTCTTAATATTCACACATCTTTCTTTTCTAAAATGTCTATTAAGGATGGTTCAAATGTGAGATGAAATTTCTTTGGTGAAGACATTGTTTTAGTTAACTCCAAGTAATGTTTATTGAATGACTTAGAACAACATTTTTACATTTCGATGATAAAAAAGGCAGGGCCCTGCTCTGTCAACAGATTCACAGTTAGGTAGAGAGGACACTCATCTGAACAAATAATAAGACAATGTCATGCGGACATTGATAGAAGTACATACAAGACAAGGAAGGAGTGGAGAGAAAAGGTGATTAATCAGAGGTAGGTAGGGGTAGTCAAGGAAGCCTTTACAAGTGAGTAGGGCCTCAATAGGTTTTTAAAGGTGAATAAGTGTTTTCCAGGTAGCTGAAATACTGTTGAAATGAAAAAGAGAACTACATGATGTGAAGGAATTCCCCAACGTCATGATATATTCAGAGAAACACAAATACTGCTTTGTTGTTCCTGCATTGGGGGATGGGGCAGAGAGAGAGAGAGAGAGAGAGAGAGAGAGAGAGAGAGAGAGAGAGAGAGAGAGTGTGTGTGTGTGTGTGTGTGTGTTGGGGAGTGGAAGGAGGTGAATGGTGGCAATTGAAGATGTAGATGGAGGCCAGATCCAGAACGAACCTCATAGACAATGGATAACTGTTGAAGAGTTTTAAGCAGTTGCTTGACATAGATTTGTATTGTAATGGCAGTGGGTCACATAGATTGGAGGGGACTGAAATTGAAGGCAGAGAGGAATCTATTAGGGTACTTCCGTATTAGAGAAGTTGTGGAAGGCCTAAACCAAGCACAGATGTGGAAGTAGAGGAGAGGAAAGGATGTCATTTGAGACTCACTTAGGAGGTGCAACCCAAGACACTTATTGTTTGTGTGAATGTTTATAGTGTGAGAGAGGAAGGGGTCTAGGATAGCTTTGGGAATTAGATAATTTGTAATGCTGCTACTTGAGAAAGGTATAGCAGGAGGGAGAGTAGGTTTTGGGTAGAGACTGAGGATTTGATTTTTGATGTTAAACTTTGAGGTTATGGGAGACCTAGATGTGGAACGCCGGAGATAGAGATTGGTAAAGTAATTATCATCGTGCGAGTAGGGCAGGGGAAGAAAAAGAACAGTGATAGAATTTCAGGTGATACCAGGGAGTCGTTGTGCATTAGTACAGTGATATCGATGGGAGCTAGTGCGTTGAGGTATGTATGAAATATGAGGAAGTTGAGATGATGACTATATGATAATGACTGCACATACAGTGGTGGAATCTTCGGTGTACTGTCTTTATTAGAGTAAAATCCTGTCCTTTCATGCAGAAAGCATATCTTGTCACACTGGTCATTTGCTGTTATTGTTTTCATATTTTGTCTTTATGACTTGGCTTTTCTTTGTTTCAGAATCTACCCACTTCTAATCTACGGTTAAATATATACCTCAAATTGTAGAATATGTGATTTTCCAAAGCCAGTGTAGTTTTAAGATAAAATATGTTGAATAATTTTTTTGTGTGTTTTCTATTGATGTCTTTTCTTGAGTCCTTGATGTTGTTTCTCGGCCACCATTAACTTTGTTTTTCCCAGTCTCAAATTATACCCTGTCACTTGGTTATCTAAGTGCTTTATCTTTTGTACATTCTTCGATTTAACTAGAAATCACAGCTCTGGGTAGCCTCTTAATAGAATAATATGGTTTTGTAGAAAATTATGAAGCTGCAACTAAAGGTCTCAGCTTCTGCCTACAGAGACTTAGGAATGCTTTATTAACTTCATTGCATACTCTGTTGGCTGAAGGACAGAGAGTTTCTTTTTATAAAATAACAACTATCTTAAAGTAGCCTTGAGAATGATAACTACTGGTGGGGTGGGGATATGAAATTTCCATTTTTCATCTTTCTGTACCTGATAAGGAATATAACTACACACCCTGGCTAGAATTTGCCTTGGAGGTGACTTTTCAGACCTAAAGGAGATAAGATCTGTCAATGTGAGCCATTGAGGGGGCCTGTGGTGTGGTGGAGGTGGACGGCTTACGCGATTGGAAATATAAATAATGGAAGGGAATGGAATGATATCTGGGAAAGACATTTAGGACCTGAAGTTACTGGTAAATTTTGAGGCTAGGATAAGTCTAAAAGATAGGACCTGAGAATTAAATTAGAAAGTAAAGAATTCCCTGGTATTTAGAAAAGAATTGAAGGTTATGATAATAAAGACTACCAGAAGACATTTTTAGAATGAGATCAGGAAGAATTCACTGGTCAAGGTTAGGAGCAGGTTGTTACCATTTGTAATTTCCCAGAGGGTAGAGAAACTGGCAGGCACTCTGTGTTTTCCTTAATTATTATCTTTAACTATCACACTGTGCTTCTTTAGTTAATGCTCATGTAACAGTATTTATTTAGCGTCTTAGTGTGTCCACAGATTGGTTTCATGGGGTCAGTGGACCCTTTTCCTGCCTTACCACTCCTTCCCAGTATAAGAGTACATGGTGATGCAAGTGGGGGTGAGAAGGAGTTCAGGAGGAGGGCTGTGTGGTTCAAAACTCTCCTCTGTTCCTCCCAAACTACTGTCCTTGAGATGATCCCGTCCATCCCCTAAGTTCATGTGCTTCCCCCATGCCTCCTTTCTGTCCCACCATTAGAAGCAGGCAAATTCTGTCAGCAGCCAAGGCATCCTTAAGTTGCTTGGTTAGCCTGAATTTGCAGCAAGGGAGTTAGATGATTTGAATATCCCTGTAGCTCCATGATGGCCCCTAGTCCTTGGAAGCACTTATGTGTGTACAGCCCAGTTTTCCTTTTTGTTGTCCATCAGGGTCCATGATATAGACAGGCACACCTGGGCTTAGCCCTGTCACTTACTTAGCTGTGATCTTAGGTGAGTCGTAACACTCTTAAGCTTGTTACCCATTGTAACTTTATAAGGTTGTTGTAATGTCGTTATTATTGTTGTTTATGGTACCACCTCTACCACCTCTGCTAGAATTATCTTTTTATTTAGATAGATTAATTAGTTTTCCTAATTATAATGTCTTGCTAGCCTGAAAGCTTAAGCTTTTTTGTCTGTTTAAGGTGACTTTCCATATCTCTTCTATGTTGGTTTTAAACTTTAGTTCTGTTTGAGGAATTTTGTTTTCAATTCTTTTTTGGAGGATTCTGTAACTCTACATGTGCCATGTGTATAATTACATGTACACGTGTGTATGTACTGCATGTGCCATGTAATTACATGCACACGTGTGTATGTACCGCTCTTGGTTATATTTGCATGTTCATGTTTGTACCGTATTAATAATTTACCATTCTCTCCCGCAACATTCTCTCTTAAGGAATCTGTCAGGGATTTTAATGTGTTTAGTTTTTATTTAAATATGCTAAGGAGCTGGTTTTTATTCAGGAAGCTGCTGAGCTACTCATCATTGCTATTCACTTCGTTTACAAGCTGTAGTCCTTCTGGCTGAACTGCTTTACAGATTGTTCAGAGTTTTCAATATACTTAAAATTGTTTGACAGCTGTGACTTGTCTAGCGCTGATCTCTTCAATACTATCATTTCACTGTAAGGAGACTACTTCTACCTGTCCCCTCATTCCCCCAAGGTGGCAACAGAATTTTGCAGAATAAGTTATAGTACTGAATTCAAGTTTCTGTTTTCTCCCACATTTTAATTTAAGCTTGAAACTGAAAGTATGGTTATAGGTATAAGGAATGCTTCTGGAAAAATCTGTTAAGAAAATGGATGATAAATAATTGGAAAGTATTACCTTTGTGGTGTATACAGATGGGTCTAGGAGAATTCTGGCACTTGGTGCTAGTTTATATGGTTCAGCCATCTCTGTTCTGAGGAGAGAGAGAAATGAGAGGGATTTATGGTTGATTCTCTAAGGAGAAAGCTGATTATATCACAGTGGTGCATAGTAGCAGGAAAAAAATGGAGAAAATGAGTGCCCTAAATGTGGAATTCTCAGAGACAGTAATGCTTGAGACAAGAATTTGGCAAGAAAACAGTGAAATGATCAGGTTGTTTCCAGGAGATAGTTGGCTACTGACCAATGTGTAAAGCCAAATTTGATCTATAGATGGAAACAACAAGAGATGTGCTATCCAGTGACTTCTGTAGAGGAAGTTGCCTCTGGAAAGCGAGGGTAAGTTAAGGGACTTTTAGAGTAAAAATGTCATTCCAATGATGAATAGAGAAAGGCGGGGGTTGGCTGAGCAGTGGAGAGGGGAGAACTGGAAAGACCAGAGCGTGAGGCAGTCCACGGGTTCTGAACAAGGAGGAGCGTTGCCGTGACACACAGAAGAGGGGATGTTTCGGGTGGGGGAGGGGGGAATAGACTGGTTATAACTATTTGTTAAGTTGGAGAACAGGTTTATTTTTTAATAAAATGGCTAAGCAAGCTATATGGGAGAATATGATGTTTCCTGACGCTTCCGAAATGTAAGTAACAAATGGAGTCGGGGCTAGACAGATAGTGTTAGGTTCTAAATGGGCTGCTTTGAAATGCTTTGGGATTTCCCTTTCTGAAGAAGTTAAGGCCTTTGTGAGAATAGGGTAGAACACTCTGGGCTGATGTAGGTGTCTTCCTTTTGTGGGACTTTTGACTTTTTCTCTTAGAAAACGTAGAAAATTTGTAAATCTTAGACAATAGAGAAGGTCTAGACAATTGAGTTTTATATTTATATTGCCATTAGATACTAAGTGGAAAGTAGGAGTAGTTATTTGAGGGGTAAAATAATTGGAGGCAATGATCTTTAAATGCACATTTAAAATGGAAGCTAACAGGGTTGGTGGGCAGTTCCTGTCCCTAGAGCCCTCTCCTGATTCCTTTCTGAGGACTTACTTCCACCCTCCTGCCTTCCCCCCAAGATGGGGCCGAGATGCCTCAGGGAGCCCTGTGAGGGAGAGCTGTCTGTCTTGCCTTCCCCTGGAGTAGCCTGTCTTACTCAATTCATTATGAAGCAGGTAAGGAGTAATGTTAATCTATGGTCAAATGTAATTCGGGTACGTTTTTGTTTTCATTACCAGCTAGCTAATGAAGGGTCACAGAGACAGAGAAACACACACACACACACACACACACACACACACACACACACACACACGTGTGTGTGTGTGTGTGTGCATATAGACACAGAGTAAAGGACAGTGATGGTTTCGGCTTTGTTTCCTGTTTATTTTTAGTGATTTCAAATAAGAATACATATTTAATAGCCAGAATTGTACATCGGGACCCTCGTGTTTACTTGTGTGTGTGTTTTAATTCAGAATTCAAGAGGTTTCAATTTTTTAGCAGTAGCTGATTTTGAACCATAAAGTGGTCAAAGCAGATGTTAGAATATATGTGTTCTCAAAAAAGCCACTTGGTGTTATTGTTTTATCAACTCGTGCACTTTAGTCCTTACAGAAATCACTTGGTTTACCAGTTTTAGTACCTTTCTGGGATTTAGGACCCACAGTCCATGCACAATGAAATGTGGCAAAAACCTGCTATCACAGGCTCGCCCGTGTGTGGGGCCGGAGTGCTTGACTGCAAACGCCAGCGGTACGAGGGCCTGCTCTGTATTTATACACAGTAAGCACTATGACTCTTGCAGTGTTTACACCTCTATTTTTGGATTCCAAGATTTAATATCAACAATCTTCACTTTTGGATTCACTGCTACATTTCCAGTTTTGGAGACAGTGCAATATTGTTGTCTCTGTGTGTGAAATATTATTTCCCTGCCATGGTTTTGTGTGGGGATAACAGACTCTAGAGAGAATTAATTTAACATTACTGTCACCTTTTCAGCAGGTAAAAAGTTGCTTTGTATTTTGAGCAAAGTTTAGTCTTGAAATAGAATTCTAGTGGGAGTGGAGGGGTTCATGGTTGGAATTTGTGGGTAATAAGGTAGGGAGCAGGGATGGGTCTAGATTACAGAGGTCTTGGCAAGCTAAGTAGAGGAGGTTAGACTTAATCTTGTAGACAAAGAGCAGAGAGTTGCTAAGGTTTTTGAGCAGTAGGTAAAATGTGAATGATATTCTTTTTCTTTTTTTAGCCCCCACAAATAAAATCTGTACCCTTCTGCCAGCTCCTGTAAGAAGATTTAGGCTGGCAGATTTAACCCAGGATGGCTGATGGCAGAGGGCTGTTGTTGTCTTAATCTTGTCAGCTGGTGGCAAAGGAAGAGGAAACGGAGAAGAATATGTAAAAGAACTCCCTAGCGCTTATATTTTTCCATGTGCTTATAAAAAAAATTGGAGACCAGAGGAAAGGAATCACCTATAGTTTCATTATTTAATTTCACGCATTACTCACATTTTGGCCAATTTTCTTCTAATCTTATTTTTTTAATGAGATTTTTCCCTTAAAAAAATTTACACATACTTAAATGCAATACTATTTTAAGAACAGGTCTTAGGCAGCGAATGTTCAATGGATTTGACAATTCTATATACTCACATAACCAAACCCCAGTCTAGAACATCGCTGTCCCCTAAGAAAACTTCCTGTTCCCCTTTCCTGTTTTTACTTGTTAAATTTTTTTTCTAATTTTACTATATATGTATAATTTTGGATTTTAAAATTATTTTTTTAGTATTATAATATAAACATATTTTCATGTTGTTAAATATCTTTTAAAAACATCATTCTAATGGCTTCCTAATATGCCATTATGTGGATATATCATTATTTATTAAGCTGTTTTCCCAATTTGGGATATTTAAACTGTTTCCAAATTTCCACTATTAAAATTAACACCACCATTAGCACCAAAGAGACATTGTGAAGGAATAAATAACATGTCTCATTAACAAGTTGCATAAAGCAGGTAAAGGAGAGAAAGAGTTAAAGAAAACTTCAAAGGGTTAGACAAAATGGGGAAGGTGAGAAGAGAAATCTCCTGTAGAGGGACATTGAGGTCAATGAGGATGAGATTGGTTTTGACTAGACTGAATTTGAGATCTAGGGAGATGTCAGAACTGCTCTGTATATAACTAGAAATAATGGAATCGAGACATCCCTGTGGCCTGGAAACAAGTCCTAACAGAAAAGGTGATAGAGAACTGAGTGCTGAGAGAACAGCATGCCGAGGATTCAGCCTTGTTCTACCTTGAGTTCTAGTGCTGATTTTTTTTTTTTTCCCGAGATTTGTTTACTTGTTCATTGGGTGAAATGATGACTTTGAGACATTTTGTTTGGTGTCTGTATTCAGTATCCAAGTTCCAGAATGTGCTTTACTTTCTGTTTTGTTCCCAGTAAGACCTAATGTGGTTGGTGCTAATTCTGAGAAAGAAAACTGATGTAGAGATCTCTCACTTTACCTTGGCTAAGGTCAAAGCAGCTGCTGTTTTTTTTTTGTGGCTCTACTGGATTCTTTCCCACTGAAATGGGGTTGATTTATTCACCTAAGAACATTAATTTGAATTAGCAGAATTTCCTAGAGAATGGAAGAAATAATTTAATCAGAAATAATCAAAACTTTTGAGCAATTTAGGACTTGAACACGTGCATATGCTTATTTCCTTTACCTCCTGAAATCACACAAAAATTAATGAAAAGAAATAAAACTCATAAGATCAAAGTAAAATGTAGAGAAAATCTCAGGATCAACATTTTGCAAACTAGAAAGCGAATGAACTTGGCTGATCAGAGAAAGCTGAACCCTAAGTAGCAGCAAGGAAAGTCTAGAAGTAGCCAGCTCATACCACATCAACTCCAGGAAGGTTCAGAAAGATGACTTTCAAAGTAAGGGTGCATGGGAGCAAAAACAGGGGGCTTGGTTAAAAGTTTGTGTTAAGAGGATCTGGAACTCCTGATCCTATCCCACCCCATCAAAACCAGGCAGCCAGGTGACTGCTTCTCCTAAATCCTAGCAAAAGATCGAAGCTTTACTCTCCAGAGAGGCTAAGCTGGAGGGAATCTGGACTCACTAGGCACAGCTAAGAGCAGTGGGCACCTTTCTGAAAGTAGGAGAGCACATTGGAATGTCCTCCACCCTCACCCCCCTCAGCTCCTAGATCCCTTATGCCTCCAGTCAGGAGAGGGATGATTCTTCCTTGGAGGGGAAACGACTTAAAGGCGCTAATTAAAGGATAGTTCTTAGCGGGGTAAAAGGGAGATGGTGGTAAGGAAATAGCCCAGCCAGTCTCACTACAGGCAAACACGCTACTCAGCACCACCCTTTCACATAGAGTTCTCATTTTGAATAAGGCTGGATGTGACATTGTAAGAGCACAGTGTCCTGACATTAATTCTCTATCCTGACATTAATGCTATCAATTTGTTTTGCATGTTTTGAACTTTATATAAACGTATGTGGAGGGGGCTCAATTCACAGGTTTTTTTTTTTCCCTTGTTACCCCCACCCTACCCCCAATCTTTTTTCCTGCCTTTGTGGCATCTCTGTCATCTGATAGGCTTGGATAGGTCAAAGAGAGTAGAACAAAAGAGTCTTTTTCTTCACACACTTTCTCCCTTTTGTCTCCTTATAACTAAATGTGGATGTATTCCTCAAAACTGTAGCTTGTATTTACATTTGATTTGTATTCAAATCCTATTGATTCCGTGTTCTTGATCTCTTCTACACAGTTGTCAACCCTCTTATGCTTCTAGAAACTGAATGTCTAGAGGGATCAAATTACTTTCAGAAACAATTATATGTTAAATCCAGTTATACCAAGTGGTCATAACAATTATCTACAACAGCAGCAGCAGCAATAAATAATAAACAGATTTTTTTTTGTAGTCTGTGTAAATCTCAACAATGTGTATACCTAGTAGATTTTGAAAGAAATATGCAGTAACGGAAATAAAAGTGAAAATAATGATATCCTTGTGAGTTAGAATAGTACATGCCCAAGATTTCTATTACTTTAATCTTGTTTTTGAATTTGGCTACAAATTTTAAAATTCTAATTGAGCAGTATAAACTTTTAAACTTCATCTTTTTGTTTGTTATTCCCTTTCTTCAACTGATTGTTAAGCATCTTTTATCTTTTTAAAGTGTTCCTTCTGCCTCATTTCAGAAATCAGCTTTAATAGAAGAGCTGCTATGTCCTAGAAAGCCCTGTTGATACGGATTTAACATATGACAGTGAATGTGTAACAATAATAAGATTGTAGTCGTCGACTTTAGAAATCTTTCGAATCCTCTTCTGGATTTGTAAAACAAACCTCACAACTGTCACAAGTGCACGTTTCTTAGTCACATGTACACAGTGCACTCTGTCTTTGGTTCTGGTTCAGTGAATGTTTTCTCTAAGTTATAGAGCTTTGTCCACAAAAGTGGTTTCATAATAAAAATGTGACCAACCTTGCTGATGTGTTTGACTTCACCTATGTATCACAGTATTTTAGTCCTTATTATATTGTTGAGACCTGCATCTCTGGCAAACAAGGGCATTGTGGAGATTGTTTTGGCTCAAGGAATTATATTTAATTCAAGTGAATGTGTTTGGAATAATAACTTTTGGAAAGTCTTGTCTGAGAATTTTTATTGTATTGATAATGTTACATGGCAGTGACAGTTACATATTTAATATCTTAGAGAATAAAGTTAGAACCGCAGTGGATGGCTCATAATCTAGGGAGTAGTCATACTGATCTAATTAAATTTCTGCTCTTTAACGGCAGAGGGAATGCAGTTAGCATGAATATGATGGCTAGGTGGAGAGCCAGGAGAGGGAGGGAGCAACTGGGGGTATCGTTTTATGAACTATATAGATGTGTAGCCAATGTATTGTATACTTGAAACTAATTTAAATAAATAAAATTAAAAAAATTCTGCTCTTTAGAATAAGGTCTTTATGTTAGAGTAGGGATTTTAATGGCTTCTCAAGTTGAGGTAACTTTTAAACAGCTGTGTTTATTCACATAGTGAGTTTTAAGACGACTATATACCTACTCTGAAGTGGAAACTATAGTAGATTTATTGTGGTAATTAAAAGACAGTTCGATTTTAGAAACAAATTACTGATTGAACAAATTTCCAGTGAATTAAGTCCTAATTTAAAGTAAAAATTTTGCCATTTGTTTCCTAATCAAAGCATTAGCTTAAAAAATATTTATCTGCTCAGATTCTAAGTCCTTTGAGCATAATTACAAATGCTTTGGGGCTTTTCTTCATATTTTTATTTATCAATAATTATCTATAATTACAAGGGGCTGAAAGTCAGGTTTAGAAGGTTCTTTGTTGTTGGGACCATTAAGAATTCTTAAATTTGATGTTACCAAAAGTAATGTGATATTATATGAATGTTGCTTATTATTTATACTATGTTATAAAGCATAAGTAGCATAGCAAGGTATCTAGGCAAATTTTGTTAGAATTTTAGTTATTCTTAGAGTTTGAATATTTAATACAAATTCTAGTAAGTTTAGAAGTAGTCTATCTTCAAATGTGTGGTTTATAGATTTAAAGTAAGTTTTGATTATGTTTATGTCTTTTGTTTTGCATATAATTGTTTTTAAAAATTGTATCCATGGTAAATGTTGATGATCTACTCCGAGATTTTCCTATTTTCTTTTAGGATTTAGTCTTACCATATCCATTTAGATGCATCTGTTGGACAAACACAAAATACCATGAGAATAATGCTTGATGACCTAGCTTCAACATTGCATTCACTGGGTTCTCCTTCTGGTCCTCAGTGCTTGATTAAATAATTTTGTTTCTTTTAATACATGGTGGATTATGGAATGAATGAAGGAAAGAATGAACTGAATGCAAAACTCAGGGACATTATTGAGATTGTTACTTATGTGAGGTCTTAATACAAATAGCGCTAAAGGAATACTGATGCTTTTTAATTTGCTTGAATGTTCTCTAACATCATTTAGTCCCTTTTTTTGTTAGGAAGTTTACTTTTTAGATGTAATCGTAAGAAAATTCATTTTATGGCTGTGATGCCATTATTTTTATGTTTATATTTGGTATACTTGCAGGATTACATAACTGTTTGGCACTATAGTTTCACAGATAAAAGAGAGAAATGTTCTTGAGATCAACTAGTTCATCTGCTTTCATCCCAGAAAGATGACACCTAATCATCTAGAAAGTATTGTAAAGCAAAGAGATGATTTAAGATGCCTTATTATGCTGTAGTATAAAAGTGGCCCCCTGATCACGTTACATGCCTGGTTTACTTAAGCCTTAAATGATATTAATACTAACAAATATATAACTAACATAAATTGAGACTATTCATTTTATATATATATATATATATGTATATGTATATGTGTATATATATATATTACATAACTCTCATTGTATTGTTCTTAACTCTGTTTTGTTCAGTGTTAATCTTGGTAGATTTTTAGTGAGTAGTTACTAGGTGCTGGCCACATTCTGTTTTTATAATTTGCTAATCATTTTCCTTAACAACAACAACAACAACAACAACAACAACAACAACTTGTCATCCAAAATCATGGTGTAGAATTAGTAGTTCTGTGGAAATAAAGGAATTGGGGACAGCGAGTTATTTTTTTCCTGCGGTAATTTAAATAACTATTTAAAATATGAATAGTTGTGTTTCAGTATTGCAAGTCAAAAAGTAATAAGTTGTTTGTTTAATCAAAACCTGATGAAAATAGGTCTAAACGCTTCTTCCTCTTTTGCTTATCGGGCCATGCACTTGGGAGCCTATTAGTCTCCTCTTTCACATTTGGCCAAGACTTTGAAATTTATTTTTTTGCACCATAGTTAACAGTATTCAGCAATAAACTAAAGAACTGAAAAATAAGAGAGCAGCCAGTCCCTCAAAGCGAGCAGCTGTTAGGTCCTGCGCCTTGCCTGCAGCAGTGTCCCTCCTTGTTCTGTTTCCCCAGTCTGCTACAGTGCCAGTCCTGAGTCACAACTGAGTTGTAACCAGTAGATGTTCTTAATTATTTTAGGGTTGTCAGATTTAGCAAATAAAAACACGGGGCGACAGTGTTACATTTGAATTTCAGGTAAACAAATAATTTTTTAAGTGTGTCCATGCAGTGTGTGGGACATGCTTGAGCTAAAAATTATTTGCTTATGTGAAATTCAGGTTTATTTGGCAACCCCAGTTATTATACTTATTGTATATTAGGTGGTAGGCATTCAGAAATTAGTAAGGAGTCCTTAAGAGTCTCAGAATCTAATTGGGGGAGGTAAGAGGAAGGGATAGGAAGAATAGAGCACCAGAGAGGAAACTGTTACAGTAATCAAGATATTTGGTGATGGGGGTCTGAACCAGGCAGTAGGAGTGAAAAGATTGTTATATTTCCCGGTTAATGCTGAGCAATGCCCTCAAGTAGGTAAACAGTAACCATGGGTGTCATTGAGGGCCCCTGGCAGGCCAAGAACCTAGAAAAGAGATTATGGGGAAGGAGACATGAGAAAATGGAAGAGTAATAAAAATGACAAAAAGAGTGGGAAAAGTTAAATCAGAGGAAAAAAAGAAAGATGTAAAAAAAGTCAGGTCCATACATGGTCTTCAGGGGTGGGGGTGGAGGTGGTGTGCCAGAGGAAGAACCCTGAGAACCCCCTGTGCCTATCATGGTACTCTGTGACCTTAAAAAACTCATAAGCTCTTTGAACCTCACATTTCTTATTTGTAAAATGAAGGAGCTGGATTAAATAGTCTCTAACGTGATCTGATTCAGGAAGTTACTCAGTGGAACACTTAATCCTAGGTTTTCTTTCTGATTTTAATAACCGTTCCTCTCATTCCCCTGGCCTTGCTTTCTGTCCTTATAGTCACTTAGTGGAGGCCAGGCCACTGCCTTCAAGCCTTTACTTTGATTCCAACATGCAGTGTTTATTAATAATGTCTTTAGTATGAAAATGAATTAGACTACCTCAAAGACTTACTTCTTAAACTTTTTTTCCCTTCACATTGACAGTGTAGAAAAATAAATCCTCCTAATATATTAATTTTTTTTTCTTTTGTTCATTTTTGATTGTTCCTGGATGAATAAAATAGAAGGCCTAGGGTTAGAGCCTCATATATTTAAATATATTATGGAGACAGTTTGTGACTTTAGAAATACCTTGGTGCATTTTAATCTAGTTACATAGACTCTTTACAAAACTGCAGCATGGTGGGGAGTGGTGCTGGTGGCTACTTGTGGTCATGATATGTTTGCATAAGCGTGCAGCTGCCGTTACCTATCTAATAACATTACCTATTTAATACTCTAATCTTGGGCTAGAAATCAGAAGTGGCTGCCAGTGACAAAGGAAGATTTAATGGAAACAAATTTACCGTTTTGGACTGTGGTTTTTAACTATTTGTAGAACCAGGAAGTCTTTTGAAAATCCGATGAAAGTAAATGGATCTTTTCCAAATTGGACTCACCCATACAAAACATTGCAGAAAAACTAGGGGATTTAGAGATCCCCTCCAAGCCCATTCATAGATGACCTGGTTTTAAACTCATGATTTTGGAGGTGAACTGTGCAGTTAAACTGGTCCATTCATTCAATACTTCAGTGATTTACTTATGAGCTAGACTATAAGGTATTGTGGGAAGCTCTGATTTTTCAGCTCTCTTGACTGCAGTAATCTTGTTCAAACAAATCCAAGAGCCCATTTTCATCTTGAAATTAAAGGCATAACTTACATATTATATGTCTGTAACTTATGCTTTTTATAGATTTAGGATTTATTTGGTGTCTCCCAAGAGGAAAACAGCAACTACCTAATTTATCATCCATATTCCTCTTGCTTTAATACAGCTTTTCTTAATTTCCCTTTAGTTACCCATATCCATTCTTATCTTTATAGTTATAGTCATACTACTTTCAATGGTCTTTTCACCTAAATCTTTATTTATAAACATTTCTCTGTGCTTCCATATAGTCATCATCCTTAATGCTGCACAGTATCCCACTAAGTTGATATACCTCTCTGATATTGGACATAAAGATTATTTCCAGTTTTATACTTTCTGGAGAATGTTGCAAATGTCTGCTTTAAATAGTCCTTCCTCCTTACCCCGCAGTCTTGTCTTGGATTAGTTTCTTAGGATAGATTCTCAGGATGGGAGCAATGGCTTATTCATTCATGACATTTTTATTAAGCACCTATTATGTGTCAGACCAAGTCAAAGACTTAGCCATTCCCATGACACCTGATATGCTTTGACATTCTTTTCAAATGTACTAGAGAACTATATAACCAGCTGAGTCAGCTCTTAATTGTCCAGCCTAACAGATTCGTGCTTTCTCATTACTCATCTGGTGAATGTTTATAAGATACTAAATAAAGCATGACAAGAAAGGCAAATCTGAAGAAATGGCAGTGTGTAGCTAAGTGAGATGAACATACCTTTAGAACCACTTGCTGTTTGGATTATTTACACAACTTAATTTTATTTTGATGTGGTCACCAAGGAAGTCCTGACCAAATCAGAGGGTTAGAACACTGTATAGAGATAAACATTTTAGGTTAAATAACTTGGATTTATTTAAATCCTTCAGAAAACTTTACATTGAAATTTGGTTAAAGCACAATCAAAATACATGGTTTTATTAATGTATTCAAACTTTATGAACATTTATTGGATGCCTTGTATGTACTAGGAAAACAAATGTGAACATGACATTAAACATTCTTGATAAGTAGAGAGAGACAAAGAAATATGTAAACAAATAATTGCTGTAGCACACGGTGGGCCCTGTCAGAGTTTATATGTCCAGGAGTACAGAGGAGCAGAAGTTTCTATCTCTTTGCTACTGTAGAGAAACCTGTTTTTTCTTTTTTTTTTATTTTCATGGTTTGCTCTTACATATCAGGAGAGGAAAAAAAACTTGTTACAGAGTACAGTAAATATAAATGACTTAGTTGGAATGAAAACTCAATTCAGTTTTTGAAATACATGTATAGTTTAATGAAGATTCATAAGCAAGTAATTAAAAGACCTTTGCCCTTGTGATAGTGTGGCTGGCTGAGGAGAAGTCATAGGTTGATGGTTATCTGAAAAGTTGCTAGTTTCTTTGTAAATATAATTTCTAATAATCATTGGAAGGGACAAAAATAAAGTAATAGAACTGTGTATGCTGTCATCAGCCATAGCAAAAACATTCTAATATAATTTTTTTTCAATCATCTAAGCTAAAGTAGAGCAAAAGAGGTGGTTTACCTACTCTTCTAGAACACAGTGGTGGAGCCTGACAGCCTGGGTTCAGTTGTAACTGCTGATTACTAATTGTAACCTCATATTTTAACAACTGTGCTTCTGTTTTCTCAGTGGTAAATTGGGGATAATAATAGTACTCAGTTTATAGGGCTGCCAAATCCAATAGATACTGGACTATGTGCATCTTAACCTCAGAGCAACCTTTGCTGCTGTTGACTTCTTTCTTAAGACATTCCCATCGATTAGCTCCTGAGACCCCAAACTCTACTTCTTTTCTTCTACCTCCTATTCTTTTTTCATTTGCCTTTTTAGCTGTTCTTTTCTATCTGATTTCTAAATGTTGGATACCAGAGGATTTTTTTCTCTTCTATTTACTCTGTTCCAAGGTGATCCATTAGTTCTGTGACTTTAAATATCATCTATATGTTGATGAATCCTATGTCTCTAGTCTTGATCTGCACAGCTCTGAGGTCGAGATTCATATATCTGATTGTCTCCTCGATATTGCTCTTTTAACACATTCCTAACTGGATCTCTGGGTCTCTCCACCAAAACAAGCAGAGAAACCTTTTTCCTTTACTAATCTTCAGTAAATGGCCTTAAATCTATGACTCATCCTTGATTCTTTCCTTTCCTTTACCCCATATCCCTTAAGTCAGCAGCAGGTACTACCTTCAGAATATGTATTGAATCAGTCTATTTCTGTCTTCTAGTGGCTTCCTATGACACTTAACATAAAATTGAATCTCCTTTCCATAGCTTACTCTTCTGGGCTCAGTTTCCATAGCTAGGAAATTTGAGATAATCTGACTTTAACTAGACTATAAACTCCATGAAGGCACAGATTTTTATCTGCTTTGCTCATTGCTGTTTTCCTAGTGCCTAGAACAGTGTGTGCATATAATGGGCACTTCATAAGTATTTGTTGAATGAATTAACATATTTAGATTATAGGCTCCCCCCCCTCCCCCCCGCCCAAAGCCTTTCTTCTTCTTTCAGATCAGCATATTATAGCTTAGTATTTTCTGCATTATATAGAAAGTCCAGCAATGGCTTCTTGTACAATAATATCTCCTTGCTTTCCTCTTCTTGCTTTATACACATATAACAACCCCCCTTCATCCCATCCCCCTGTTTTATGTTTCAGATCTGCGGAAATATTTGGAGATAATTAGGATACTTAGGAGAGGATGGGTAAGACAGACAAGAAACAGAATAGAAATTAAAAGAGAACCCTGAGTATAGTAGCAACAGCATTTAAAAAATAAGCATTTTACTATAAAAATCTTGGAATATATGCAGAAATAGTACAGTAGTATAATGAATCCTCATCTCTTCATCAGTTTCAAGTTACCAACTCATGGCCATTCTTTGAGCAACTAGCATTTAATTTGGAAATTGCTTATGGTAAAGGAATACCTGGTTTATGGAGGTTTGTATTACAGATATATCTTACTCTGGACATTGTTATTATTTTGTAAACCAATTGAGAAAAGATTAGGTATGATTTTAAGCATGTTAGAAAAGTTATGAATCGTGAATAGGCCCGAGAAGGGAAATACATGAAGCCCATTAACAGTTATTTATATCTTAGTTTAAGTCGGTTAATTAAAAGCATGCTTGAATGGTAAGTAACCAAGAGCAGGCTTTGATGGAAGATAGACAATCCATAGGACCTGGGATGGGAAGGGCCATATAAGGATAAGGAATACTGTTCAAGAGGGTAGAAGTGCTGCTTTGTAGCTTCCAGCTTTGCCTAGAGGTGATCCTGACCTCAGAGCCTGTAGAAAGAGGTCCTTCTTTTAGTTGGGTGGCGCTCCTGTTATCTGTCATCTTAGTTCCCTTAAGCTGGTTACAAGAGTTGTAAGGCTGCCCAGGAGGTGCTTCCAGCTAACTGTGCTGCTTGTTTATTTTTAGGTATCTTGCAATATATTCAGAACTCTCCCTCCTAGTGACAGCAATGAATTTGATCCAGAAGAAGACGAACCTACCCTGGAGGCATCATGGCCACATTTACAGGTACTTTGAATTAACCATTTGTTAGAAAAGAAAGATCTTATTAGCTGATTAGCGTGGAATTTTCTTGAAGGCCTTTATTCACTAAGAAATCAAATTACAGTATATTGATGGAAAGCTAGAGAATGCTTTTTATGTTTCTTACTCTTGATAATTAGGATGCCAAAATAATAAAATAGTAAGTTTCAGTATAATATTTTAGTGTGGGCCCTCCCATGTTGCAAGTCCAGCTGGCAGTTCTTATTCTTTTATTACAGCTTTTATGCAATTCTACCCGCTGGAGCCTCAAACAAGAACAGAACTATTTTCACATTAATATTAGTTAGATGTGATTAAGTCACAGAGTACATATCTCATTTTCAGCAGTGGGTAGCCTGGGGACTTTGCCTGTCTTCATGATAACCACAGATGTGTTTCTTTAGCCTGAAAGGGCATAAACAAATTGCAATAGCTATTTCAGAGTGTTGTAAGGAAGAGCAACAGCTGAGAATTAGCTGCGTGATGGCCAGTTTTGTTCTCTTGAACGGAGAAGGCCATATTTTTCAATCATACTCACATATGAGGACAAATCAGGGCCACCATCCCTGCATCTCCTTTCCCAGCACCAAGGCCATTTGTATTGTATTTACTTATTCATACCAGTCTTTATCATCTTCCTTTCCTGGCTGCCTTCTCTCAAGGCCAACATTTTTCAAAGGAATAGAACAAAGAAATTTGAATGTAATGAACCCCAAAGTCATCTTCATTGAGTCAGACTGTCCTCAGGGGCTAGTCCTCTGAGAACTAGCAAGGAGGGAAAGGATGGATGAGGAGTATAACCTTGTACTTCACATCGAGGTAGAAGCCACTGCACTGCATCGCTGTAGTTGTGCTCATAGTTACTAGTTGACTTTCTGAAGAGCAGAAAAGTGTGCAACAGAGAGTTAAGGACTAGGGATATTCTAAGGGTTTATTATATTCTTAACTTAAGAATTTTTGACATAAATTTGCAGCTTTCCTTGTCCTGCTTTGGCAACTCAGGGTTGCTACAGATATACATATATGCTATTTCCTAGATATGTAGAGAGCTTTCAGGGGCTGTTTTCTTAGTTCTTACCCAACCATGTTATACATATGCATTTCTGCTACTAATGCCAAGATTGAGTAAATTAATTAAAACACTGTAATTGATTTACTATCTTAGATGCTTGATTTTTTTTTTAAGTGCTAGACTTACTATCTACAATCTAAGAAATTTGCACAGCAATTTATGCTTTTCAAGGTATATCCCAGATTATGACAAATCCAAAAACAGAATTACTCTTTCACTGGGTGGACTTCTTATCGTGTCTTATTCTTAATGCTTGGCAGCAGTTTATAGAGGTGCATTGTACTCTGGAAGAAATTTTAAAAACAAAACAAACAAAAAAAGATAATCTCCTTAGGGAAAGTTTTACATCTTTAGAGATGTCTTTACAGGTTCAATTTCTTGTCTGCTGTAAATCCCACAGAAGAGACAGTAGACCTCTCTTGCCATTTGTAAGAGCTTTTTCAATACTGTAAAAATCATGATCACCATAGATATAAGTTACCCCTAAAGTATAACGAAGTTTACCTCAGTGTTTCAGTTAATCCTTCCGTAGGTTATTAAGACTATAAAATACAGGACCAAATTAATTTATAAAGCTACTAAACTAAATTCTGCAACCCAAAATTTCTAGCTTACATATGTCATTACTATAGGAACAGTAACTAAAACCCAAGTGACAGTAAACAATGTTGATGAGACTTTTGTACCTTTTGGCTATGAAGTCACAAATTGTATTCAAAATAGGCTGGTTTCATCCATGTGTACATCCTATTCAAGCCTATAATCCTCTCAACCTTTCTTTAGCTCAGGGGGAAATACAACTAATGTTAGATCAGGTAAGGGAAACCTACTCTTGAAAATTCACAAATTAACCTTCATTCACGTAAAAGGTTAATTTGGTAGGCACACTGTTGCCTCTACCATCTGTTGCTTTATGGAAGTCTGTGTACAAACTCCTGACTTGTCTCAAGAATCCTGCGTTTCCTCTGTATATTCTGACATCACAAATTAGTCATCTTTTCATTTTCACTGATAGATGGTTTTGGTAGACAAGAGCACTGGTGAGAAACCTCCTTTCCTATTCGTGATAGGTCATTCATGTCATAGTGATTCATCACCAGAGTCAACATTTTACTTTTTAATTGATTTTTTTTTTTTTTTTTTTTTTGGTTACCAAACATAGCACTGTCTTAGATCTTTTCACTTTTTCTTTCTCTTAATTCCAGTATTAGCAGTGTGCTTCCTCTTTTGGATCACATTTTACAAGGAAGCAAGTGTTTAAAATTATCAGCTGACCACCACACCTCAATGCAATTTTGCTGCTTTTGAGATATGGTGGTTGGGTGAATGGCTAGCTTATTGACTCCTGCACACCTCCTCTTTGATTTAAATTGGGGGCCCATACAAAACTATTCATTATAATAAATCATGGATCTTTGTAAATATTTAAAAATAAAAAAGAATATTAAATCCCCAATTTTAGTTCAAATCTGTCAAGGGGCCCGCAGTATGTGTTATTTGATCTTTTCTGTTATCCGTATTGGTATCTTATAAAGTGGGATCCCATAGTTACCATGGTTATTCTTTGTGTATTTTCTGAAATTGGGTGTTTACTTCCATTAGAATACGATTTTGCAGGACTTCCAAATACAATTAGGGATTGTTTTTAATGCTTTACGCTTGAGTCTGAGTAACAAGAATGCTAAAGTCCTTTTATTCATGTGCTTTAGAAAATTCCCTTATGTGACCTTAAAAAGTAATTGATCCTCCCCAGCCCCCTGTCTTTCCCTTTAGAAACTAAAAGGAGATTTTGATTCTGAGATAAAATCTGTCTGTTAAGCACAGAGAACTTACATGCATATTAATAAATGTGTCTGAAGTGTTTTCACCAAACCATTTTAAACCACAACTGCTTTCAAGGGACCAGAAGGGAGAGAGCACTGTGACAACCCTGTTGGAAAGCCCTGCTAGCCCACGAATCAGGCTTGGAAGATGAGACTCTTCACCTTGTGGGAGTCAAGAGGGAGATGAAACCCCCCCTTCTATGGATTATTTCAATAAGGCTGACATTCTATTTGTAAAACTAAAATTTTACAAATTATAGTGTGTTGAAAAAAGAACAATTCTCGGAGATATTAGGGCTCAGGTGTTAATGTGACTCGGAGAACAGCATGTACAACTTGACAGTGTTCTTCAGATCATTGGGAAAGAAGTTTTTCTAAAGTGTTTCAAAGAGAAAAACAGTTTTATAAATAAGCAAAATTCTATTGTGAATACCTAATTTAAGTGTTAAGTTAGTGGCTGAAGTTAGAAGGTTATGTGTAATACATTTGGGTTAGTGATATCTGCAGATACTTAAGGAGCCCTGAGATCTGATTTTCAGTGCCCCACAACATCAGAACTAGCTGTATAATAATACTCCATTATTTGCTGTTTTCATTGTGTTGACATATTTACTAATAGTTGTAAAAGCGATGGTGGTTGAAATTGCTGTTGCCTTAGTGCAAATCAAGGCAGTTGTTGCCAAACTGGCCTGGTAGTCTTGTTCTCCACTGCCACATACTTGCAAAAAAAAAAAAAAAAAAAGGCAATTTCAATTAATATCCTTGAGGAAGCAGTAGATATTACTTTTATTAAATCTTGACCTTAGAATACACATTTTAAAAAATATTCTTCATGATGAAATGGGAAATATGCATAAAGCACATCTACTCCACACTGAGCTATGTTGCTTGTGCTAAAGCACTTGTGTGATTGTTTTGAGCTGCAAGTTAAACTAGCTGCTTGCTTACTTACTTATTCATTCATTCATTCATTCATTCATTCATTTTTATGACATATTTTTACTTGAAGGAATGCCTTACAAACTAGGATTATTCTGGCTTGGGTGCTTGGTAGACATTTTCTCTAAAATGAACAAAGGAAACAGTTGTTACCACTAATAAAAGTAGAGCATTCAAGCAAAATTTAGAATTAGAATTTTGAAAAATATGTATCTGTCTTTGTTTTAGATGGATCATGATTTATTTTTAAAATAATTTACAGACTTTTTCAGGGATAACCACATACTGAACTTCACAGTATAATCCATGTGCATCCCATATTTATTACTTATAAACCAATCTGTAAAATATAGTGTTGTTTTTATGTTTTCAAAATTATAATTTTTTTCTTCTGCAGCTTTTACTCACTTGAGATATTTTAATATATTTCTTGTAACTTCTCGGTAGTAATTTATTGTATAAATATAACATTTCATTTACACATTTTATATTGATAGAAATTTGGGTTTTGCCTCCTAGTTTTTTACTTTTAACAAAATGCTGCTATATATTCTTATACATGTCTTAAATTGCACAAGTAAGCAGCAGGTTTCACTAGGGAATAGCTCTAGGAATGAAATCATTGAACCATAGGATGTACATATAATCAGCTTTACTAGGGATTACCAGACACCTCTTCAAAATGGTTTATTCAGTTTATACTCTGTATCTGTCTTATATCTGTCACCTTTAACTTTTCAGATTTTGAAAGCTTAAAGACTTTTTTGATAAAATTGGAGATACTAAGGAATGTGACTTTAATGAAATGTGTCAGTATTTGACGATTCTGCATAACACAGTGAACCAGCACTTTCTAGTCGGCCAGTGAATGGTGTTAGGAAACCACGCACGAGTAATGATCCAAAGTACAAAACAGACTATTGGAATTTACTGTAACAATATGAAAAATTCATTGATATGGTTTCAAATTCTACATTGCAACTCATATTTAAGATTAAACA
>NW_006438074.1:2396012-2461053 GCF_000325575.1 Pteropus alecto | reverse complement strand
ATACGTGAAAAAAAAAAAAAAAAAAAAGGCAATTTCAATTAATATCCTTGAGGAAGCAGTAGATATTACTTTTATTAAATCTTGACCTTAGAATACACATTTTAAAAAATATTCTTCATGATGAAATGGGAAATATGCATAAAGCACATCTACTCCACACTGAGCTATGTTGCTTGTGCTAAAGCACTTGTGTGATTGTTTTGAGCTGCAAGTTAAACTAGCTGCTTGCTTACTTACTTATTCATTCATTCATTCATTCATTCATTCATTTTTATGACATATTTTTACTTGAAGGAATGCCTTACAAACTAGGATTATTCTGGCTTGGGTGCTTGGTAGACATTTTCTCTAAAATGAACAAAGGAAACAGTTGTTACCACTAATAAAAGTAGAGCATTCAAGCAAAATTTAGAATTAGAATTTTGAAAAATATGTATCTGTCTTTGTTTTAGATGGATCATGATTTATTTTTAAAATAATTTACAGACTTTTTCAGGGATAACCACATACTGAACTTCACAGTATAATCCATGTGCATCCCATATTTATTACTTATAAACCAATCTGTAAAATATAGTGTTGTTTTTATGTTTTCAAAATTATAATTTTTTTCTTCTGCAGCTTTTACTCACTTGAGATATTTTAATATATTTCTTGTAACTTCTCGGTAGTAATTTATTGTATAAATATAACATTTCATTTACACATTTTATATTGATAGAAATTTGGGTTTTGCCTCCTAGTTTTTTACTTTTAACAAAATGCTGCTATATATTCTTATACATGTCTTAAATTGCACAAGTAAGCAGCAGGTTTCACTAGGGAATAGCTCTAGGAATGAAATCATTGAACCATAGGATGTACATATAATCAGCTTTACTAGGGATTACCAGACACCTCTTCAAAATGGTTTATTCAGTTTATACTCTGTATCTGTCTTATATCTGTCACCTTTAACTTTTCAGATTTTGAAAGCTTAAAGACTTTTTTGATAAAATTGGAGATACTAAGGAATGTGACTTTAATGAAATGTGTCAGTATTTGACGATTCTGCATAACACAGTGAACCAGCACTTTCTAGTCGGCCAGTGAATGGTGTTAGGAAACCACGCACGAGTAATGATCCAAAGTACAAAACAGACTATTGGAATTTACTGTAACAATATGAAAAATTCATTGATATGGTTTCAAATTCTACATTGCAACTCATATTTAAGATTAAACAACTGTTGAGTTGTAGTGTGGTATCAAAGAAGAATATCCCCAATTATGTAAAAAGACTGAAAATACACTCCCCTTTTCAAACTGCTAGATCTGTATTACTTGATTTTCTTTATATACTTCAACCTAAACAGATCGAATACAGAAGCAGATAACAATCTGTCTTCTAATATGCCATTAAAAAGATTTACAAAAATAAAGAACAATGCCTCTCAAGAATGCTTTTGGAAAATAATTTTTTATAGTTATGTTAACATGTAATATGTTTTATTGCTTTAAAATGAAGTAATTCATATTTTAAATTTTCTCAATTATTATTTCTAAATATGTACTGTAATAAGCTAAATGTTCTGTATTATATATTTAAACAAAAGCTTTCTGGGCTCTTTAATCATTTTCAAATATAAAGAAATGAGACTAAAAAGTTTGAGATTGCTGGTTTAGGCAATAGTGAAAATGGTGATAAGTGTTAGTCTCTGTGCAGAGGGTTTTATGTATATTATCACGTTTAGTTTTAGGGATTATCATCCCCATTATATATTTAGAGAGTCTTAGAGAAATTAACTTGCCTAGAGTTACACTTGCCTGAGTTTACACAGTAAGGGACAGAGTTAGGCTTCCGGCCCAGTGTCTATCTGTCTCTTAAAAGTTCTGGTTTCAATATACTGATGTATACTATACCAGGATCGCATGTATACTTTAATATAGATTTATTATATAAAGAGCATATACATTGGTTCCCCTCTGTTTATTGGAACAATTATTCAAGGTTGATTCTTCACATAAGAATATTTTTACTCTTTGCAGGTGAGAATATTCTGCTATACCATCATATGTTGCTTAGAAGAGTATAAATTGCCATAAACTTTCTGAAAGGAAATTTGGCAATGACCACTGAAGATCCTGGAATGTTAGACTATCTTTTTGATCTAACAATTTCTCTTCTAGAAGTATTTCCTCGCAGAATAATTGAGAAAATGCTACATAGTGTACATTGTGGCATAATTTGATAGAGAAGTAATTCAGAAACTACTTAAATGTGCAAGCATAGGAAATTATATGTGTAGTGGACTACTTGTAGCTTAGATATTATTAACATTACTCATTCATAATATATTGTTTAGATGGTAAAAGTAATTTACAAAATTATGTAAAATATATTTATAGTACATTGGTGTGTTGTAGAATTACAGAGGAAAATTGGGAGGTTTATACATTAAAATGTTAACAGTGGTTGTCTCTGGTGAGATTATGGGGGATTTTTATTTATTTGGTTGTATTTTTTAATTTTTATTTAAAAAGTTAAGAAAAAAAACATAATGGCAATCATAAGCCACAGTGAAAGGCTAGCATAGCTAGTCGATTTATATTAAAACCTAGTTTTATAAGACTTGCTATGTTTTCTTTTACATATTTATTTTAAGTTATAGTTGACATATAATATATTAGTTTCAGGCATAAAACATAGTGATGCAACATTTAAGACCTGTCAGTTTTAGTGTTACAGGCTTTTCATGATTTTTGTTATTCTTCTCAGTGAATTATAATTTTAAATTATCTGTAATCTGTTTGTTGCAGCTTGTATATGAATTTTTCATACGATTTTTGGAAAGCCAAGAATTCCAACCCAGCATTGCCAAAAAATACATAGATCAGAAATTTGTATTACAGGTAAGCAAATTCTTGTGGTTGCATGTATTTGTTATTCAGTTGATAACACTTTATCTCATTTTCTCTTGATGTTTGCAAATCTAGCAGTGACGGTTATATCACCTTGTAAACAAATATATATACATAAATATGTTTCCATTAATGCCCATTAAAAGTAATACGTACCTCTATAATTTATTGGGCTAGAAATTAATTATATTTTAAACAACACAGAATGCTAATGCCTAAATCTCTGCAGTTTTTTTTCCTAAAATTTAATTACAGAGGAATTTTATTTGTATAACCCTAGTCATACGAATCTTTATGTAGCTTGAAAACTTCTATTTTCATAAGGAATATTTTTCTTTTTTGCCAGTAGTACTTTTTTTTCAGTTATAGTTAATATACAATATTAGTCTTTATATTAGTTTCAGGTATGCAACACAGTGAATAGACATTGATATAACTTATAGAGTGATCACCCCAATAAATCCAGTGCCCATCTGACACTATACATAGTTATTACAATACCTATACTCTCCATACTATCTACATTCCCATGACTATTTTGTAACTATTAATTTATACCTCTTAATCCCTCCTCCCTTCTCACATTCCCCCCATCCCGAATCTGGTAACATTAAAAAGCTCTCTGATTCTGTGAACTTGTTTCTGTTTTGTTTGCTTATTTTTCCTATTCTCTAGATTCTACATGTAAGGGAAATCATGTGACATTTGTCTTTCTCTGACTCCACTCAGCACAATACCCTCTAGGTCTATCCATATTGCTGCAGATGGCAGGATTTCATTCTTTTTTTTATGGCTGAGTAATATTCCATTGTGTATATGTACCACCTCTTCATTATCCATTCATCCATTGTTGGACACCCAGGTTGCCTCCATATCTTGTCTATTGTAAGGCATACTGCAGTGAACATATGGACGCACATGTCCTCATAAGGAATCTTAAGGAACTATTGCATAGATGTGTTAAAACTGAGCAGACATGCCGCAGAGCATAAGTAACCCTTAATAAATAATCGAAGTCAATGTACTAGTGTGCTTTTACAGCCAGGAAATAGCACAGCTCAAGACTTTAAAATTTCTCTGAAGGGATTAACTTTCACCAATCTGTTTGGCACTTTTCAGGATACCTATTTTTCCCAACTTGTCATTTTACATTTTATAATTATAGATCACATCTTCCTTTTTGCCTGGACTTGGGTACTTTTATGGCACTAAGTTTTTAGGTAACATCTCCTTGCTCTTTATGTTAACATTCATTTATAAAAATGGATACTTGAGCCAGCTGGTGTATAGACTATTATAACTCCTTTCTAAGTAATACATGGGACACCCCATGTAGAGAAGAACAAATACCTCTCTCCAAGTGAGCCAAGTGTCTCAGTGAGAACTTCAAGGGAATTGATCTCCTCTATGCCTCACCTGGGTAAAGGTTGATAACCTTCATGGTTACCTCATTCATCCTTCCTAATTAAATGAATAAATTTAGAATTCTGGATGTATTAGGTTGAGCCATAGCTGATATTTTGGCTTTTTTTTTTTTTTTGACATTCAAAATATAGTAGTTCCGTATGGATCAATCCAGTAGAATGTCAGATGCAGGCTACTTCCAGGGAGCTAAGGGGCACAGAGGCTCTTGTACATTCCAAGGAACATGGCTGAGTTAAACTCAGATTCAGCTGTCAGCTAAGAGCTGGAAAGGAACTCTGGTGCCTTGCCTGTGGAGCTCATTAGCACCTGTACATACCTTTCCCCCTGGTTGCACGGGGCAAATCACTGAGCTCTACTGCACATTTAGCATACATTGGTACCACACTGGTGGGTCACATCTCATACCTTAACATGGGAGGCTTTAGAAAATTGAGGTTTGAGATGTAGCTAGAGAGGTAGGTAAACAGGTGGATATATGGATCATTGGGTAAGTTGGTAGACCGATCCAGAGTCTTACACCAATTAGGCAAAATGCATTTCAGACAGAATGAAAGCAAGACATAACAGGCCTGTGTTTGTATTGGAAGGCCTGAGCATTTATATAGCACTATATAGTTGTCAGAACACCTTTACATGCATTATTTAATTTGATTGTGCAACAATCTAAAATAGACATGGCCATGTTTTATGCCCGTTTAATAGACTAATGAACTGAGATCTAGAAAGATCATCAAGTTTTCCTAAGTACATTTCCCATTCTGGTTTTTGGCCTGTTATGCCATGATGCCTCCTCGTGATTCTGAACCTCACTATAACTTGGAATGACTTCAAGGCAAGAGTATCCCTTGCTGCTCAACACTAGGGCAATAACAAGGTTCTCTTATATTTATGATAAAGCAAAGTACCTGAGAGGACCAGATAATGATTCTACAGTAAAGCTGGCATTTAGTTGACATGGAAACAGTAAATTCTGCAATCTTACTAGGCATCCAGTGTTTTCTTTACATGAAAAGCATGCAGCTCAGTGTGTTCACTATGGTAGACAAATACTAATGATAACAAAGCTCATAAGCATAGAACATTAGAGACACCTCGACTTGGAAGGGATGTTTTAGGTTATCTATTCTAGTTCTTTACCCAGTCTTCTTTGGGTTATCTATTCTAATTCTTTACCCAGTTGACTTGGAAGGGATGTTTTGGGTTATCTATTCTAGTTCTTTACCCAGTCTTCTTTGAAACCTTAATAAGAGGTGACCTCAGTTTACCCTTTTTCAGTGAGAAGGGGCCATATATACAGGCAGCCTTTTCCATTTTTGTTAGAAAATTCTTTTTTGTGTTATATCCTCCTATACCTTGTACCCTTTGGCCTTATTTCTCCCAGAAGAGTCTCTTAGTATATCACTAGCCCAGACATAACCTTTCAGATGTTAGGACACAGCTTTTGTGTTTACTGCTTGGTTCTTTTTCTTTAGAACACTCCTTACAACTCAGATGCTTCCAGGCTCACTTATAGTGAGTCTGATAGCCAGACGTCAGAGGCACACCAGCTCCTACTGAAGGAAGCTTGGGCTACCCCTCTTCCTTCAGTTATGCCAGATTCCCCCCCCTCCCCCCCCGCAAGAGAATCAGAAATCTAGATTTTTATGTGAAATTTTCTGTTCTAAAATCCTGTTCAGGATGAACTAAGCCCATCTGCCTTCTAGATCTAGCTTACCAACTGTCAGTGTACATTCTCTGCTCTAGCCTGAGTCCTTAGGTTTGTCAACCCTGTCTTATTTGTCATTTTTTAAAGTCTTCAACATGTGTTAATTTGTCTTCAGGGGTGACTCCCGCTTCAGAATACAATCCTTAACTTAGTTAGTCCACCATAGCTTAGAGTTGGGTTCTGCATGCCTTTGGAGACTAGATTTCTTAAAGAGAAAGTCTTACTAGCTCTTTTTACTGTTTCATGACACTACTAATGTACATTAAACTTGTGGTTTTAACTGACTTCTAATGTAGCTTTATGTCTGTTGTTGTAAAGCCATGGTTTCCCTTGTTTTCTTGTTCATTTTGGGGTTTGCTTTCTTTTATCTAGGTGTAGGATCTGACATATATTCCTATAGAATATCGTTTTCCTCAGCCTTTTTGAAGTATTTCTAGATCTTGAATCTGTCATCCAATTTATTGACTACGTCTTCCATCTTACTCACATCTGTGACCTTCTTAAATATGCTGGCTATTGGCCTCATCTAAATAATTGATTAACATTATTAAACTCGCCGGGACTGAGGATAGTGGCCTGTGGCATGCTTTTAGCAACTTCCCTTTATTTTAGCACAGATTCATTAATCAGCAGTCTTTGAATTCTATTGAACCAGTTAGAAATTTACTCTAATGTTATCATCCTTACCAAATTTTTAAATTTGGTTCATAAGGAGAGTGTTTTTACCATGCTATGGTAAAAACCAAGATTTTGTGTTTACAGCATTCTCCTCATCTACAGACCTTCGAACTTTATCATAAAAAGTAATGCCATTCATCTGCTATGGGGTATTAGTGAGCTCTGGGGGCTACTGCTATGTACTGGTAATGTTGCCCTAAGTTCTTGGCAAACCATGGATTTATCATCTGTCCCTGAGTTCTTCCAGAGACAAGAAATAGTATAAATAGTGAAGTCCATCTATTTATGCTTTAACTTTTCAGCCCCTGCCTCATTTTTACAGTTTGCTTTCTTTACCTTCCCTCTTCTGGATCTGTTGATGAACTCGACTTTCAGACCAAGGCTCACCCCAGTTCCTAAATCAGTCATGAAAGGGACAGTCAGGGTATTGGCAGAATCAGTGGCACCACTGAGTGGTACTTGAATGTTACCATATGACTAACCAGTGCATTAACTATCATGTTGGAGATAAGCCCCGGGTGCCTGCTGGCTGCCATTTTCCAGAGTACTCTGTCCATTTATGTTGGTAACCTGTCCCTTTTATTACTGCTGATGACTTACCTGGGGCCCCAGCACCTTCTAGGAGTGGGACCTCAATTCCCTACCTGTTTCTCTTGAGCTCTCTTACTGGGAAGTTTGGTCCTGACTTGAGACCTGCTGGAAAAGGGTGGGCCTTTGGGAGCTTGAGGCATTATTATTGCTTAGATTCTACCCTGTCTGTTGACATTTACCTTATTCCTTTTCTATGATTAGATTTTTTATTCTCTGGATTCTCAAAAATCTCAAAAAGAGTTTTGGTGAGCTCAGTGTATCACTTTTTTATTGTTACACCTAATGTATTCTAGCCATGAGATTTCAACTTATTTTCTATAGCAGCTAGCTGCTTCTTTACAACCTATTCTGATTGTCACTCCCCCGTCAATAAGACAAAAAGCAAAGTAAGAATTGCGCTATTTTAACATGATATAGTGGAAAAGAAAGTTCGTAAACTCTGAACTTGAACTCTGGTCTACTGTGTACTCTAAGTATATTTTAGGAGCTGAGAATATGAGCTGAGGGATAAGAAGAAACTTTCAAACCGTGGCTTTTCTTCCTACTTGCAGTGTGACTTCCTGCCCAAGCTTGAGTTTCCTTGTTTGTGACATGGGGATAACAGGGTAAATGAGTTACTGTTAAGTAAAACAGGGAAACAGCCCCAAAGTGAGAGCTGTTAAAGCTTAATTCGGTTGGCATGATGGATACAAAGACAGGATCCCTACCTTCAATCTTAAATAGGTACTGAAAATTTGGGCAGGTTATAGACTATTTTGAGCCTTAGTGTTTTCTTCTGTAAAATGACAATAATAGTCGCTTCTCTTCCAAGTTACAAGTAGACTTGTTATGATGATAAAATGATACAACTTGTAAAAATGTCTGTTGGTATCATGCATGGGGCATAGTAGCTGCTTATTGAATATTAATTTCTTTTTACACTATTCTCATATTCTCTACCCATGTTAGTAGGATAATATCTTATTTTCCTTGATTCTAATATTATTTTCTAAATCTCTAGCTTTTGAAATAAAATTTAAAAATTTATATTAAATTTATAATAAAATTTTGCAAAGAAGGCTTGAATCAATGCAGAAATGTAACATATTGCTAGATGGGAAGCCCTGCCATCATAAAGGTAGTCATAGAATCTCAAATAACTTATACATTTAGCACAAGTCTAATTAAAATTTTGGTAGTTTCTTTATTCAAATGAAATTTTCATGAAATAAATTTTTGAAAAAGAAAATAATATTCTTACTAGATATTAAAACATGCTATAAAAGTACATTAATTTTAAAATGTAGTATGGGAATAGGAAATGGAATCTAATAGAGGCTTGGGTTGAAAAAACCCTTCTTAGTATGCCATAAAACTCATAAGAAAATGTACCAACAAATAAATAGATACATAGATAGATATATACATACATACATTAAAATGACATAATCCTCTGAAGAGGAAATCTGATAGTATTCTGTCGATTTAAATTTTGACAGAGTAAGTTCATGAGAAATAGATATAAACATAGAGATATATGTACAAGGATATTAATGTATCATTGTTAATCTTAGAAAATTGGAAAAAATTTACAAGCTTCTCAGTAGAGGTTTGGTTGAATAAACTGTGGACATTTGTGTAGTGAAATATTTATAAGTTTGTAAAAAAGAATGAGATAGAGCGACACTTTATCTGTTTTTAAGCGAAACATGCACATTATGGAACAGTATGATTTTTTTTTGAGCCTGAGTCTTATTTTAGGAAAAAAATTATTTGCATATGTGCTAAAAATTTTGAAAGGAGATATATGAAATTGTTGTTAATTGTTTGATAGGATGCGATTATATGTGATGATCTTTATGTTCTAATTTTATTTCTTTTTTGAATTTAAAAATAATGAGCACATGTTATCAGTAAGAATAGTAAAAATATTCAGTATAAGTATATTCTCATTTTGTTGCCTTGCGTTTTTATAATCCTCAGCTGATTTTATACATTAGCCTTCCTAAGACTTTTTATGACTGTGCCATTCTTTTATACTTAACGTTCATTGTATGTGTCCTTTTAAAATCTGAAGCTTGATGGAAAGCTTTTTGTGTTGCATCAGGAGCCTTTTATAATACCCACCACTTTTCTTTCTGATCAGGAGCAGTACAGATTAGTGGTTAAGTATATAGACTAGTTTGAATTCAGGCTCTGCCATTTTTTAGTGTGTGACCTTGGGCAAGTTATATAACTACTCTATGCCTCATCTGCTCTGGAAAGTAGATACAAAATGTCTATAATATAATAGTAATTATGTTGAAAGAATGTTGTGGAGATTTAATAAGGGAATATATATATACATACACATAGAACAATTCTTGACACATTAAATATTATGCTGTTGTTGTCACTACTATTTTTATTAGGGTCAGTTCTTGTTTTGAGAATCTTCTTTCACCATATTTTCTCAAATAACCTCACTCCATGAAGTCATATGGTATTGTTATACCATTTCTTACCTAGCATGTTATGAATTTTTTGAAATCTGACTTATATTCTAAAAATCAAAAAACTCTTTGGACTCTTATTTATGTGGTTCATCACTGGCTGTTGGGAATTTTTTTAGGATGTTAAGTATGGTTTCTCTTCAGTTCCAATTTGCCAACTGATTTCTTCCAATCAGTGTTGGAAGTGAATGTTTATTAGTGCCAGGAGCATGTAGTTTTTAATATGTGAGAAACAGAGATAGCACATTCAAATCTTTTCAGAGGCCAGATAAATGGTACATAATGAAGTAGTGTTACTGTGACAAAAAGGAATGATGAAACAGTGGTGATGTAGAGAGCTTGGACCCAGCTGCCAGTCTGCTCCTGTTAACTTTTGGCTGGTCAGTAAGTAGGCCAAGTGTTGCCACATCTTCTAATTTTTCAAGATAAGCTGAAAATCCATATTTTGGTATGGGTCAGACAAAACAGCCTGAGAGTTGTACCTTTGAAGAGTTTGCTGTTTAAGAATGATATGACTGGCTTGCTTAAATTTCATTGTAATTTTTACTAAATCTAGATTGATATAGCCTTTAGCATTTCTTATATACTTAACCTAAGTTTTTACATAAGAAAGCTGTCAGATTTATTAAAGATAGTCAATTGATTACATAGTGCACTTGTGTCTATGGTATTGTTGTTGATTTTAGGCTTAGGCAGCTAGGTAACTGCCTTCTAAAGCTGTAAGTGTGTAGGCTTGCCTAGGCTTGTGGATCAACTTTGACTATTCCCAATAAAGATAATTTTCACCTGTTTTAGGATGGTTGGGAAAATGGTTTCTTTATTATGTCTCCTCCCCTCCCCCTTTTAGACCAAAAACGAATTGCCAAACCTTGAATTATTCCATTGGGCGGATTATTGTGGCAAGAGTTTGGCAGCATATTTCTAAAGACTGCTTTCAACCACTCTGCAGATCTGAAAAGCAGTCGATGGTTGCTAAGAGACATACTATTCAAGTATCCCCATAAACATATGTACTGCTGGAGAATGCTATTTAGTAATTTGTATTTCACATTTGCAGTTATACTTAGCTGAAAGGTACCTTATTTATTATGCAAATCACTCTGTCTTTAAAAGTGACCTTTCGTTATTGTTTTTAAGAACTCTAACATTGGACATGACACAAACCAGCCTATTAAAAATTTTTAAGTTTTAAACTGAAATTCTATGAGGCCTTGAATCTCAGCTCCAGTGCAAAGAACTATTTTCCAAACAGGTTTCTTTAATATATCAAAATGTTTATATTTCTCTCAGAGTCTACAGTAAAAACTATAAAACTTTGAGGAATTTATTTCTACTAGAAATTCTATCAGATAGCCATTGACAATTAACAGTAAATCACTTCATCCCATCCTGTCCAACCTGTAACTTAAAAACTTTAAAAGTCCTGCATCCAGACTCAGCTTCATGGGCGTGCAACTGTGCTATGAGTGGCACAGGGCCCAGTGCTTAGAAGGGCCTTGTGCTTGGCTTAACACTTTGCTGTTGCTGTCTTGAAATTAATAATTTTGAACAAGAGGCACTGCATTTTCATTTTGCGTTGAGATCTGCAAATTATGTAGCTAGTTATGTAGCCTGCATCCCACGAAGTGTATTGTTATGTAGCATAACAGTTCTTTCTTGAAATGCTGACCAAATTGGTTGTCTTAAAGATTTAAATCACAGGTTTTCTTGAATCAGATAAAATGAATACTTGAGGGAGAAAAGAATGGACTTCTCCAGTTTGTCAGAATGCCTGAAATTAGAAAAAATAAAAGCATGTGACTTGGTAGAGTTGTTCATATCTGTATGACTTACACTTTCGAAATTTTTATACTGAATTTCCATAGAGGTCTTGAAGTCAGATTGCTAGAAGCTTGTAATGTACAACCTTCTGATCCTTTGTCCCCACTGTGCTTTCTCATTGGTTGCCGTAGGTTGGCTCACTTTATATAGTGGTCCCCTTGAATTGTTTTGATTCATTGGAGTCACGCTTCTGTTGGCTCTTGTTCTTGGTTCCGGGCTGTTTCTCCATGTGCATTACTAGTTCAAGGCGAGGGTATTAGGAAGGTACGATTTTTCAAGACTAGCTAGGTTAAAAACAAAGCTGGAAATATGGAGATCTGATTTTAGTTTGGATGAAAACAAAATTTGGAGGAAAATATTTAGAATACTAATTCATTGATTATTTGAGGATTTCTGATGCTCTTTAAAATCTGTCTTTACATGGAATAAGGCTGTTGCTTCTTTATTGTACTAGAAGGCAATCAGGTTTTTTGTTTCAAGCCTTTTGCTTTTAATTTTTAAAAAGTTTAAATTAGCATAGTAATAACAGTTTTAAAAATTCAAATACAATTTTATATGGTTTATACTGAAAAATAGCAATCCCTCCTGCCTCATTCTTCCCTAATCCAGTCTCATTCCCTAGAGGTAAACACATTCAAGTCTTCTAGCCGTTTTTCCTATTTATCTCCATATTTCTAAAATAGCATCCTTATACTGTTATTTCTTGATTTTTCATTTTAGATTTTATCTATTTCTACTATAAACCATTATATATTTCCCTTTATATATTTCTACATCTTTCCAATAAAGTTATGCTACAAAATTTAAATCAAATTGTAGTGTTTGCGTTAGTAAGGCTATGTACATGTCGTTCACAGCCAAGGCAAATATTATGCTATAACTGCATTTCCTGTAAAGCTTTTTTCCTTGCTTAAACCTCTGAAATTAATAATAGTTGCCTTATTTTTTACTTGCTTGCTTTCCTGTGTGTTGGTCACTAGTTCATCCATTGATGCTGAGAGCACCATATAACCCTTCTCCGTATGGGCCACACATCAGCTAGTCTGTCAGTTCCATTTTCTTTTTTCTTTCTTTTCTTTCTTTTTTTGTGGGCCTCCTTCCTAGAGCCTGGGTCATTCTGCTCTAGTTGGCATTGGTTGCTTCTTCTAGGCTGTTTGACATTTTTCTTTGCTGCTCTTTTGGACTGTCTTTATTTGCTTAGTTTCTTCTCTTTCATTTTGGTGGTTGCTTCCAGAAAGAGCATGAATGGGAGGTAAATTTAAAGGGGTTATGGCTCATTTCCTCTGTGTATGTTTGGGGGTGGTGGGGGCAGGGCCATACCAACAAGCAATTCTCTGATGCCACCTGAGCGTCCTACAGTTCAACTCAATTCTGAAGATAGTGTCAGATTCCACAGGTTAAGAGCTCAGTCCCATCAGACTGTCCCCCTACTTCGACCCTCCCAACCCCACCACCCACACTTCAGACACCAACCCTAAGCCCAGGTTAATCACCTGTGTTTCTGACCCGACTGGCTATAGGTTGGTGGTTCCAGTGATCCCCTCCTTGGGTTTGATGAATTTGCTAGAGCAGCTCACAGATCTCAGGGAAATATTTACTTACTAGTAGGGCAAAGGAAGGGGAAAGGGCATGGAGCGTCCATGCTTCTCAGATCACACTACTCTCCCCCAACCGAGTGTTCATCAACCCGGAAGCTCTCTGAACCCAGTCCTTTCAGCTTTTTTGGAGGCTTCATCACATAGATGTGTTTGATCAAATCATTGGCCATTGGTGATCGATTCAACCTCCAGCCCCTCTCCCCTCCCTGGAGGTCAGGTAGGTGGAACTAGAAGTTCCAACCCTCTCATCACATGGTTGATTCTCCCAGCAACCTGCCCCCATCATTAGATACCCTCTGAGAACTACCTCATTATCATAACAAAAGACACCCGTATCTCTCTTATCACTTAGGAAAGAAATTACAAGGGTTTTAGGAGCTGCGCGTCAGGAACAGTGGATGAAGACTAAACATATTCCTTATTAATCACAGTATCACAGAGTTTTATGAGACCTGTTTCTCTGAAAACATTGTTTTTCTACCTGTATTCTTGATTGACATTTTGGATATGTGTAGGTTTTTAGGTCAGAACTTATGCTCCCTCAGAAGTTCTAAGGAATTGCTCCACTGTCTTTTAGCTTCCAGTATTGGTGCTGAGAAGGCCTATGCCAGCCAAACTCCTTATTATTTATAGTGACTTATTTTCTCTGTAAGCTTTTGAGATCTCTTTGTCCCATGTTCAGAAATTTTAAAGTGATGTGTTTTGGTGTGGGTTTTTGTTCATTTATTGTGTAGAGGATATAATGGCCCTTATGTATATAGAAGTTTATGTCCTTATTTTTCCTAGAAAATTGGAGCGAGTTCTTTCTCAGATGTCTTTCTTCATTTTCTCTGTTTTTCTGTCTCTGTGCCTGTTTGGCATAACTATTAGTCATGTGTTGGACCTTCCGGATTGATTATCGGTTGTTTTTCTTTTTTTTTTTAATCTTTAGTATATTAACTTTGTCTTCTCGTTATAAGTTTGGGGTACATTTTCCCATTTTAATGTTCCAATCCTTCTGAAATTTTTATTTCTGTTACATTTTGAATTTTCAAAAGTTCTTTTTTATTTTCTGAACATTCATCTGTAATAGCATGCTGTTTTTGTTTCAGATATCCAAAATATTTGTTTATTTGAGTCCATTATAGGATCGTTTGTTTGTTTTTCCTACTCCTTGCATTGTGGCTATTTCCTGAGTTCTTTGTGTGGTTGTTTTGGTCTGTCTTTTATGTTAGGGTGTTTGGTGATCTTTGACTTCATAATCCTAGTTACGTGTTAGTCATCAGAAAGCCTCTTAGAGACTGTGTGAGTGCATGTGTGCGTGAGTAGGAGACACGTAGCGCACTACACGTAATGTACTGGGCAAAGATCTTGCCCTTCCTTTGGGTATTAGTATCTGTATATATAGGTGCTTCTTCCTGAGGCTGTCAGTTTTCCTAAAAATGGGCCTTCTCATCTGCCTCATTCAGAATGGGAGTTTAGTCAAGAAGGGGGACTGGCAAAGGTCTCACTCAGCATGCAGAGTCTTAACCACATTATTTTCAGTAAGTGCTTTGCTTGGCTGTGTATGATGTCCTCAAGACTAGAGACTTGGTCATTTATCCTCTCCAGATGTTGATTGTAAATCTTCAGTACACTGCATGGGACAGGGATCTGGGAGGTCTTGTTACTCCTACAAACTTTTAACTAGTCCTCCTGTTTTTAGCTCCTCACACCCTTGCCATCAGTTTTTAAGCCTTTTAAGGGTTCTCTGGTGCGAATTGGCTTGCTCTTGTTGGCTTCTCTCCCTGCTGGCAGAATGGAAAATTATTTAGCAGAGTGGAAAAAAAGAGGAAACTGAAGATAGTTACCCCTTGCCTTCCACTTTCCATCTTTGAAAAGTGTGCAAACTTGTATAATCTGCTTTCCAATCCTCTCTGCCCCACAGTTTCTTTCATTTTTATTCTTTTACTCTCATTTCAGGGAGAGTTCAAGAGGATAGAGGTTCAAACCCCCGTGTCTAACTGCCTTCTCTTTTGACTGTTGGTTTATTATGAGGTTCGAAGGAGAGTTCTTTGGTTAAATCACCACACAGTTCATCCCTGTTCATTAGCTTCAGGAAGGCTAGTTTTGTTAACTAGGAGTCAGCATGTTGACAGGTCTGTCTTTGTAATCACCTTGGAAACTCTCCAGCTTCCTTTTTGGAGAACCAGTTGCATGTTATATTGTAGGGGCACAGTCCACCTAGGCATTTATGGATGCTGGATTATATTTTTAACTGCCTTTTGTGTGTGGGGGGAGTGTTTGGAGTATATATATGACTAAGCACACACATATTTTGATTTGGAAATCACAGCTCATTCTACTATCCTCTTTTTTGGCCTATGCATTATTGTACTTTTTCCTTTGTCTCATACATCATAAAATCATAAAGTGTGTGTTCTATAGAATAGCAGAAAAGTAATTTATATATTGCGATTCATCTTTCTCATAGAACATGATATAGATAATGCTTGTGACTCTGTAAATGACTCATGTTAGGTGACTGGTAATGCATTTTCTTTAAGGGCCTAATGAAAACATTTAAATAATTTTTTGTTTAATTATTATGTTTTTATTAAACTCTTAAGATTAACAATACATAAGCATAATTAATTCAAGTTTTGCTAACAGTGCACTTTTAGACCTTTTATGTTGGTTGCAAATTACTCATTAAACTCTTTTCCAACACTTAAAAATAGAAACGAAATAAATCAATAGAACTCATAAGGTTAATTATTTCCATTAACAAGGAATTTAGAGATCATATGTCATTATGTACATGTAATAGAGAAGAGATACTGAGTCATGGGGTCTCTTTTTGCCTGTAGGGGACACATGTCTTTCTTAGAATGTTTCCTGTGGAAATGTATAGTTGATTTGCTCGTTGCTTTTGCTATGGGCTCTAGATTTGTTCATAGAACTCATAAGGTTAATTATTTCCATTAACAAGGAATTTAGAGATCATATGTCATTATGTACATGTAATAGAGAAGAGATACTGAGTCATGGGGTCTCTTTTTGCCTGTAGGGGACACATGTCTTTCTTAGAATGTTTCCTGTGGAAATGTATAGTTGATTTGCTCGTTGCTTTTGCTGTGGGCTCTAGATTTGTTCATGTGTGTGTGTGTGCACGCACGCACGTGCACGTACACAGTTGTGCACACACACCCACCAATGAGGATAGTCCCTGTCATGTGCAAAGATTGATTGATAACATAGCCAGATTGGCAGGGAAATGGCAGGTATTTTAACAATATCATCTTTTTCAGATAGATTGCTTATCAAGATATATGACATTGAATCAGCCATGAACACTTTCACTACCTGTAACTCCTAATTTCTTCATAGGTCAGCCTGGGTGTCCCTTTTTCTAGAAGCCTTCTCCAAAACAGTTGATAATGTCTGCTATGTATTTATATAGCATCCTGAACCGTCTATCACACTGTTTATTTACTACCATTCCTCATTAGACTAGGCTTTCTGAAAGCAGATTGTATCCCCGATACCTTGCCCAGTGGCTGGCTCTTAATAGGCATACATATTTATTTGAAATATTCATTTTTTGAATGGATGGATGGAAGAATGATATTGTATAGCCAAAAATTGTGTTTGTCTCACTGCCCATTTTTTAATACTATTTTTAATTTGTGCTCCCTGCCGTTATTTAAAGGGCTATTTTTTGTAACTCTGCCTTTCATTCAAAGAAAAGCACAAAACAAAAGTAGTTAATTTACTTGATTTACTGCCCACTGAATTAATATTCTGCTGTCAGTCTCAGCCTCATATCTTAATCACCTGAAATCATGCTTTTGTGTGTTGATCGTTTTTTTTCTGGTAATTAGGGTAGTCTGTGTTAATTTGTATGCTGTCTATATATTCTTGAAATGTCTTGTTATAAAGTCAACATTAGAACTATGAATTTGCTTTATTGCCATGACAATGAATGTATGAAGAACTCAGTAAAATTTAAACCAGTCTCCAAGTCTGTTCTTCAGCCAGAGGAACCTGCCCACTGTCATTTAGAAAAAAAGTAGTTTTATTAAGATATAATTCATGTACCATAAAATTCATAAAATTTAAAATTCAGTGATTTTTAGTATATTCATAGCCATGTAACCATCACTACCATATGATTACAAAACATTTTTATCATCTTCCAAAAAATGCCATGCTTGTTAGTAGTCTGTCCTCATTCTGCTTTATGTCTCTATGGATTTACCTGTTTTCTGTATTTTATATAAATGGAATATTTATACATTTTATACAGTTTATTAATTTCATAGAATATGTGGCTTTTTGTATTTGGCTTCTTTCACTTAACATGATCTTTAAAGGGTTCATCCATGTGGTAACATATATCAGTACTTCTCTTTTTATGGCTGAATGATATGTCATTGTAGTACATTTTGCTTATCTGTGCATCAGTCGATGGACATTTGGGTTGTTTGCATTTTTAAGCTTTTATGGATAATGCTGCTGTGAACATTAACGTACAAGTTTTTGTGTTGACACATGTTTTCAGTCCTGATAAAATATAATCTTACCAGAATTCATTTATTGACTTTAGATTACAAATGGTTGAGAACTTTAAAAATGTTATTTATCTATAACATACATACAGAAATCATGACTGTTCAAAGTGAGCACACCATGTGACAAGAACCAAGGTGTAGAAAGAGACATCGCCAGTATCATTGGGGACTTTTGATGTTTGCTTTGATTTAGGTTGTTTCATTTACCTGTATGCTCTGGTAGAGCTGAAGTCTTAATTATACATCTGAAACATAAGCTCAGGAGGCAGCTTAATTATGTAGTGTAGTGGTTGTGGTAATGGACCCTAAGGCCTCGGCTGCTGGGATTTAAATCCCAGCTCTACCAATTAGCTTTGAGACCATGGGCAAGTTACTTAACATCTCAATTCCCTCATCTGTAAAATGGGGATAAAATTACCTCATAGGGAGTATTAATATAAGTAGATCGCTTAGAAAATTGCCTGATGATCATACTAAGTGTTGTATATGTGTTACTTATTATTATTGTTGTTGTTGTTGTTGTTATTATTGTTATCTCTTCATGGAAGTATGAGTCCCTTGTCTGAGTTATTTATCACTGTATTCCCAAAGACTAGCACTATGCCTGGCACATAATAGTTACTCAATAAACTTTTGAGGAAGGACAGAAGAAAGGGATTTCAAATAAGGAGTGGCATCTTATTCTTTCCTGAAACCATTTTTGAATAGCTATCCTGTCTCTTATTTACAACAGCTTTTGGAGCTATTTGACAGTGAAGACCCTCGGGAACGGGACTACTTAAAAACAGTCTTACACAGAATTTATGGCAAGTTTCTTGGTCTTAGAGCATTTATCCGAAAACAGATTAACAATATTTTTCTAAGGTAAGTGGAGGGAGGGGGGAGGAGGAGAAACAAAGTTGGTAGTTTTATAGAAGTATTATGTAAACCTCAAATATTTGAACGTAGTGTACTGACTTTATTATTTTTCTTTCTTTTTTAAAGGTTTGTTTATGAAACAGAACACTTCAATGGCGTAGCTGAACTGCTGGAAATATTAGGAAGGTAAGCACATTTTCATCAAATTGCTAATCTCAGGTGAATATCATTCTGATAATTCGGTTCAGGTGGTGCTGGGAAATACTGACCTAGATCTCTTGCTGTGTGTATATCGGATACTCTCATTGGTGCTTTAGCATGTTTCCCAACTGACACTTGAAGACACGATTTCTTGTTCTCTTTGTTCCACAGTTATGCATTGCTAATTCTATGATGACTAAAGGAGCTAACAATTTATTCCTTATTACAGAGACAGTACATCTAATTGCAGTCAGACCATTTACTCCAAAACATCTTATTCTTGTTAGTTTCTAGGCTACCTGTCCTTTGCTGTATCTTTTGAAAGCAAGTTTATAATAAATTGGGAAGATTGCCATTTTCAAAGGAATCGTGTACCCAGGTGTAGTTCTTGAACAGCTGCTGCCTGGCATAGTGGAATGAATTGGAAAGAGACAGCTGTTATGTAGGTTTCTACACATATGGGAGGCTAATGTAACTGGACAATCTGATTACTTAGTCTTTCCTTCTAATATGAGGAGAAAAGGAAGGTGGAGTCACATGGTTTTCTCTGTGACTTCTCTAGGCTACGCTCTATATCCATGAGTATTCTTGTCTGAACAGATGTCAGAGAATGGTGTCTGGAAATGAAGAGGGTCATAAGTGAGCAAGGCAGGCAATTACTTACAGAAGGAAAAGAGGGAAGGGAAAATAGAGTTGTTGATACCAAAAATTTGGGGACCATTCAACTACGTTTAAGAGCACAGGGGCCTATGCTGGATAATCAGAGGCAAATTTTCTTTTCTTAAATTTCCCTCCTACTTAAATGTATTCTTTGAAGTAACTAAGAAATCCTCAATGCCACTGGGATGGGTTTACGGTTGTTCTGGACCAATCACAAACTGATTAAGGGTTAACCTGATTTCATAAGAACAGTTTGTCTCAGTTTAGCTTGTGGTAACCTTGCTAATTCATGTCTCTTTTCTTTTTCCTAGTATTATCAATGGCTTCGCTTTACCTCTTAAGGCAGAACACAAACAATTTCTGGTGAAAGTGTTGATCCCTTTGCACACTGTCAGGAGCTTATCACTCTTCCATGCCCAGGTAGAATTTTGTACAACTACTTGTGTAAGCAAAGTTTGTAAACTTAATGTTTCTTCGATATTAATATTATTTTTTAAAAAGACTCGTTAAAGTTTAAAATACTCCCCAAAGAAAACTAAAATGTGTATTCTTTTTCCTTTGCATAAGAGACTCATGGAAATATTTTTCAAGTGGAAGGAGGCTTTATTTAGTCATCTCATTTTTCAAAGAACTTAGATGAGCTGCTCAGTTCACAGAATTATATATTGAACATGTTGCTTATAATAATATGTATGTGGGCTTTTCAGATTTACATCTTTGGACATGTGTGATCATTTTCGAATGTTCCTGAATATTTGGTCTCATCTGCATTTTGCATTAGTCTGTCAGTTGCCCTTTGCCCCTTCTAGTTCATTCACCTTTTTTTTTTCCTTCTCACTTTCTAATATGAATAAATACTTGCACAGGTAAACAAATCAATCAGTATATTTTCACATCTTTTTATTTTTAGCCTCCATTACTTTAGAAAGCATACCCTGTCTTGTTCCCACATTTATTTCTGTGCTAACATTGCCTGGCATGGTAAGCATGTCACTAGAGGGTAGATAAGTGATCTAGTGGTGTTTTAATTTTAGTATTTCCAACCTAACTCCCCCTTACCCCAATGAGAACGTTTTGAGTTTGCATAAAAATGTAACACATTTTTCTGAGCAGTGTTCCTCTTTAAATGTGAAATTCTGTGTTTCGAAGAAAAACTAGTCCATATGCTTCTAATTTAGAACACCCGTCAAAATGTTGTTTCGCAAGAGTAGATTTCTTGTCCAAGAATCTTTACAAGCTCTTTTACAAATCTTGCCTCTAGTTTTTGAAATAAGATATTATATTTCACGTTCATTTAAAAGAATTCTTACCTAGATGAGTTAGCATCAGATGTTAAACTCATATTTCTTCAGGTTCTAATTGTGGCAGGTATAACCTTTTATCTCTTCTTGAAACTGCTTTCATTAGCTTCTGCCATTTCAAGGAGTCAGCAAAGTTTTTAGTAGGCGCCTACTTCTCATATAAGACTCTTCTGGAACCACAGTAAAACCCAGTCCTGTTGACGTTAGCAAAGAGAGAAAGGAAGTCCCTGAGATGTAGCTCAAACTCTATGTAGATGAGATACTTTCAGAATATACTGAATATGATATTTCACCTCTGCTTTTCATTAGCTGGCTACTTCATGTCCTAGTATTCTTTTTAAAAAAAATTCCCTTGGAGCCTTATTAATGTCAGTCTTTGACAGGAAAAAGTAGCTTTTTGTTTTGCTTTATACGTTTTTTATTTTTAAAATGAATTGAATATGAAGTTACTAAAACCAGAGTCTGGAAACTTTTTAGGAAGTTTTAATAATATATTTTTTCAACCCTTAGAATATAGAATTTCCAATTTTGTCTTTCGTTTCTTGTTTTTCCAGCTGGCATATTGCATAGTACAGTTTCTGGAGAAAGACCCTTCACTCACAGAACCAGTAAGCATTTTTCCCATAATCTCAAATTATGGGTCACTTTTCAGTATATATGAAAAATTAACTGTTATTTGTTTTTCTCCTTTTTGTTTTAGGTTATTAGGGGGTTAATGAAATTTTGGCCCAAAACATGTAGTCAAAAAGAGGTAAGTACTTAATGTCAGTGTGCTAATAGGCTAATAGCCTACTAAATACTTGGCTGAGTGCCAGGCACCAAACTGCTAATGAGCATGTATAAAATGCATTATCTCATCTAATCCTCATTGTAGCGCTGTAAGGAAGGACTGTAAATATTCTCATGTTACTACTTATGAAATTGATGCCTAGAGAAATTAAGTAGCCTACCCAGGCATACTAAATATAGATCGTTAAGCCAAAACTCACCTCCCTGATTTGTGAACCCTGGAACTTTTATCACAGTGCTGCTCAGCCCCATGGAAGGCCAAGTGAGGCCCCTGTCATGTGTCTAACTGTCTAGCTCTCTCAATGTCACCTCCTAGTGACCACCTTCATAGTATGGAGGTTTTGCTGCAGTATAGATAGATGGTAGAGCAACCTGTCCTAATACCCAATTTAAAGTATAGTATAGATGGGATCTTACTATGTACCATCGTGAAATATATAACAGACCTTTAGTTTCAGCTACTCACAAGTGGCCCTGGAAACCTCTGACCGACAATCATTTCTACTTTTGCTCACACCTAATGGTGCATGTGCCATATGAGGTTGTGGTAGGGGAGTGACTCTCTTAGCTTGGAGGTGAGCCTAGCTGGGTACCAGATCTGTACCCACTCTTCTGAAAGGTTAGAAACCATGCGCAGAATGGCTCAGAAAAAAAGGTCAGCTATTTTACATCTTGGAAGAATTTTGGGAGATTTTATGTATCTTGACAAATGGCAAGGGTCTACCATATTTTGTTTTTAACAAACACTCTCCTTCTCAAATCGGTTTCAGTTCTCCAAAACCCTACTTTATACAGTTTCAGAAAATCTAACTTCTTAATACCTATTAGGTAAAATTAAACTGTTCATTGCTACCCAGATGCATCTTAAGATATGAAAACATTGTCATTTTTATATATTTTAATTACATACTTAATTTTTTCCTAAGGTAATTATTTTTTCATGCCCAAATAGGTAACTGGTTTTTATTTCTCTGTCGGTTTTCTATTATATTTAAAACAATTGACGGTGCTATTGATTTGGCTCCATTTTGTGATCTAAAGCTGTTTCTTGGTGCTGAGGCCACAAGATTAATTTGCACTTTATAGTGAGCAGTTGTGTACATGTGCGTGTGTGTATGGAGGTGTGGAGACTGGGTCAGTGTGTGCTAAGGGTTTAAAGTGGTACCTATGTGGGGTGAATTTTCTCCTTTGCGTCTCTCCAACTCTGTGTTCTGTTAACTAGCATATCCTGGAGTAGCATAGCACATAGCAAGGGCTATAAATATTTGGGAAACATCTGCTTGTGCCAGTATGGACATCCGTGCGGGAGGTCCACTCCCCCACTGTTTAACAAAACATGGACGAGAGGAGGCGATAGCTGGGTTGGTAGCAACAGAGAGGAGAGCCCCACAGGACAGTCCCGTTCCACAGGGACTGTGAAGTAGATGGACCATGTAGAGTGTTTTCGCCAAAGTAAATAGAATCGTATTTTCAATGCTGTAGGGAACCTGCTCTCAATAAATACACTCTGGCAAGTTCCTTGTGAAATGAACACCTAACATGAGTTAATACCTGATTTGCTCATGTTTGGTTTTATGTGTAAATTTTTCGTAAAACAGTGCAAACTCTCATTAATCCTCATTGTTCCTACGTATTTTTTTTTAAAGAAGTGCCTGACGTTTTGTGTTTTGCATATACTTACAGGTCATGTTCCTTGGGGAGCTGGAAGAGATATTGGATGTGATTGAACCTTCACAGTTTGTTAAAATTCAAGAACCTTTGTTTAAACAAATTGCCAAGTGTGTATCTAGCCCCCATTTTCAGGTTAGTACTAAAGAGGGCATGAGCCAGAGTGGCCTATGCAACATTATTATTTTGTTAAAATTTTATTTGTATTGAACAAAATATAATGGATACTAGCTAGCTGTCTGTTGTTATTTACTTGCTATTTTCTCACATGTAACAATAATTTTAACAATAACCACCTTTATTTTAAGCACCTCCTACATGACAGCCACTGTGATGGTGCTTTCTGCTCAGTAACTTTCATTTTCATGACCACCCTGCAAGGAGGGCATTATGATTTTTACAGATGTGAACACTGAAGCTCAAAGTGGTAAAATAACATGTCTCAAGTAAAGTAGCTGAATAAGAGGTAGGCTGGTAGGGTTCCTTTAGTGTGTGTAAAAGAGAATGCTAAATAAAGCTTAAGAGAAAAGAGAAAACTAATATTCTATACTGTGTTAGATGTTTTACATTCATTATATCTAAACGTCAAATTCTCCTGTGAGGTCTCCCCTGCCCCCCCATCTTCTAGATGGGAAAAAAAAATGAGAATAATTTGCTCAAGGTCCCAAGTTAATAGGGAGTAGAATCAGTAGATACAGTTTCTTGGAGAAAGCCCGGGACCATCCCATGGCACTGCTCTGCCTCCTTGTGGCCACTTTGGGAGAAACAGGGAAGGTGAGCCTGGGCAACCCTTTTCTCATTTGGGGCCCTTGCGGCAGCACTGAGGAACCCATGCAGGAGGGAGGAGGGTGATCTGGGGGAAAACACATTAGGTTTTATCCTTTGTTATCTCACCAAAGGTCCAAATCACAGACTAGAAAATTTACGCTTTATAGACTGCTTGCTGATTTGAAGAGATTGTTCAGACTGTAGTTGGCAGCACAGAACCACACTGCTAACACAGTGGACTTTTCTCCTGCTCTGTCATTATCTTGCAGAGTTAGAGACACTGACTGTTGTCTAAAGACATCTTAGTATGTCAAGTCAGTGATCTTATGACAACCTTGTGATCGTACCACAAAGCCAAAAATAAAAAAAGCAGAAACCGTTATGTGAACCATTACAATCAGATGATATGCCACATATCTAGATAAAAGAAAAAACTGCAGGATACTGTGTAGATGTTTTACATATTACACATGACCTGTGGTTATCAGACATCTGGATTGTTTCCCTTATATTTCAGTTTTCATGAGGACGTTTGGTATAATGGAGGGCATGAAGCAGGAATCTCTTTCACAGTGTCAGAGGGAGGCTTGAATAATGCTGAGAAGCCCAGAGAGGAGACAAAGCGTCTTGGTCAGCTGGAGCTGTCTTAGTTGAGCTATTCTAACAAACAAAATACCACAGATTGGGTGGCTCATAAACAGCAGAAATTTATTATTCCGGAGGCTAGAAGTTTGACGTCAATGTGCCAGCATGGTTAGGTGAGGGCTCTCTTCTGGGTCACAGACTTCTTTTTGTGTCCTCACCTGTTGGAAGGCACTGACCCCATTCACGAAATCTCCACTCTTATGACCTAAGTACCTTCCAAAGATCTCAGCTACTAGTACCATCATCTCTGGGGGTTAGGATCTCAACATATGAGTTTTGGGGTGACAGATATTTAGACCATAGCAGATTCCATAACAAAACACCACAAACTGCGTGGCTTAAACAACAGAAGTTTATTTCTCATAGTTTTGTGGGCTGGAAGTCTGAGATCAGAGTGCCGGCATGGTCTGCTTCTGGTGAGGGCTTTCTTTCTGTCTTGCAGATGGCCACCATCTCACTGTGTCCTCACATGGCCTTTTTTTGGTGTGTGCATGTGGAGAGAGAAGTGATCTCTCTCTTCTTCTCCTTATAAGGTCACCAAGACTATCACATTAGGACCCCACCCATACGACCTCACTTAACCTTAATTACCTTCTATCTCCAGACACACTCTCACACTGGGGATCAGGGCTCATATGAATTGGCAGGGAATGAGGGAATGACACCATAGCAGAAAGGAAAAAACTTTTTAAATTCTTTGACAGAAGTAAAACTGAGAACAAAAGAGAGTAAAGAGGTTCTTTTTTATTCATTTGTTAAGTGTTCATTGGTTCATCCAGCAAACATTTGTCCAGTGCTACTCTGTGTAGCCAGATGCCTGTCACTACTTGCCCCAGATGTGGCATTAGGCTTAGAAGGCTCCCAGCTAGAGATACTGCCACCATGTGCATGGGAAGACGGTGGGTCCCAGGAAAGTAGTAGTTCTATTCTAGTGGTCAGACATGCTAATTTTTACTTGGCATAAATGCCGTCTTTCCTCTTTACGGGGCTTTACTGGATACTGACTTTCTGTGATTTACATATTGACAAGTAGATATGTTGAGTTCGGGATACTTGTTAGTGTTAAGTGGCAGGAAAATTTTAGACTCATAATTGGATGTAGGAAAAGCCTAGATCCCTCCTTCTTTATCAGCATCCTCTTGTGGTCTTTTTAACCCTTTTCCTGTTCAGAAAAAAAAAATGCAGCTCGCTGCCAGCATTAATTTAACATCATGCATAGGAATGCTATGTTTTCTAGGATTTGACATTTTCAGAGCTAGAATTACTATATTTTGTAAATGGAAATACCACTACTAAAAACAGAATGCTGTAAATAGAATGATGTCATTTGTTTCCAGAGACTATCACTATACTAGAGTGATGCGAAAATAATAATAAAAGCAAGATATTTTGTGGCACACTTTGGGGATAAGGTTAGGACTGTAATCCGTGAGTTATCTCGGGGCAAATGCTTTAGCTACAAGCACTGCCGGCGAGTATTCTTGGGGCAAACGGGAAATGGGTTAAAAATTCCTCCTTTCAGTTGTGAGTTTTAGAGCAGCCTCATCTTCCTTCCTCTCTCCTTTTTCCCTTTCCTTGCCTCCTTTTCTGACCATCTCAGCCACACCATACGCTTCATGGTTTTTAGACATATTGTCCATGTTGGTGCCTCTGTATCTCCCTTCCTGTAATTCTCCCAGCCTGATATGCCCTTTCCTTCTTTCGTCCTTCAAAGCCCCGTGCAGATACTATCTTCCATGTTATAACCCTGCCAGTCCTCCTCTTCCCCAAGTCATCTAAGTGGTTTTTTCTGTCCTTTCCTTTGGCACTTTATTTCTATATCTGATACGGCATTCAGCACAGTTTACATGGGATGGGCTTGGAGAGTCCTCCCGTCCCCACCTGCATATGAGCTTTGTAGGGATAACGGAGTAAAGAGGATAAGAGCAAGAACTTTGGAATCTGCCACTTGCTAGCAATGTGACCTTGAGCTTCAGTTTCCTCATTTGCAAAATAGAAATAATGGCACTTACTTTGTCAGTTTTAAATAATATGTGTGTGAAACAGTGAGTACAGTGCCTGCATGTAGTAAACATTTGATAATGATTGTTTTCTTTGTACTCTCAGGGTCTAGTGCCTCATGAGTCCCAGGATATTTTTTGAACCAAGTTGAATAATGTAAATGGAAAGGTTCTAATTTCTCAGAGGCTATTGGTGGGTACATCTTGTACCATTTTATTAAAATTAAGTTTAAATTTAATTTATTAAATTAAAACATAATTTCTTAATCTGTATAAATGAAAGCTGCCACTCTTTTCCTCCCGTACCCACATAACTCCTTTTTAGAGATTTTAGACTATTTTTTTTGAGATTTTGGCTTATTTTGATTACTGTTATTTTAGATTACTTTTTAGATTTTTTTTAGATTATTTTTTGAGGTGTTTCTTTGAATTCATAGAGTCAGTTGATAGTGTGGTAGTCAGAGAAAAGGGATCTGAGATAGATAGCAAGCAAGCATATGTACAGCCAGTTTCCCTGAGTCTAGAAAATGAGTGACTTTCTCCTGGCTTACCCAGTTCAAAGGAAGGGAGACAGAAATGAACTCTGGAAAGAATCTGGGCACTAGACTCAAGTCCTAGCTTTTAAAACATTTACTAGCAATGTGGCCTTGGCCAGGTTACCAATCTCTCTGAACCCCAGTGTCCACACCTGTATAATAAGCACAGTAGTACCTACTCCTCGGGTGATGGTGAGGATGGAACATTCTACCTGCAGTGCAAGCGCAGGGCCTGCCGTAGGAGGTGCTTAGCAAAGGTTACTGCTCTGCAGAGATGGACAGCTGAGTTTTTCTCAGCAGCTGTTGACCGAATGCCAGCCGTGTACTGGGCCCTGCGATTGATCTGAACTGTATGGATGAAAGAGGTGAGCCAGGAAGAGGGTTAAAGAGATGGGAAAAAAGTGTGGCATATAGAAGTAGGGTAAAGGTGTCTGGGCTTGGGAGCTATACAGGGAAAATGTGGAATCAGACGAAATTGGCAGTATTAAAGGAGAGTAGAAGTAGGTAGGGAAATTTATTTTCCTTCCCCAAATCGATGAACCACTTTGGAACTTTCTAAAAGATTTTAAATCCACAAAAATGTAAAGTGTGATTAATATTTAATTTTACATTTGATTGAGTGATATAAAAATAGTCTTAAAACACTTTTGTTTGGAGATTTATAATTTTGTTTTACCTATGTCTTTTTTCTCTCTTAACATTTTCTTTTTCTTTTTGCAAAGGTGGCAGAAAGGGCACTCTATTATTGGAATAATGAATACATCATGAGTTTGATAGAAGAAAACTCTAATGTCATCCTTCCCATCATGTTTTCCAGTCTTTATAGGATTTCAAAAGAACATTGGAACCCGTAGGTTTACACAGTTTTCTTTCTCCCTCTCTCTCTTCCTCCCTCTCTCCCACCTTCATTCCTTCCTTCCTTCCCTTCTTCCCTCCTTCCCTCCTTCCTTCCTTCCCTCCTTCCCTCCTTCTCTCTTTTCCTCCTTCCCTCCTCTTCCTCCTTCCCTCTCTTGCTCTCTTCCTTTGGCCTTCTTTCCCTCCCTCCTTCTCTTTTTATCGAAATGTCTTGAGTACTTGCTATGTGCTAGATGCTATGCTTGTCGCTGAAGACAGATACATGAAAAGATAAAGTCTCTACCTTTTAAATATTCACTGACTGGATGGGAAGACCACAAGTAAAGAGGTACTTTATAAAACAGGGTTTTAAGTGTATTGTGTTAACCTATCTCTTTACTTGAGGGCTTCCTGACCTGTCTGGGAATGTGGCAGGGATATTTTGGGGATGTTCTGGAGTGAGAGCAGAGGTTTGTGGACATTGGTGGCAATGCACTAATTGAATCTTAAAGAAATTTGGTAGCCGGACGGGATGGGAGAAGCCCTTTCTGTGGGTCTATTCATAAAAAGGCACAAAAATGTAAAAAGTACCTATCAAATTCTGAGACTTTTGAGTTTAGGAGGGTTAAAGCGCAAGGTGTTTTGGGGAGGTTGCTGGAAGATAAGGTTTGAAAAAAGAGTAGGGCCCACATGAGCCTTCACCAGATGAACGATAAGGAAACACTAAAGAGTTGTAAGGAGGAAAGTGGCCCGAATTGATTTGCATTTTAGCAAGATCCATTTTTTGAAAACCAACTCAGTCATTATACATGTTTTCTAGAGAAAGAGTTTAAACTTTCCAAAGAGAACTTTAACATCTAGTCCTTCTAAAGCATTCTGTCTTTGGATAGCTTTACATATTTCTCTGTGGAATAGAAAGAAAAGTTAAAAACTAGCAGATATAATTCAGTACATTCACAATATATTCATCTTTAAAAGTTTTGCATACAACTGTAAAATATCCCATTTTTCATTTTTGACGAATTTTATTAGCACGTAAAAATAAGAGCTGGTAAACATTTAAGTCTCCTTATGCGCATGGTCTCTTGACAACCTAGAGAGTAGTTTTAGCCAGTGTCTATAACCTCTCAGTATACTGCATTTGGCCCTTCTCCAGCACTGCCCATTGGGTTTGAGAAGGTCGTTCCCCTCAGCAGAAGGCAGCTCAAGTTTTCCTTTTAATAATGGCCACACAGAGGAAGCAGCATCACAGCAAGTACACTTTCTTATAAATGCTTTGGAAATATCAAACCCATGGTTTATTTAACATACGGCCTAACATTTACCCGTGCCTTTTCAGAGGTATTGGGAGCATGTCATTGCAAAATGGAAGTACTTTTGTATATTTTTGCAAAGGATAATGCTATTTAGACTCCAGTCTGAAGATATCAAGCCCATCATGGGACAGCCTTCACATTGCCCAGGAGCTTATTCTTCCACTTGATGAGTATGGACCACCATTTTGGCTATTTAGCTGTATAGTGTTCTACAGCTAATAACAGCCATCACTAGTAGTTTGCCAGTTACCTTACCAGCATATATATTGCATCGGTAAGGGGACTAAGCAGGCATGAATGGACTGATGCAAATCGTAATTAGACACAAAGTTCATATGAAACTGCCCAACTCTCAGGGCTTTAGTATCTTATCTTTGAATATGAATTATATATATATATTGTCTCCATGGAACAGCTTTTGATTTTGTTGAATTATGTGTATTATCACTTTAAAAATAAAATTCTGTGCAAATTCAGGTCTCTCAGGTTAATCCTACCATAGGTGCTCCTTTTTTAGGGTGAAGTTGCTTTATTTTTATACTTGCCTTTTTAGTAAATGAAGTTAACAAGTGCCCACAGGCAAGTCTATTCTGGGTACCAATAATTAGAAGGGCAAAATTAGATTTTTCTTTTTCTAATCCTGCCAGTTCCTCAGAAAGATGTCTTGCCTTGAACAGTAAAGAATGTAACTCTCAATGTGAAGATGAACTGTAGGTCATTTCTAGTTGTTTCAAATAAAAAGGGATGGAGATAGTGTGTACGTGTAGCTCATTTAAAGATTGTACTTTTGCTTTCTTCATGCAGCATCCCATTGTGTAAGACTAACCAGCACGTCCTCTTTTCTGTGTGCTTCCCAGGGCTATCGTGGCGTTAGTCTACAATGTGTTGAAGGCGTTTATGGAGATGAACAGCGCCATGTTTGATGAGCTGACAGCCACATACAAGTCAGATCGTCAGCGGTAACTTTTTAAAGCTTTTTATGTCAGCTGTGCATAAAACTATTGAATTCTTTCTTGGCTCTTTGCTGAAATTGCCTAATTGTACCCAAAATCATAAGCAGCACAATTTTATTTATCTATTCGTTTTTGCATGCTCATTAGCTGTCTTTATTAGTGCGCCACTGGGCAACAAAGTATCATTTTGAAAAAGACTGCTTTCTTCCTTCCCTTCAATAATGTTTCTCTTCTGCCTCAGGGTTAACAGTCTGGCACATAGCTGGTATTTCAAGCCCGCTTAAGGGAACCATCAGGTAGTTTGCCATCTGGATTCACTCCCATTCTGAACTTATTTGAACTAGAATTGGGCTGATCTTATATTTCACTCCAGCAGCAGGAGGAATGAAGCACCATTTTGTTTAGCTCTTTGGCCCAGAACTTACTTTCTATTCTAGAACCCAACAAATGCATTACAATTTAAAGTGCAGTGAAAAGAACGTGGAGGTGAAGAGTCTAGTATTATACAAACCTTGAAATGTTTAAGACCAAAAGGGAGCAATAACCAGTTGAACTCTTAACAATAAATGTTTTTGATTTAATAAAGCCTTTCTTGATTTCATTTTACAAGATTCTTTAATTTTGTTATTTCTTGTTCAATATGTCCAACTTTCCAAAAGAAGTTGTCTTGGTCCATTTGGGTTGCTATAACAAAAATACCTCATATGGGTATTTTATGGGGACTTATACTCAACAAAATTTATTGCTCGCAGTTCTGGAGGCCAGAAGTCCAAGACATGGTGCCAGCCTCCAGAACTTTTGGATAAAGATCCTCTTTCAGGTTCCTACCATTACCTTTGGGGGTTAGAATTTCATCATATGAATTTTGGAGGGACACACATATTCAGATGGCATTGGTGTACTTGGAGGGACTGAGGAAAGTCTTGAAAGTTCGTTAGTAGTTGGACCTCTGGTTTGGCTTTGATCACCCAGAAGCAAATGCTAGCTTTGGGATCCTTAGAGGATCCCAGAGGTTGTGAGTGTTCATGCCCAGGACCTTGCTGAACCTCTTGAGCAAAGCTATCTGTGGACCCTTTGCTTCTTTGCTTTGCTTGATTTCGGTTGTGTTACTTGCATTTTACTGATAAAGAGAACAATGAGGGGAAAGGTTTGGTGGCAGAGTACAAAGACTATCACAGTCATTTTTTAAAATTTTCAGGATGTGGTATATTGAAAAGCAACTTAATTATCAAATAATGCAAGTGTTTAACTGTAGATTTTTTTTTATACAATGCTGGAATAAATATCAATTATGGGATACCTTGTGTCACACTTGCAATTTAAAGAACTTCGAATTTACTATATTTATAATTGTTGCAAGTCACTGAATTAATAATAACTCTTGTCTCAAACTTAAAATGTTTTTAGAATGTTGTTTAAATAAAGGAGATAAAATACACGTTTTTATACTGTGATGTATATCATTAAAGAGTGTGTTGTACAAAATGTTCTTTCTTTTCTTATAACTAAAAGCTCATTATTATCCTACTTGAGTAAGGATTAAATCTATAGAATCCCATTAAGAATATTAAAGACCTTATCTCTAAAATATTGAGCTTGATTGAATTAAATTCATATTTATTGAACTTCAATAATAAAGATTATTTAAACTAGACTAACCTCTTGAAAAAGATAAGAATTAACCAAAGGGACCAGGAATTGACACTGTGAAGTTGATTCTGATGATCTGTAACTTACAGTGATTGTACTTTCTTAATGAAAGAAGGAATTTTTTTTTTAAAGGAAGGGTAATATTTTGTCCAGTGAGCAGTAGAAAGTTTTATTGAATAGATGGAAGCATTGATTTCTCCATAGATTGGGAAATAGGAAAAGGAAATAAAGAGATTTATTTGGTACTATCAGAAGAACTGAATGGAGGATTTCACTTCTGGATGGCAAGATGTTAGTAACTGTTTCAGTTCAAATAAAATTTTTAAGTATTACACATCTGAAAATGGTGGGTGGAATAAGTAACTGACACTGTTAGATACATATGCCAGCCAACATTAGTGTTATGTAAAATTGAAATTGGGAGAGAATTTGACAGTATACCTAGCTTGATAATGTGGTTAAGTTTTTAAATTCCCACCTACAGGCAGAGAGAAAAGTGGGAAAGAATGGAGGTGACACTCACTATCAGAAATATTTAGAATTTTTGAAGATAAAGTTGTCAGCATAAAGATGTATGACAACTCAGTATAAAGTTCATCTGGAAGAAAAGCCCCACAGGACAAATCATATTGAATGCCTTAAAACTCTTGATCAAAGATATGAATGAAACGCTTCAGTAACAAGATGATGAGTGTTTTAATGATGTTAGGCATTAATTTTAACTACAAATTAGGACAATATGAACCTAACGTATGTTTAAACTGCTTTTTAGTTGAATAAGGTTCCTAAGCCCTTGCTTACCAATTTTTCCTCCAAATAAAAAGGTCATATGCTCTGAAACTTGGAAGGATCTCTAGAATTGATTTAAATGTACTCAAATCAGTGTTCTATAACATTTATTTAGACCTTAAATTGTACTGAAAAAACAAAAGTGATAATTTATCAAACACTTCCTTTTACAGTTAAGAATCTGGAGTTCATAATGATTGGAGAATTATCTAATCTTGCCCCCATCACGCTATATAATTTTTCAGGGTCAAAATTACCCAGTAGGTAATTGTTTGAAAAGCAGTTAAAGTCACTGAAATTCATTTTGTGCAGGTTATATTTTAGATAGCTGAAGCTAGTAATAATAAACAAGGCTTAAATTACCAAAATATTAATTATGAAATGGTAATATTAATTGCCATATTATATAACTGAATAGTCCCTCAAGACTTTAGTGGAATGAAAATATGAAATTACATAGGTTATTTGTGGAGATTTTTGTGGGAGAATGAAGGTTAATTTCTGTTACTATAGATATCAATATAATTTTAAAAACTGGGTGATGATATAAAAAAATGTGAGGCATTGGAATTATATACAAATTTCACTTAAACTATGTGGATATCCCGGAGTAAATATTGTACTATGACTGAAGTTAGATCTTTGCTAAGTGAAGTAGCACGAGGACCGTACCCCCATGCCTGAGATGGCAGAAGCCCCTGTTGTCAGGATACACAAATGTCATTTGGGTCTGCGGTTTGCTGGTTCATCACAACATGAGAAAACTAGGGATAGTGCAGTGAATTACTTTTAATAAGTGTGAATTTATTTAATTTATATTATAGTCATGTATTCCTGGATTATGTATTTCCAACTTGGTCGATGTTAAAGTTAACATTCTTTCTTTTATAAAAATGTCCTTGGCAAAATAAAATTTGTTAACCTTATTTTAGACATCCAGATTTTTGGTAAATTTTACCATTTCCTCCAAAAGTCTGGAAGTCACTAGCCAAATCAACACTAAACTAAATTTGAAGACTAGGAACATTAAAAATTTAATACATAATGATATCAAAAAAGTCTGTCCAGATCATTAAAACCAATCACAAAAGAAAGAATATTTAATTTGGTTGTATATATAAAATAAATTATGATTATTAATACTTGTATGGACAAAATACTGCTAAATAGTTTAAATATACACGGTATAGGAAAAATAGATTCATAATATTTTCTTTATCAGTGTTGTTTCTAGCAACCCTTTTGAGAAACTATTTGGGGACAAAGAAAAAATTAGACCCCAAGTAAAAATCACTCACGTGCCCTTGGTTTTAGGATAACAGATACATATAAATGATCCCTATTTTCATTTCTCAGTAATTTTGAAGTTAATTTTCTAATTGAGTATAAAGAGCATTAAGGAAAAATCTTAAAATATTCTTGTCATCTCCTACTATGACCATTAATGCTACTTTGTGTCTATGTAAGTGTCAGAGAAAGAAAAAAAAGAGCAAGAGAGAAAAACCAAAAAGAAAAAAACACCCACAAACTTAATGCCAGATTTCAAAGACCTTTAAAAATATACATTGGGGAAGTATGTCAAAGAAGCAGTTATTGATGAATAACTTCTTTAAACCTTCTCTGTTGTTTACCTTATATTCTGTTTCTTCCCCAGTGAGAAAAAGAAAGAAAAAGAACGTGAAGAATTATGGAAAAAACTGGAGGATTTGGAGTTGAAGAGAGGTCTTAGACGTGATGGGATAATTCCAACCTAACAAAAATAATGACAACAACATTACTAACCTGTGGAGTCACACATTTATGTAGTAGAAGATGGAGCAACAGTTTTCTGTATTGTGCAACTTTACAGTAGATTTCACATTTGTTTCATTATTACAACAGCACTGTATATACCTGTCTCTAAGTAAAAGAAAAAAAATAAGGACTTCAATCCAAAGTTTGGACAGTAGATGGACTTCTCAGAACTTTGCAAACATAATCATTGTTCTAACCTTCTTAAAAAAAAAGAGCAGTCTTCAGAGATCTGTTGATGAAATTGCTGTTAAAATTTCATTATTGGGAGTTCCTTATTTATCATTAGCAGAGAGTATGAAACAATTTTCAAATGTGAACAATCTTAAATTTAGCTTGTCTTTCTGCTAAGCTGTTAAATGTATTTATAGTAAAGGAAGAAAAAAAAAAAAGACTGTCATTTCCATATAAGTTTGTATAACATCCTCCTCTGGATAACTTGACTGTAATTTGACATCTTTTCCTTTTGCACATTCATGCGTTGAATGCCCACATGGAATGGGGCCATGAATTATATAGGTCCCTGATAAAAGTTTTGTTTACTGGTGCGAACATCTTTCCAGTAACCAGGCAGTCCTGGTACTCCTTTAGTTTTAAAATTAGGAGTAAAAGAGAAGAGGTGATAAACATAGTAGGGAAGGGAATTTTGGATTCATGCATGAGTTCATGGTGAATCCAAGTCAATGTCTTGAATCCTTTGAAAACAGGCACTGGGACATCACAGGCTTCAGTACCTGACCAGTATTAGTTGCGTACATCACTGAACACACATACCAGAGATGTTGTAGAAATGTCAGAAAACATCCTTTCGGACCATTTTGAAATCAGAGAGACATTAAACACAATTACAACCATGAAATTGATCGCCAAGAGTGCGAATCTAGCTGGGAAGAGAGTTGAGCAAACAGCTTGGACTGTTTGGAGTTGTTGCCTTACTTTTTAATATGTATTTATAAAGTATTCCAGCAAAAGAGGATGTAGCCTCTGGGAAAAAAACAAACATGTTACAGTGTTTTTTGTAGATTCTCGTTCTATATCTCATCACAGCGCCAGCCCTGTTTTTAGCCGGAAAGGATTCAGGATAAACATTATGCATTCTGAATTGGATGCATATTCCTAACTACTGTATTTGTTACCAAAAGTGGTTCTACAAATGCTACTGAAAAAAATCTGGAAATTCCTAATGTCCTGAGTATTAATAATAAAGTTTAAAAATGCTTTTATATCAAAGGTGCATCGTGACCAAATTGTTTAAGAAAACAAAACAAAACAAAATGTAGGGCTATATATATCATAGATATATCTTATTGGCTCTCTGCTTTGTATTTAAAAGAGGACTTACATCTTGGGGAGATAAAAGTACTGATAAAACTTGTGTACAGTATGTACTTACCTAATGTTGTTGCATTATTATGTACTGAAAGGTATGTGTTTGGGGGTTTATTTCCAGGATGCTTTTGCTTGGTATGGACATGGCAGCAGTGAGTTGATAATCCTAAACCATCACTTCCAGCAGTATTCATGGTATAGAGCTGACTCTGTGTTCATGTGTTGAATCGTGATAGCAAACATGAACATATGAACTGTTGTTGCTCTTAGTAGAAATATAATACCAACATGGGCTTGTATATTTTCTTCCTTTCATTTAAATATAAAGTAGAATATGCAGTTGTTATGGTTTCCAAGAAAAAGGAAAAAAGAGCTGCTGACCATTTTCCCCTATTAAGTGTTTCAGGATTATCAGGTCACAGTTTGTATGTAAAATTCAACTAATTATGGATATTGTCATCTCAATAACCATAAAACAGAAACAAAAGTTGGCATTGTTAATTCTGAAAAAGAAACAACAGTAAAAGAGTCATATGCAACACCAAACACAACATGGTTTAATGGAATTCATAGATTTTTTTTTTTTATAACAACATTCTTGGGGATTCAATGTAAAATTGGCAGAGGCTGCCAAAGATGAAACAACTTCTTTTAAAAGTGCTGGAGCAAAGGTGCAATTTCAAATACTAAAGATAAAAAATAAATTTGTAGCAAATTATCTCTGATTTTAGCCCGTTAGTTTGACTCTGCATTACATTTAGTTTTGACAGTAAAAACTTTTGTTTGCCATTAATTCATCTTTTTAGATAGAAGGCATTAAAAATCATAGGTTTGTGAAATATCTCTGCCCATTAGAATAAAATACAGTCATTTGAAATGAGAAAGACCAGGCTCCTTTTTTGCACCTTGCCCTGTCCTCAGAGTTAAGGTGAGAATTCCACAGATATCCTTGATGTCAATTTTGTATTTGATCATTCCAAACCGAGAAGAATAAAGCCAAATTTTAGACATATTTAAAGAAGCAATTATAGACACATGTCTAAAATTTATAGGGCAACTTCTGAGAAGAAACACTGTCTTTTCTTTTGTAATTGAAAGTGACAATGTGACATTTGTCATGTTGTGTCCGGTGACGCAGAGTAACTGAGGTAATCTGACTGTTGCACTATGTGACACATTTAAGGATGTACTTGCTGCATTTGCAGCAGCCCTCTCTTTGTTTTTTTTCCCCACATTTCTGCTGTTGCTGCAACTTGAGTTCATTGTGACAAATGCATCTTTGTGTTATATTTTGTTTGCTTCATAATTTCCAGAATTATATATAAATCTATTTTTTAAATAGCAAATATTGTAGTTAGTGAGTGATGATTACTCCAAACTTATCCCTACCATATTGGTTTCAGGGGTAGGATTAAGAGTATCTTTGGAAGAAAAAACAAAAACCCTGTGGTTTAGAGCGATGCTGAGGCCTTAGGCTGTGGGCCTAGAAAAACCATGTGAATGAATTGACCCATCTCATCCTTTGAATCAAGCATGCATTCCTTTTTCTCATCGTGCAAGTGTCCCCGGTTGTTTTCCTTCAGTGTTTAGTTTTTGTCCTTTTAAATTTTATTATATTTTGCTCTCCCTGACATCCGACTTTTTTAATAAAATAAAATAAAAATTAAAAAAGTAAGAAATAAATAATACCCTCAATGCCGCTGGATACTCACAAGCAGGGTTATGGTCCTTCATCTTGGGCTTGCTTGCCTAAATGGAAGGGTTTAATTTATTTTGTACCTCCTCCTATGCGTGGGACGTCCAGGGTGCAGAGCCAGGAATTGCTTGTAATTGCACCTGCTATACTTAAATGTGTAGCCCTAGGCTCAATCACACTATGGAAAGAAAAAAAAGTATATTTAGAGCTTTAAAAGCTTTTTTATTTTTTTGTGGGGTTGGGGGGGGTGGTGGGAAAGGGAAGATGTATGGATGTTACTGGCATTTTTAACTGTTCAGAACTTTTTTTTCTCCCTCTGTTTTGCTTTTTCCCTTTAATTGGATGCACTGACCTGGCCCAAGAAATGAGAAGTCTCTCTCTTGATGCTAATACCAATGTTATCACAAAGTGACAGTCACCTACAGCAAAAAGGTGGCACCAGACACAATCCGTGATATTTTATTTGCACATCAATATTTTTATTTTTATATTCTGGCTCAGCTGCTTCTCTGAGTGGAGTTAAGGAATGAGCCACAAAGGAGTTTTGTAGTAGGTATATTGGCAAGGCATTTTATATTTCTCACTATTTAATTTTGAAAATCTAAAAGAATTGTGCATCATGAGAGAAAGTTGAGCAAAATTTGATCTAGTGGAATGTTCATTTGTGCTGCTTCTTATGCACGATAGCAGCAGTAGTATCTCTCTTGGAAATAAACATCCCATATTATGATGTCTATGAATATAGGTTTCCTTTTTCTTCCCTTCCTCCCTCCTTCCCTCCCTCCCTCCTTCCCTCGCTCCCTTTCTTTCTTCTCTTTTCTTTACTTTTTTAGAAATCACTTATTGTAAATAAGTTGTAATCCAAACCTCATGTATCAATGGGGAACTTTCAAATATAAATATTACCAATACATTTTTCTGGTTGTTGTCTGATTTTTGATTGAGGTATATGAGAATGAAATGCCATTGCTTTTGGTTTGAGGATTTTGCTTTAGCTTCATAAATCTTGGTATTTTAGTATTTCATTGTTTTAGCAGGAGAGGGCAGCAAAGTTTATTTTCTCTGTTAGAAATGCTGTGGTTCATGATTGGTTTTAAAGTGTGTGTGTGTTGTGTGTGTGTATGTGTGTGTAAACAGCATCTGTTTGTGGTAGAGGTGAAAATGAAACATTTTTGATATGAAAAGTTGCATATGAAAATTATAGACTGGTTCAACCAGACAATGAAGACTTCTTATCCACATCAAAGTTAAAATGACACAAAACAATCTTCCAGCTCTGGTTAAAATATGCTACTTCCTTTTCAAACACCACAAAATGCAAGCTGAGTCTTAAAATACTTGGAATTGAAAATGTCTTTCTTTGAAAATGGTTTACTTCAAAGTGGTAACAGAAACAAAAATGAAGGTGCTCCCAAAGAGAAATGTAACCTTTCCCTTTCACAGGTGTGTGAGAGGTTCTGTACTGTGGGTGCATCCTAATAAAGAAGCAGTGAAGAGTTTTCAGGTGCCTGGCTGTGTTTTGTTTGTTTGTGACCTCTTGCCTTTTTGAACTATACAAATAATAGATTTGATCAACTTACCTGTGCAATAATGGGGTTGGTCTGTTCAGGCTTTCATCTTGAGGAAATCAGTTCACAACTAGGGGTATGTAATGTTGGGAAGTTGTCCAGTGTCTATTGCTGTGTAACAAACTACTCCAAAATTTCGTGGCATAATCCAACAGTTATTTTTTCTTCATAAGTGTAGTTTGGGCAGGACTTGGCAAGATCATCTTGTCTCTGTTCTTCAAGTGTCAGCTTGGGTTTATCAAGTGGGGCAGGAGAATTCACTTCCAACATGGCTCACTTATATGGCTGGCTATTTATTGGCTTAGGGTTCAGCCAGAGGTCTCAGTTCATGGCATGGGCTTCTTTAGGGGCTTCCTTCTTTGGCTTCCTCACAGCATGATGACTAGATTCTAAGAACTTGTTCTAAGAGACAGATGTGTAAGCTGCTAATTCTTTGAGGCCTGGGCGCAGAAACTGTCATGGCATCACTTCTGTCGTATTTTGTTGGTCAGATAGTTATAGGGCTTGTTCAGATTCAAGTGGAGGGGACACAGAACTCACTGTGATGTGGTGAGAAGGATGTCATCTTTAATCAACCGTGGGGGTACTTTCTTTGTAAAGCATTTGATTTAGGTGGCTAATTAAATCATATCCGACTTGGAACTGTATGGAGTTGACTAGTTAATGTTTCATGTTCAGTTAACCTCTGAGGGAGGGAAAAATCCTTGTAAACTCAGCAATTTTATATTTTGAAGCATAACCATTTGTAACATCTGAAGATCACCCTCTTGGTAAGTTACAGGGGGAAGAAACTTGTAACAAAGAATTCTAGGGTTCAAAGAAATTTGAGTTTATTTTAACCGAATATCTATTCCTTTGTATAACATTGCCTTCTGCCTGTAAATAAATATTTATGATAATGGAGGCAAAGTAAATGTAGCATCCAATTTCAATTTCTCAGATTTTTATGAAATAGTGTATCCTGGTGGTGTCTAGTAGATCAAGTTTATATTTGCTTTTTTTTTTTTTTTGAACAGACAACTATGAGATAGCAAGGAGAATTAAAATTTGAATTTTTTAAATGATACTTGTTCATTGTGTAATTTATTCTTGAAAAGGCAGATTAAAAAAAAAAAAAGTTAGGTAGCTACATGCTGCTCCCCACACCTAAAAGTCCACTATAAGACGTGCCTTCATTGATTGGATCATTGTTTATTGATTGCCTCTATGCATAGTCTTGCTTATTCTCTGATGATCAGATTTTCTGTTTCTTTAATCTCTCATTTAGTTCACGTTTTTAAAAATCATAGCCCGAATTAATCATACAATTTGGAGTCAAAGTTTGCAGCTACCAGGTGATATGAAGCCTAGAACCAGGATGGAATTCAGCCATGGTCCCCTTCATCCTCACTAAAGCTCTTCAGGTAAGATGTCTCTGGCCAGAGTCACCCAAGGCAAAGGCCTTGGACCTGGAAATTGGAGACCCTTGGGATTATTTAGGTTCTGCTATTTATTAGCTGTCTGACTTTGAGAAAGTTTCTTAATCTAAGCCTCAGTTTCACTCGTAAAATGCCGGTAAACTGATACTTAGTTCATGGTGTTGTTATATTACATTGGATATTATATGTAAAGCAATTAGTACAAAGCCTGGCACATGGTAATCCACAATTAATATTAATTACTTTAATAAATGCTTATTTTACTAGCTATTATTTACATTAATGACATAATTTTAATAGCTATCACATATCAAATGCTGTATGCCTTGTATTGTAAGAATTTTATATTCATTAAGTTTTCACCATTTTACGGATAAGGATAAGACAGCTGAGGTTCAGAGATGTTAGTAGTCTTTCTGAGGTCACACAACTACCAAATACTGAAGCAAGATTCTGACTCCAAATTGCTCTGAATAGTGATCACTATACAGTACACTACTTCTTAGTATACTCGTGAGATTTTATTCCCCATAACTTAAAAGACTGAAATTTACTCCATTCTTGCAAGAAAGAGCCTTATTTCATTCATCTTTGCATTTCCATTCACCATTCTATTTTCCTAGGAGCCATCCCAAACTTCTGTATCACATTCTTCAAGTCCATTATTACAACCCTATCCCAATTTAACTTCAAAAAACAAAACAAAACAAAAACAAACAAACCCCAAAACAAGTGTTGGCTAGAATGTGGATAAACTGAAACCCTTGTGCACTGTGGGAATGTAAAATGGTACAGCCACTGGAAAACTGTATGACAGTTCCTTAAAAAATGAAAAATAGAATTAACCATGTGATCTAGCAATTCCACTTCTGGCTATGTACCCAGAAGAAGTGAAAGCAGGATCTCAGATATTTGTGCACCCATGTTCATACAATTTAGTGACATTTAATATGCAACATTGTACAATCATCATTTCTGTCTAGTTCTAAAAAAATTTTCATTGCCCCAAAAGGGAACTCTATACTCTATTAACAATCATTCCCCATTTCTCCCTCCCCAACCTGACAACCACTAAACAGCTTTCTGTCTTTCTGGATTTACCTATTCTGGATATTTTATATAAATGGAATTATTCAATATGTGATTTTTTTATGTGTCTGGCTTCTTTTACTTAGCATTGTGTTTCTGAATTTATTCATGTCGTATCATGTATCAGTACTTAACTCGTTTTGTAGCTGAATAACATTCCATTGTATGAGATATCACATTTTCTTCATTCTTTGGTTGATGGACATTTAGGTTATTTCTACCTTATGACTATTGTGGATAGTGCTGCTATGAACATTCATTACAAATTCTTGTTTAAATGCTGTTTTCAATTCCTTTGGTATGTAGTTAGGAGCGGAATTGCTGGGTCACATGGTAATGCTATGTTCAACGTTTTGAGGAACTGTCAAACTGTTTTCCATAGCAGCGACACTATTATATTCCTGCCAACAATATATATCCTTACTAACGCTTGTTATTTTCTGTTTTTTAATTGATTATAATCATCCTAGTGGACGTGCTACTATTTTTTTAAAAAATATCTTTTTTCCAATGTTCTTAAATTGGATAACCTTTATTGATCCTCCTTCAAGTTCACTGGCTCTTTCCTCTGCCATCTCTATTAACTGTTATGCCCATATAATAAATATTTTCCTTTTAGATACTATATTTTGGGTTTTAGAGTTTCCATTTAGTTCATTTTTATAGCTTCTCTGTTGAGATTTTCTATTTTTGTATTCATTGTATATTTTTCTTAATATCACTGAGCATAATTATAATAGTTGTCATAACATTCTTGTTTGCAAATTGCAACATCCGAGTCACCTAAGAATCTGTCTTTTTTAATGGTGTTTTTCTTGAAAATTTGTTACATTTTCCCTGTTCCTCATATGTTGAGTAAATTTGGATTTTGTCCTGTAATACTTTGAATATTTTGTTATAGGAATACTTTGTTATAGGAATATTTTGTTATAGGAAGACTATTATGTAATAGTCTTCTAAAGAGCATTACTTGTTTTGTTCTAGCAAAAACTAACTTGGAGGGACTCAAACCGTAAAATCCTTTTCTTGTGTAGTAGCTCAAGTCTCAATTCAACCTTTTATTTTCGTCATACGCTAGAGTTTGTTCCATGCATGTGAGGGTCAGGCGTTAGCTATAGATTTGGGCTAAGTTGTACACAAAATTTCAGTTCCTCCTCTCTGGCACTCTCTTTTCTGGGATACCTCCCCTCACTTTCCAGTGGCTGGGGTTATCTTGAACTATGTCCTCTGGTTCTTTAGATCAGAAAGATAATTTCTCTGTTTGCATCCTCCTACTTCACATAGTGTTGACTCTCAGCCTAAAACCCTATTAATGTCCCTTTTCCAGCATCCAATTCAGGATCCATATTATATTTGTTGTTATGTCTTCTTAGTCTCTTCCAATCTGTGACAGTTCCTCAATGTTTCCTTATCTTTCACGACTGATATTTTTGGGAACAGTACTGGCCAGTTCTTTTTAAGAATGTCCCTCAGTTTTGTTTTCTCATGATTGGGTTGAAGTTACGCATTATTTGGAAGAATGCTTCAGAGATGATGCTCTTCTCTCAGTGCATGATATCAGGGGATATATGATATCACTGTGTATTACTGGGTTGCAGAGAATATTAACAGTCATATTAATGCAATCCTTGATGATCAATTTACTTTAACATGGTGATGTATTAGGAGGATGGGAGAGGGGAGGCATAGGTCGTACAAAAATAAGCTAAGTCCTTAATAGATAATGTCTGTAGAGTTGCTAAATCAAGGAATAGTAGTATAAGTGATTGGAGATGTGGAAATAACTACTGGCAGCTTAAAGAGTGAAAATTAGCTAAAAGTAGTCAAAAGGGAAGAGAAGAGAGTGATCATGCAAAGGAAGACTTTTTTTTTTTTTAACCAAAGTCTCAATGCCTGAGAAATAGGTCAAATAAATAGTGTGCATTCTTTTTACAAAAGCTCTGTGCAACAGACCTTAGACAACCTCAGCTGCAGATTGTAACATGCCCATTGATATAAAAAAGGCTTTCTTTGAGACTAGAGTGATTGTAATACATAAGGATAAAGCAGATCCAAGTCAAGTGTTAGGAAGTAACATGTTGAGCTGATATTCTCCCAAATATGTAACTATTTTCTTGAGCTTTTGAGAACGTAAGGGTTGGAAATTGACCTGTACCACTGTTTGCTGCATCCTGGATTAGAAAGAAACTTGGCACGGATGGCATTCTAGTTTGCTTGAATGAGGAAATGTGAACATCAGATGGCATTAATTAGTTAGGCATTTACAGGCTATTTCACTGACACAAAAAGGATATTATCACTGCTCCCCATTGCTCTTCAGCACCTGGAGTGTCTCAGATAATAGCAGATTCACACAATGGGCAATCCGAAGTGTCAAGTGATTATGATTGAACAGATCAAGCTTGTGGAAAAGGCAGGCCTATTTCCTTATTAGAACTCTGGTATAGCTTTGTCCTTTTAGAAAGCCCGCTGCAGGCTACAGGAGGTCCAGCGAGCCAGGAAGGGGCCATCTGCATGGACCTGAGAGGAGGCCGTCAGGGAAGGGAGAGGAGCTTTCATTATGGCCTCCGCAGGCTCTAAATCTGTGGGCCCAAAGGTCGTGAGGCATCCTTGTGGAAGTGTAGTCAGGCACTCCTCTTATTAGTAATTTGATGAGGAATTATCAGAGAAACCTCCGAAGATCCATAAAATGGCACGAACAGTTTAGCTAAATTACAGTAGTGGGAGAGGAAAGGGAAGTGCTGCAGAAAATCCTTTTAAAAGCTCATAAATAAAAAGCACATCAATTTTGGAGGCTTTATTTTCATTATGAAATTGCATGTACCCTTTCGCTTTTACTGTTTGTTGAAGTATATCCTTGCAGAAAAGTGCACGTCATACATGAACAGCTTACTGAGTTTTTACTTATTTCTTTTTAAAGATGAAAACATGAAACCAAAGGGAGAAGCAGAAGACAGGTTGGTAGAGACAGTATTCTGCTCTGTCACCATCTGGTGACAAGTGGCCTGATGTTCCTGGTGTATGCCTGATGGCCAGGTGTGGCCCCATCTCCCTGAATTGTCTCCGCTCCTTGAAGGGCCAATCAGAATTGCCTCAGGCTTGACCTCCTGTGGGGTTGCCCACCACCATCCCACCAACTTCAGGTTGCACCCAGTAGGCAGTAAAAGTCTTCAGGTTCTGGGCTCCAAAAGAAATAAGACTGTGAGCAAGTAAGGGAATAAATACAAAGACGCTGCTATGATTTTTCCAAGAAACTCAGGGTTTGTTTCCATCCCATGACTCATCACTGATTCAGACAAGTGAAAGAAAGCCTGAAGGCAGTAGATTGCACTAATACAAGGTCATGTCACTCCCTTCCCTAAAACCTTTCCATGATTACTTGATACACTAGGGATAAAAACTAGACTCCCAACCATGGTCTACAAAGTGCAAGTTACCTGGCACTGTCCAATTCTCTAACCTTCTGTCCTGCCGAGCTCACTGATCCTAGCTCCACTGGCTGCCATCCTATTCCTTATTCGTGCCTCAGGGCCTTTGCACTTGCTGTGCCTGTGGGGTTCAGTCTTTCTGCTGAGCGAGTAGGGCAAACACCCCTGAAGCCAAGCCACTGGGTGTAGGGTCTGGGCTTGGGATTTCTCAGAAATATCGACATCAATGAAGATACAACTGAGTGAGAGTGGCTTAGTGGGGTATTAGGGATGAAACATTTGGTAATGGGTTTTTGCTTTGCAATCTCCATCTCATCTGAAAACATGGATTCCCTAGCAGATTGCTGGGCCACTGCCCACGTGTTTCCTCCAGCAGTTTGACCTTTGAGCAGGATGAGCGGTTCCTATGATGGCTGTCCGCTGGGGTGGCAGCCAGGGTACCCAAACATTCTGACACATGATAAAGAAGCTTCAGGCTAGAAAGCCCTCCTAGCAACACTGTTCTGTTTTTAACGAGCCAAGTTGGCAGTAGGATTCTATGACCCATGTCCACTTCTGGGGATATACCCTAGAAAGGAGCCGTGGGGTCCTAGCTGGGGGCCTCAAGAGTGCTGCTTAGCATTCATGCTCGGTCCCAACTAATCTGGAATGTTTCTCTATAGCAAATACCAGGATGACAAATCTATGGATATTTGAGTGCCCTAAGGATCATGCCTGTCTAACTTTGTATTGCGTGTGCTTTATTCAGCATGATCTCACGAATGCCATGGGCATGTCCTTATATCTTGGTGTCTTTAGATCGCAGTTGACTGAGTGACTCATTCTCCTGTATAGGAAATTGCTACTGCATGTGCAGCATCCATTCTTACAGATGTTTCCAGAGACACAAAGATACAAGACACACAGAGAAGGCAATAGGAAGACAGGAAGAGACTGGAGTTACGCGGCTCCAAGGACTGCTGGCAGCCACCAGAATGGATTCTTCCTCAGAGACTCCGGAAGGAATCAGTCCTACCAACACCTTGATTTTGGACTTCTGGCCTCCAGACTGTGAAAGATTAAATTATTTGGTTGCGGTAATTCATTTTGACAGCCCCAGGGAACTAATGCATAGAGCATGTGGCAGGAATGTGAGATGTTAAGATTTGCAGTGTCTTTTGGTGTCATGGGATAATCTGAGTTCCCTTCAAGAGAGAGAATTGAGGACTAGAGTGTTATTTGGAGCTGGTGTCATGGGTCCAGAATGGCTATTACAAGACTTTTGAAAATAAAACAAAGGCCAAGACAGAGGCGGAGGCCTCCTTGACTCCATAACACCAGGGATTTGGCTGAGGGAAGATCAGAGGGGTATACGTCTCTGGTGTGAGACCAGGCCATGTTGTCTGGGTGGAAAATTAACACTTGCTGAGATAACATTTGTTTGCACTTAGATAATTTTTAGGAAAATGACCAAGGCCATTGCCTGAACTAAACTGGAATCAGAAATTACCATTTTCCTTTCATTCAGAGGGTGGAATATATCCTTCCCCGCTTCGGAGCCCTCAGCGATATGCGCAGAGGGAATGTCCATTAAAATCTGGTTTATACGGATGCCAGATTTTCCCCCGTACAAATAAGGACAGAAGCCTGAGCCTCATTTTCCATGTGGGAAGGGTGGGGATTCTTGGAGGGTGAGGAAGCACCACCTGGGAGTGAGAGGGACTGCATGTGTGTATATGCACCAGAGAAGGGACCTGATCCATGTCCTGATCAAGAACTTGTTCTTTGTGGTTCTCCAGCTTGAGATGGCTGCATGTCAGTCCTGGAGTCCCCACACATAAGGAGATTTCCATAGCTTTTCCTCTTCTAGGCAGTACTGCAGGTCAGAAAAGAGGTACCCAGGCTCATTCTGTGTATATTTGGATTAAGAAACACTGCCCGTGCTGTGGAAAACAATATAGCAATTCCCCCAAATATTAAAAATAGAATTACTGTATGATCCAGCAATTTCACTTCTAAGTATATGCCCCAAAGAATTGAAAGTAGAGTCTCAAAGAGGTATTTGTACATAACCACATTATTCACAATAGCTACAATGCAGAAGCAACTCAAGTGTCCATGGACAGATGAATGGATGAGCAACCTGTGGTGTGTGTGTGTGTGTGTGTGTGTGTGTGTGTGTGTGTGTGTGTGTTTGCTTTTTAAATAATGTTATATGATAGATATAAAACCTATAGAGCTATCTAGCTATGTCTCTATCATTTATCTATCTAGAATTTTTGTTCAATATGACAATTTAGTCTTACTACAATAAGGCCTTGAGAAGATGGATGTCCAGATGTGGAGAGCGTAAAGCAAGGCTGGTGAGGTAGGCAGGGGTTGGATCACACACGACCTTGTGGGCTTCATTAAAGCATTTGGATTTTGTCTCAACAGCAATCCAAAGTTACTGAGGGGTTTAAGATGGGGAAGAACTGAATACAATTGTTATACATCAACATTTCACTGCTCAGTTATTTGACCATTTCACGGAGAGAGCACCATGAATTGACCATATCGCAGGGCAAAACACTTTTTGAAACTTTGACAAAACCTAGCATTGTTAACAGATTAGTCATCTAATATGAAGACCATTATTTCACAATAATCCGGCTCATTATTGAGACTAGAAACCAAATAAAACACCTTTTTTTAAAAACTATAGGAATTTGATTCTGGCATTCAGAAAGAAATCTTGGTAATTGGTGCCAGTCAATGTGTTACTGCTCTAATGATCACGAATGAAAGTTGGTAATTACCTTACTGAAAATGTATCGAGATTTATTTGTTTTAGTTCTACCTTGAATACGTTTAGGTTAAAAAAAGATAGTGGATTCAAGAAATGAGTTACCCCTAAATCAAATCTCTCTCTCTTTTTCTCTCTCTTCCCCTATCTCTCTTTTTCTAGTTAAAGTTTATCCTTTTTGTAGGGCAGTGCCTCCCAAAAGTGTGATGCCGAGACCCTTTTTGGAGTTTGCAAGGTAAAAGCTATTTTCAGAAGAACATTAATATGTCATTTCTCTTTTCTCTGTATTGGCATTTCTACTAGGAGTGTAAAGGCAATAAAAGATAAAAGTGCTGGAACCTTAGCATGAATTAAGGCAGGATCATCAAACCATAAGTAGTCATTGAAATTTTCACCACCATACATTCTTAGTTAAAAAAAAATACTAGTTTCAATTAAGAGTGTCCTTGATTAAATAGTAAATATTATTAATTTTACCAAAACTGAATCATGTTAATACTTGTGTGATGATGTGGAAAGTATGCATAGGGCACTTCTGCTGCATATTGAAATATGATGATTGTTTTGAGGAAAAGCATTTTTGGGATTGAGTTGAGGGCTGAATTAGCTGATTCTTTTTCATGAGACACCATTTTTACTTGAAAGAATGACTGACGGACAAACCGTGGTCATTTAGAATATCATTGGATATTTGACAGTTATTTTCTAGAAGATAAAAATACCTATGAAAATCCAGATGTTTCCATATGTCAGATATTAAAGCAATTTGTAAATGTGTAAACAGAAGTTTCTCTTACTACTTCTTTTGGAACACATAATTACTTTTTCACTTCATTTTTCACAAAAAATGTATTATTTATGTTAACATATAATGGACATATTTTAAAATTAATTTATAGATACTTAAAATAATCCTTGGTTATATTTTCAAATAAAATATCTCTGAATAGAACCTATATGAACAAAAGCTCTTGGGAGTGATCAATAATTTTTAAGGGAATAGAGGGATCCTGAAACCAAAGAGTTTGAGAACTGTGTTCTAGAAAAAGCTTATTTATGTTTGATCATGTGCACATTCGACATTATTGTTGTGCTCAATGATTTTATGTGATAAAGCTAATTTCAAAATTCTCAATTGGAGCGAAGCACAAAGTAATATGTATATAAGATAGGCAATGATTCAGATATTTAAGTTTTTAAATATCACTCTTGGTAGTTTATTCTCTTGTAAAGTGGGGTTCACATTATCAATTTCACGTAGTCGTTGCTGGGATTAAAAGGTGTACGTAAAACGCATGGCGTGATTCCACTTGTCTTTCAGACAAGTGGATATATAAATATGCTTAAATACGTTGACTTTATCTGGGTGCCATATTCCTCTCTGGTGGCTTTTAAAGCACATTTCTGTGTGGGACATGCAGTCTTGCAGTGTTTCCCTTTATCATCAAATGAAAATTTCAGATAAAGAATATTTTAGATATCTTTCTTCATGCTGCATAAAGAGAATGAATCCAACTACTAACTCCTATGTAACAATTGTTGCTGTTCTAAACAGAAAAAGTGATGAAGCCTGCTACAGAATATTCTTTATGGAAAACCCGCTATGGCACCACTTTATCCTAAGGCTATCAGGGAACTTTGGTGAATTTGAGTGGCAAGTTCCTAAGAGGAAAGATTACAGAATTCTTTTAGTGCATTGAAAAATCCCTACTCAGAACCTTTTCTTTTTTCTTCCACTTGACAAACTGTCCTTAAAAACCATTGCCATTATTACTATTTTCTTTTTTCTTTTTTTTTATGACCCCTCTGAAAAATCCTTGCTGGGATGTCTGAGATTTCAGAACATTATTGTGACTAGAAACCAAATAATGAAATTTGTGTTTGGCTTAACTACTAGGGAAAAGGGCTTGGAGAAATAAGCCACATGTAGTCCTAGTATTTTTCTTTGATCAAATGTCATGGTTATAAATAATAGAAATCCTGGTTTAGTTGGAGAGTTGACTAAATAACACAGAGTTACTATGTTATTCTAAAGTAAACAAACATATCTCTTTGTTGTCTTTGTGGTTTCTCTTTATAAATGCATTTAAAAATGTTCTATGTTTTAATGACGTGGATTTCATTATCATTGATGGCATCTGGTCAACAGCTTGTGAACATGCATTGGAAGGAGATTAATTCTCTAACTCTGGAAATGGCTGGAGAATGTTTCATTAACAGGTAGGTGTCCTTTTTAAGGAAACTTTCCCAGTGTCTAATCGTGGGAGAGGTGAGATAGAAACCCACTTAGAGCCTGCTGGAGAGAAAATGGCTAATAGAATTGGAAGAAACTTAAGTGAAAGTTGACTTTTCCATATTATCTTATTCTAAGTTCTGAATAAATTAGCTTTCTTTACCTAAGCACTGACTAGATTTATTCTAACCTTGGATTATTAGAGTCACCTGCTTTTCTTTCTTCTTTCTCTTACTTCCTGGTATTTGTATATTTCATTACTCATTAATATTTACACCAAAAGATGAAGATTATACCAGAGAAGAAATATACAGCAAGTTTGAATTCTGATGGTTATGTTCAACTTGCGTTTTCTCACTTATAAAATGAGAATAATAACATTCCCTTTTTCATAGAATTGTTCTGTGGATTAAAAGGAATGATGTGTGTAAAGTGCTCAACATGGTACCTTATACAAAGTAAGATCAACAAATATGAATTGCAAACCATTTTATGTGAATTAGCTTTGTCCGGTTAGAGGAAGAGAGGGTCTAATTATTGGCTAAAATGAGGCCTAGATTTTATCTGTTTCCATCAGTCTCTCCTGAATTAGCTGGTCAGAAGTATTGTCAACAATATACTCATGAACCATCCCAAATAATTGTGCTTCTGAACTTCCTTACATAAATACATGAATATTTTAGTTTAAATCAATCCATTGTTACTTCCCTTCTTTCAGCAGCCTTGTGTGAATTCCAGCCTGCAGGCCAGGGGTTCCCTTGAGTTGTTCTAATTTTACCAGGGGGTGTGGAGCTGAAATGAACAGGAAATCAGACCGACAGTGGCTTAAATCATGAAAATACTTATAAATTCACATAATAAGAAGTCCAAAGTTTGCTTAATTTAGTGGAACAATGGAGCCCAGGGACTTCCATCTTATCGCTCAGATATCCTCATTATTGGCTTTCAGTTGCAAGCTTGTCCCCTTTTTCTTGTGAGGTGACTGCCACAGCTCCAGGCATCACGTCCTCATGTTACTGTATCCAGAAGGAAGAAGACTTTCTCTTTAGGTTTCTTTTCATCCCAGAAGAAAGTCTATCCCAGAAGCCTCCCAGGAGACTTTCCTGTCTTTGCTTAGGTCTCCCAGAATGCTGAGCCTGAGAGTCCAAGTCTTAGATCTTAAAGGATAGAGAAAAGGAAGCAAAAAGGAACCCAACTGAGATAACAAGAATTGACAGGGATTCAAAATAATAGTGAATTTTGGTTAATGATTACCCTGGTTTTCTACTATATAAGTTCTCTCTCTCTCACTCTCGTGTGTGTGTATGTGTGTACACTCATGGTTATATATAAATTAATTCATCCATTTCATTCATTCATACGTAAATTCGATATGTACTGAGCATCTACTATACTGGATGCTGGGATTCAAAGATGAATGTGACATGGCTTTTGCTGCAAAGAACCCCGCAGCCTGTCAGCTCTCCCTTCTTCCTACTTCTTTGTCTATTTAGTTCAGAATCCTGCTTTATTTCCTCACTCCTGTTGAGAACACTCTCAAAACCCTTGCCTTTCAGCTGTCCTGGAGACCTCCTAATCTTGCCTCAGTGCAACACTGCCTACTGCGGTTTTATTGATATGGGTTGCTGATTGTTGCTGAATAAAACCATGCAGACTGAGAGATTAGGTCTACATGTGCAGTTTCATGCTCATCTGAGCCCTTTTTGCAGCCCGCTGTCTATTTACTCAGTTTAAACCTCTCTATCTCCATTCTCCTCAGTGACTATTTTAAAATCTTGCTAGTTTTCTATAGACCCCAAGTCCACTTTTTCCTTCTCTCTGGCTTGGTTTCTTTTTAAAACAGAAAACATAAACCATAAATCTAAACTTCCTAAACTTCTTGTTGGTCCCTCTCTGAGAAACTTATTCATTCTTTTATTGAGTCTTGCTTTGGTACTATGTCATTGACTTCCGATAAGAAACAACATGAGATATTACAAAGTTAAAGTAGTCAAAACAGTGTGATACTGGCATAAAGACAGAGGTATAGACCAACAGAACAGAATAGAGAGCCCAGAAATTAACCTACACGTGTATAGTCAACTGACTTTTGACAATGGAGTCAAAATGGGGAAAGGATATTCTCTTCAATAAATGGTGTTGGGAAAATTGGATATCCACATGTAAAAGAATTAAATTGGATCCTTATCTTACACCAGACACAAAAGCCAACAACTCAAAATGGATTAAAGTCTTAAATGTAGGACCTAAAACTATAAAACTTCCAAAAGAGAACATAGGAGAAAAGCTTTTTGACACTGGCCTTGGCAATGATTTCTTGGATATGACACCAAAACCACAAGCAACAAAACAATAAATGAACAAGTGGGACTACATCAAACTAAAAAGTTTCTGCATAGCAAAGGAAACCATCAACAAAATGAAAAGGTAACCCACATAATGAGAGAAAATATTTGTAAACCCTATTTCTAATAAGGGTAAATATTTATTTTAAAAATGTAAGGAACTACTCCTACTACTCAACAGCAAAAAAAAAATCAAATAACCCATTTACAAAATGGGCAAAGGACTTGACTAGACATTTCTCCAAAGAAGACATACGAGTGGCCAATGAGTACATGAAAAGGTGCTCAAAATCACTAATCATCAGGGAAATGCAAATCAAAACCCAATGAGTTCTCATTTCGTACCCGTTAGGATGGCTGTTCTCAAAGAAACAAAAGGTAAGTGTTGGAAAGGATGTGGAGAAATTGGAACCCTTGTACACTGCTGGTGAGAATGTAAAATGATGCAGCTATTTTGGAAGAACAATATGGAGGTTCCTCAAAATATTAAAAACAGAATTGGCATATGATCCAGCAATTCCATCTCTGGGTATATAGTCAAAAGAATTGAAATCAAGATCCTGAAGAGATATTTATTCTTCTGTGTTTATTACAGCATTATTTATAATAGCTAAGATGTGGAAACTACTTGTGTCCACCAACAAATAAATGGATAGAGAAAATGAGATATATACATTGAATATATACAATGTATACAATGGAATATTATTCAGTCTTGAAAAAGAAGAAAATCTTACCATATGCAACAATGTGGATGAACCTGGAAGATATGCTAAGTGAAAGAAGCCAGACAGCAGGACAAATATTGCACGATTCCACTTATGGGATATATCTAAAACAGTCAAACTTATAGAAGCAAAGGTTGCCAGGGGATGGAGGGAGAGGGAAGTGAAGAGTTGTTGTTCAGTGGGTCTAAAGTTTCAGTGGTGCAAGGTGAGTAAGTTCTGGAGATCTGCTGTAGTGCCGATAGTTAATGCTGTACTGTACACTTAAAATTTTGTTAGGAAGGCAGATCTCACGTTAAGTATTCTTACCACAATGAAAAGAAAAAAAAAAAAACCATGAGACGCAGCTTAAATACTTTGTCTTGTGCTTTCTATGGAGATGGTGGGGGCTAATGTTCATTACATCACACGCTTAGAAAACGTTCTCTCAGGTCTCAGAGCCAGGAACAGCTGTGATTCTTTTGAGCAACTTTATTTCAGATATCTATACATCCTTATGGATATTTAAATCTTTACTAGACCTTTGGATGAAAGAAAACTCGGAGCTAAATTTGTGCTTTACTAGCACACGAGCAGGGGCCTACTGTGTGCACAGCAAGGCACACCAGAAAGGGATTCGGCTGCCTGATTGAGGGAGACCCTCCCCACTGCTATCGTGGAAAGAGCATGTGGCTGGTGTTGGCATCCCAGAGTCTGCTCCCAGCTCTATCCCTTGCGGGTTATGTGTTGTGGGGCAACTCATATCTACTTTCCTGGCTAGTAATGCAATATTGTGCATCTTCTGTTCACTCTCATTCATTGCAACATCAGTAGATGTTTTTCATGAAAGAGTTTATAAATGCCAGATAATGTTGGGGCTTGTGTCATGTACCAGCAGCCCTTTTGAAAAAGTTACCCTTGTAGGAAAATTAGAAAGAAGCAAGAAAGTTATACTCAAAGGTTTACCTTTCAATGACAGGAACAAAAGGTTTATCTTAGCTATGCATTGTATGCAGCCTCCAGCATTGGCGGTGTGGGGAGAGGGCCAAATTATAGCAGAATTGGTTTATCTAATGTTGAGAAAAGCAGTATTTTCAAGGCATGTGAAATAGTCACCCCAAAATGTCTTAGTATAGTAAGTGATAGATACCTCAACAGCTAATTTAAAAAAATTATATGGAATTTAAAGGATCTCAGTGAAGGAGTCACAGACAGAAAAAAAATTGATCAAATATCTTTCAGGGGTGATACATGAAAAGTCAGTTTGTGCTTTTGCAGCAGGTGAAGTAGGTTATTGTAACATTGTTCGAAGAGCAGATGATGCTTCAGATGGTTTTCAATGTCTCTTTGTAGCTCTACTTTCTAATAAATCACCTTAATGCAAGAGTTGTGCCCAGAGCAATTTTTGGGTCAAAGTATTTGTTTAACAGTTTAGGTTGTCTGGCTGGTGATATGTTTTCAGTAATTTATAGCTTTGCTCCTTTTGCTGACAAAATATTTTCTTCTGTGCTGAATCGCTGCCTCTATTCACATTGCCCAAATATGAATTTAATGACTTTTAATTTATGTGGAGGAACATCATATTTTGTAGATGCTTTGTGTTTTGATACTGATTTGCAGAAAAAAATATGCTCTCTGGAGAAATGTGTTTTGCATTGCTGTTTCTGTTTTTTTTTTTTTTCCTCCTCCTCTCAAAGTGATGTGTTTGGCTCCCTTTCTCCCAGGGCTCAGGCTCTCCCAGGAGGAAAATTTTTGAAGCAGATCCCCAATCTAAGAGTGGGGTTTAACTCAAGAAACATCCCAAGGAAACGATTGTAACTCATGATCCCAAGAGGCCAGTTGCTCTACCAGCAAGGGTTCCCTGGACGTTAAAGGTTCCTCTGCAGTTGGAGAATGTAGTGATCACGGTTGGTCATCTATCCAGGTTGAGCACCCACCCACTTCTTCGTGCAGCCCATGAGAGGCAGAGGAAGCTGACTCTGGCCCTTCACCAGGGATGGGTCCTGACTCATATGAGTCATTCCAACCATGGAACTCAGCCGTTCTTTACAGTCATTGGTTCAGGGTGGGCATGCGAAATGACAGGGCTCAATCAGACTGAAGGAAATGACTTTATTCCATGATAGGTGGTACGGGAATTTTATGTGTTGACTTGAGAGAATTCCGACTAATATAGAGAGAGAGTCTTGCTCTCTCTCAATGGACATTAAAAGTCAGAAAACAGGTCGCTCTGGTTGCTCCAGTTGCTGCTGCAGCCATCCTGTGACCAGGAGGGAGGCCTTTGTGTGAAGACAAAGCCTACGTGCTGAAGAGGGAAGAACAGAGGGGATTGCAGAGAAAGAAAGAGCCTGTCCCACCTCAGAGATTTAGCTATGTGAAATAATAAGTCTCTTAATTGTTTCAATTTGCATTAGGTTTTCTCTGGCTTCAACAGCATATTTCATCCATACCTACTTAGCAGCTGCTATGAGCCAGGTGCTGTCCTGGGTACTGGCTGTGCAACAGTGAACAGTATGGCGGTCAAAGTGTCTACCCTCATGAAACACATTACCTGGTAGCAAAGAAAACAACACACACATGAATACGTAATGTGATGTCAGGTAATCAAGGTAAGGAGGTTGGGGGTGTTGGTGGTGGAGTCCTGTGTCTGAGAGGTGTGCTATTTGAAACAATGAGGTCAGAGAAGTGAATAAAGTGAGCAAGTGAGCCATTAAAATTCTTGAGGAAAGAATGTTCCAGGCAGGGGGAATATAGCAGTTCAAAGTTCCCAAGACAGGAACGTGCTTGGTGTATTTTAGGAAAAACAAACAAACAAACAAACAAACAGAAGGCTGGTACAGCTGAGTGAAATGGAGATTGGAAGCCAGAGGGAGGCAGTGGTGAGACAAATGGGTTCCTACGGCTACAGTAAGAACTTGGAATTGCCTGTCTACATGATGGGAAACTATTGGAGAATACTGTGAATGGGAGTTTTTTGTAACTTGGACCTAAAGATGGAATGTGCAAAGACCAGGACTCTCTGAAAGCAAGTCTGCCTTTGAGCCTGGGAATGGTTATTATATCCACTTAGTCTTCAAGGAACTCTTCAGATCAATTAGCAGGTGCTGGATTTTTATAGTTTTGAGTAACTGAAGTTCAGTAGAACTGCATACGTATATATGTGTGGATATACACATGATAATAAGAAATTACCTATTTTATTAAGAATTTAAATATTATTTTAAATCTGGAATAACTGTTGTATTTATTTAATCACATGCTTTTGTAGCCTCTGTTGAAATGACATCATGTGTTTTTCTTCTTTTGATTTATTAATACAGAGAATTATGTGAACAGTTTTCCTATTACTGAATCATCCTTGCATTTCTGGAATAAACCCAACTGGGCCATGGTATATTATTTGTTTAATGTAATGCTGGATTCAATGTGCAGATATGTTACTTATAATTTTTACATCAGTGTTCATAAGAGAAGTAAAATTATAGTTTTCTGGTGCTTTAATGTTCTGGTTTTAGTATTAGTGTCTTTGTAAAAAGAAGGTATTTTCCTTCTGTCTCTGGGATTATTTAAATAGTGTCATAATTTTCTTTCCTTGGAGATTTAAAAAAATTTAGTTTTTAGGGTTAACATAATTTAGTCACCTTAAAAAAATATTTTTCATTTGACTTTCCATTTTTTGTCCATATACTTGCATAATTGTTAAACAGATGTAGTTATACGATTTATTATGGATAATTTGCATTTTGATTTTTTTTCTTTAAACTTATTTCAAATGCTTTCCCACATGCTACAGTCTTTATAATAATTTCAGTTGATAAATACTATTCCATTGTGTGGATGGACCATAATTTAATAATTTCCTATCCTTGCATAATTGAATGTTTCCTGTTGCTATTTTTGTAAAATAATGCTGCAATAAATATATTTTGCATAAGTTGTACTCTTGTTTTAGATATTTTTGCTTTAGGATAACTTCCTAGGCATGGAAGGGTAGAATCCTTTCTATGACTTTTGAGATGTGTGGGCAAATTACTTACCAAAAGTTTTGTACCAATTTCTGAGGTCTCCAGAATTTGGATACCTTATTTGCACAATATTTTTGTCAGTATTGGTTATTACGTCTATACACATTTCTGTTACTAACTATGAAATGGCATTATAAATGTCTAGTCTCCAGACTCAGGAATAAGGAGAGAGCTTTCCATTAAGCACTGCTCATCTCACTGATTCTGGAGTCGATTTAGTTGCTGTCATTTCTCAGATGTAGTAAGCTTTGGTCCTGAGCTCTGTCTGGGACCCTGGCCCGAGCTCTTGGCCCCTGTTCTTATGTCGAAGCTCAGAACTCAGACTTTGTCACCTTTTTTGTTTTTGTTTTGCTTTTTAGTTAGCGTTGGTTGAGCTCTTACTACATGCCAAGCACAAACTCTTAACTACATTTGCTTAGTTAGTTACCAAGCAGGACACGGTGGTTGAGAGCGTGAGGAATTCCACAGGCAGCAGAGTAAGACCTGCATCTGGTGGCCTCTTTTTAGACAAAATGCTTTTCATCTTTACTTCCTCTTGAACACTCTCATTTGTTGACTATAAACACAAGTAGTGACTTCACTACCTTTTGAGGAGGCCGGTAGCTGGCTTAGAGAGGGGAGAAAAAAAATCTTGGCTCTTTGACACTAAACTTGTGTTTCTTACGTAGTTAATCTGTAAAAAACAAAACACCACTTGCCACCTCAGCAGAGAAGATGTCTTATTTTTGTGAAATCAAAGTACTTTGTAACCATGACGAATCCCCAATGTCCGTAAACTGTCCCCAGGGAGAGGTTCTGGTTACCAAATCCTCACGTAGTATAACCGTGCTTGCTTTTCCTCGAGCTGGAATTGTCACACTGGTGGTGTCTCCCAGAGGGAGCCTGATCTCACCCCATCTGCCAGGGGCTCAGAGAAGGATTAACCAGAGAGCAGAAGCCAATCAAGACACTTACTATGGTTTTAAATTTTAGTTTTAAACGTAAACCCAAGCAATCCAGAAAAATAAAATACCTCTGTTTTCGTGGTGCCAAAAGGAAGCAAATGGTAGTCTAGAAATCAGATTTCTGTTCTCAGTGAGTTAAGAGAACGAGGGAGCAGAGAGAAGAGGTGTGTTCTTAGCTTAGAATTCCTCTTGAGCGACATGTGAAAGCCTGGTGCTTTCCTGAGTTTGAAGCACACCAGACGTGTTATTTTTTTTTTTGCCTCTTCCATAAACTCTGAGTATCAATCATTGTTTAATAAACATTTATTGAACATGTAGAATATTTTTAGTTGTGTTTTTGATTCCAGGGACATTAAATCAAATAAGATTTTGTTCCTATTTTCAAGTTAATTGTATCTACTGAAGGAAAAGGAAAAGCACTTTGATGATGGATGTTAGGTCAAGGTGCTGTGGGACCCCTGAGGAGATACATACTTTGGTCTAAATGAGCTGAGTAATAAGTTAGGAGGTTTCTTATTTGATTTCTTGCCCCTTGTATTTGCTACACATTTTTCCTGGGAGATTTCGTTCATCCCCATGGGCTTCCACTGTCTAGCGTGCATTACAGATGGTTCAAACATCATGGTCCAGTACTTAGGACCAAGTAAATAACATTCTAATAGATCTTACAGAACTGAGAGCAGAATGACTGCTAGAGACCTTTTGGAAGCATGGAGGGCAACAAGAGAGCCAAGAGGTCACAAATACTGCCTAAAGAAAGAAAGAAACAAACAAAGGTAAATTATTGAAAACAGACCAGTAAGATTGATAGGTACCTGTGTATTTAGGAAGGCAATACTTATTGGTGGTCAAAATCAGCTTATAAAAAAAGTCATGCCCAACTCAAAAAAAATTTTTTTGAGAGGTTTATGAAGCCACTAGATAAGGAAGATAGAGAGCATATCGATTTCAGAAAAATGTCTAAAATATCTTATTTTGGGGGCAAGATGGAGGAGAAACCCATCATCGGTGGTGGTCAATAGTGATAATCTAGGGGCTCTCTTCATGGCCCCATCTGTTGTTTCCAGCCTTTCCCCTTATCTCCTTGAAACTATTCAGGAAGATGGGATCATTGACCAGTATTTTTTTCCCCATTGACCAATATTTTTAAAAAGAATTGAATGAAAGAGAAAATACTCTGCTTTGAGTTCAAAGAAGGTGTCATATTTGTGCACATTTGCCACATCCCATTCTTCCCTCCTTTACATTTTGAGGCCATGATAAGGTCCTTGGTGGGAACTTTGGGTAGGACAAAGGAAAAGATTATAAAAACTTCTCCCTCTTGTCTCTTCATTGAAAAAAATATGTAAAATTCTTAGCAGAGAAATGCATTACATGCTTAAAAAGTCAAATACTATACCAAGAGCTATAATGGAAAAGGGCATTTTCTTGTTCTATCCCATCCCATTCCAAGTTCAACTCTCCTGGAACAGCCATTTTCAACTCTTTTTAGCTGTTTCTTTTGTAACTTACTTCTCCATTTCCAAGTAATACACCTCTACTGATATTTGTAGATGCATACATTTCAGAAATTCTTTATTGACTTTGAATTATGGAAGATGAGGGGGCAATACAAGCCAGGCATGGTGGTATAATAGAGCATACATTTCACCAGCCTCCTTCTTTCCACGTCCTTCAAATGCAGTTACCCTGCATTCTAGGTTCAATGTTTTTTTCTTCTTTAATTTACTTCCTTGTTTACATTCCTTGGTAGCTTCCTGAGATTTTGCATGTCTGAACATTTCTTTATTCTGTGCTCATGCTTGATTGGAAATTTGGGTATAGAATTTCCTAAGATGAAAATAATTTTCATTAGAATTTTGAAGGCATTGTTCCATATTCCTGTGAAGAAGCTGTGGTGGCAACAATATCATATGTTCACCAAATTTATTTCATCTTCTTCTTTGGCATAGAGGACAATCTTGTTCCTCAGCCTCATTTGCAGATAAGTTGGAGTCATAAGACTGGGTTATATCCAATGTCATGTGGGTGGAAGTGAAGTACCCACTTCAGGCTTACACAGTCCTCCAGACTTTCCCTTCCCCTTTCATGGTGGTCTTAATAAGCCACATCTTGAAGATGGTGGCACCACCAGATGGATCTCTGTCCCTTAATGATTGCAGAGCTCTGCTCTTTGCTTCTGCTGACTGTGAGTGATTTTATTGTGTTAAGTCATTGAGATATGAAGACTGCTGTTAGCTGCTTTTTATTAATAAGCAAATCCTATGTCATTCTAATTATATGACTTGTTTTCCATGTGACCTATTTGTCTCTCTAGTGGGGGATGGGAAGAACACAGCAAGGATATGATATATGAGCACACTTCAGAAGGAGGAGTAGGTGTCTACTGGGCAGGAGGAACAGTATAAGCTAGGACATGGTGGTGCTCTAGAGTGAGGAACAGTGAAAAGTCTACAGAGGAAGTCATTCATTCATTCGTTTAGTATTGAGTGTCTATTACCTGTCAAGTATAATGCTAGGGGCTAGAGGACTAATACAGTCCCTATGGATTAGTAGTAGAAATATAAATGTAAACAAAAATTTATAAAATAATATTTAAATACGGTCATAGAAATATCACATAGTGCTTAAGGGCAAGGCTCTGGACACAGATTGCCTAAGTTCAAATCTGACTCCACCACTTTTAGATGTATGACATTGGCAAATTATTTAACTTTAGTTACTTCATAGGTCAAATGGAGATAACAACACTATAGCTATAGTCTTGTGAGGGTTAAAGAGACAGTGAAATGTAAAGTGCTTCATATGTATTGAGCACAGAGAAAGATTTTTTTAAAAGTCAGGTATTATTATTGTTATTGTTGTTATGATGATGATGGTGTGTGGGTGTAGGCTGATGCTTGGCTGGGAAGGAACGTTTATAAGCTATGTCAAGGTGTTTGAACTGTACCCTGTAAACATTAAAGATTATTTCAACACAGAGATGAAGAAGAGATTCAGTTTTAGTGCCTTGCCATTCTATTTGCCTTACAAAACTCAATTTCAAGGGAGCAGCAATTTTCCTAAACTCTTGTAAGCCCATTATGTGGCTACCCTCAATAGCATGCCTAAGGCACATTCACAAGTTCTTTTATTAAACTGACACTGGCTTCAAAGTTTATTACTATTTCATCATACACTAGCTTTGATTTCCTAAGGCCATGAGAGTCAATGTGAGTCAAATTTCTTCCTTTCATAACATTTGATTCACTGCTTGGAGACATTCGAATGTCCCATCATAGAACTACAGGCTGTCAGTGCTGGAAAGAGGCTTTGGAGATGCTCTTATCCCTTGCTTTCCAGATAAGGAAGCTGAGATCCACAGGGGTGGTAGTGATTGATTTTCCTACAGTTAACAGTGCTTCTGGGGGTAATTATTAGTGTTTGGGGGTGATAAGTAATCATGACCTTTTCCTTGCGCTGAGCTTGGAACTAGAAAATAGAAAAATAAGACACAGGAATCTGATAGAAGAAGGTAAAAATATTGGCTTTCTTACTGAATTAAGTTAAACTAGAGGGCACAACTTGACATGTAGTGAAATGGCCTTTGCTTTGAATTGCATCAACACAGTTGACAGACACTGGTGGCTGTCTACCACACAGATATTCCTTGCCTTTTTCTCTTGCCAGCAGAGCTGGTCTTTCACTGTAGAGGCTGAAAATGCCAGAGGCTCCCAATTCCTAGACTTCCTTATGGCTAGGACATGATCATGTGGCCTCATTCCGGCCAATGTGATTAAAGAGGAAATTGGTGGGAAACTTCTATAAGACCTTTCTTCCCTTAAAGGATACATGCTGTGATGAGATACTTCCCTATCCTTATACCTCCTCCCTCTCTCTCTCTGCTCTCAAACATTGTTACTTAGCGATACTAAGTCTGGGGCAGGGTTGGCTCATGGAGAAAGGCACATCAGCATGCTGAGGACAGCAGACCAGAATGATGGGAAATGCCTGGGTATTTGATGCTGTTGAGCAGTGGTGCCAATGCCAGACCTCCCTGACTCTGGGCTTTCTGTTACGTAGGCTTAAGTACTTATGCCACCTTCAGTGATCTGGACTTGTTATTTGCAGCCCAGATCATCCTAACTGATAAATCTCTTTGAACTCTAACCCTCTAAGATAACGATTCATGTGTTTATTGCCCAGTCTTATCAATCAATCAGATAAGAGAGTCAGGGTGGGATTGTGGAGTAGAGGGATGCCTGAGTGTTCTATCCATACTTTCCCTTTTTTGCACACAATGAAAAAGCAAGCATGGGAGATAAACACCGCTTCCCCCCAGCCAACCCTGGTTATAACATGGAAGGAAAAGATTAGATTAGACTGGATCTAAAGACAAAAAGGTCTTATAATTTTTTTAAATTGAGGAATTAAACCCATAATTGTATGTGATGAACGGAGTTGAACTGAGTGTGTATACGTGTATTCTGATAGTACTTCTAAAGCTTCACGCCTTTGCCTCAGCCTGCTGTGGGCCCCAGGAATCTTCAAGGCAGTTCAGAAGACAGAGCATCCACAGCACTATTAGGCAGGCCTAGGATATGCATTTCGTTTCCAGAGTCCTGGATGTGAACAGTGCAAGAAGGATGAACCTAATGACGACATCTTTGTGGCACAGTAATTTCATTATGAAGTTTCCTTCTTTACTTTTGACCCTGAAGGGAGAGGATTATTAAAATTATTTTATTATCCATCAGGCTGTCAGAAGAGCCCTAACTCCTTTTTCCAAAAAGAGCTACAGACTAGCAGAAGTGATCGAAGTGAATAGCCGGCTGCCAATCAAATCTAATTTCCATACTCCACATTTCTTTGATGAGATATTTCAAGCTGCAAAGAGGGAAAATGTTTTTCCCCTCCAAGTAATTGAAGTTAGTCATAAAGCCCAACCAGACCGAGGTGCCACGGGGTGCCAAGATTGTGTGCCCTGTCAGACCACTCAAATGGAGGAACTTGTTTAAATTGATGGGGAAGGGGAGTGGAAACCATCAGGTTTAGTGTCCTGTGATGGGAAAGAAGATAATGGGAAAGTGCACACTGACCCTGCTCCCTGGGCCTAATCCTTCCAGAATAGCTTGTGGCCACACACCCCCATGTGTGGGCCCCATGCTGTGCTAACTTGAAGCTCGAGACATTTCATGACGATACCTGCATTGGTCTACCGAAATCTCTTGGGAACGCAAGTCATATTGAATTGACTGTTTGCTCTTCTGGATATTTTTGCCAAACTTTAATGGACACTGACAAAGTTCTGCACTGGGAGAAAATGAAAATAAATGATATTTGGTGTTCTCCACAATCATTCAGTTGTTTAGCCATTTACTTAAGGATTGATTGCCTGTCATGTGCACGCATAAGGATGAATAGGAGAGTCACAGTGCAGCTACTTGGAGCTGACATCTCTCAGGGGTCGGAGGCAAGTGCACCAAATGACAATGCAATGTGGAAAGGAGCCGCAACAGGGGAGGCGCAAGGCGTGATGAAAGCACATGTCTTGGACACTCACCTCAGACTTCGATGATCAGAGAAGGCTTCCTGAAGGAAGCAGGAGCTAAGCCAAGTCCTAAAGGATGAGGAGGGATGAAGGAGAGGTAGGGGTTGGGAAGAGGAAAGGGCAAGGGCAAGGGCAGAGGCCTGATGGGAGAGAGAGTGGTGCTTGGCTCAAGCTGCCAGTCTTGAGCTTGGAGTGAGAAAGGGCAGGGGCAGGAGAAGAGGCAGTGGAGTTAAGGAGAGGGCTCTGTTAAGGAGTTTTTACTGTAGCCTGGGTACCATGGGGAGCAGTGGGTTTTAAACTAGAATATACAAATCAGGATTAGACTGATATTGACAAAGGACCTTTCCAGCTTCTGTGAACAGAGAGGAAGGAGTCAGAGGCATCAGTATGAAGGGTCTTCGAGGGTTCTGAATAAGAAACTGAGTCACAAGGTGTTTGCGAGATTAGAACCGACAGAATTGTGCATGTAGGGAGGGAGTGGGGTGTGGGACAGGGAGGTGTCTAGAATGAATCCTGAGTGTTTTCATTTACAGAGATGAGAAATGCCAGGTGAAGGGGGTGGGAAAGAGCTTGGAGAGAAAGGTAATGAACTTGTTTGGGACATAATGAGGTTGGAGTGTTTCTGTGACATTCAAATAAAGAGGTCATGTAGATAGCGAAGAAATCAATGAATCATATTAGATGTTTATGTACTTAATACTCAGACTGTTTTGGCCTTATGTTCTGGGCCTTGTTGGCTTTCTATCCATGGCTTCTTAATTCATGATCATAGGTTTGAGACTTTTACTTTACTCAGCTCTTAAGTCTCAAATGACATCTCTAATGCTTGGCCAGCATTTTGCAAAGGTGGGTCACTGGTTCCAAGGGCCACTGGTTTCCAAGAAATTCTCGGGACTCAGGGGCCACAGCTACAGAGAAAAATGGGTCTTAGGTCAGCCTATACTTTGTTTTGAAATTCCTCCATCCTCTTATTATCTTAGTCTCCCTTCTCTGGACCTGATTACTATCCTGGCTTCATCGTTCACTAAAAGTCAGGGCCATCTCTACTTCGGAGAAATTTCTCTTTGTAATTTATTTTGATGCAGACTCTTCAATGACTTAAAGATAAGAAGCTGTCATTCAGTCAGGCAAACCATACATTTCCAAAGATTGATACTCTTGAATCAAGTAATTAGGCTTAGCAGATCAGAAATCAGGTTCTGACTATCCTGGCTTCATCGTTCACTAAAAGTCAGGGCCATCTCTACTTCGGAGAAATTTCTCTTTGTAATTTATTTTGATGCAGACTCTTCAATGACTTAAAGATAAGAAGCTGTCATTCAGTCAGGCAAACCATACATTTCCAAAGATTGATACTCTTGAATCAAGTAATTAGGCTTAGCAGATCAGAAATCAGGTTCTGGATAAATAAACAGTTTTTAAAATACAAAAAAAAAAAAAAAAAAAAAAAAACTCCCTTAAGGACCCCTCACCGCTTAACCTTGAAA
>NW_006438074.1:2366745-2395988 GCF_000325575.1 Pteropus alecto | reverse complement strand
AAAAAAAAATCTCTCTTATGGACTCTTAGCTGCTTTAAGCTTTGAAATTCCCCATGCATCGGCCAACACGGGCTCGGCTGGCGAGGGCTTAGGGATTTCTATCAGGCTGACCCAATGATTCCCTCACTGTAGGCCATGGCTTCTCACTGCAAGCACATAACAACTGGCTAACAGCTGGATTCAGTAAAAATCAGTCTGAGCTGAATTTGAATCCTAGCTCTATCACTGGTTAGTCAATCAACTTCTTGGATCTCTGTTTCATCATCATAAAGGGTAGTAAGTACTTCATAGAATATTGTTGTGAGAATTAATAGGCATACCACATGAAAAAGGGCTAGAAGGAGTTCAAGTAATTACTCCTTGCTACTGGGTAGCACCATCTACATATTAGACCTGCACTGTACAATATGGTAGCCAAGACTTGTGGCTCTTGAGCACTTGAAATGTGGTTGGTTTGAATTGAGATTGTGTTGTCAATTACATATGCTATCAAAATAGATCAGATTCCAAAGACTTAATATAAGAAAAAATGTAAAAAGAATATAAAATATTTTATTAACAATATTTTAAAATGATTACATGTTTAAATATACACATTTTGGATAATACTGGGTTAAATAGAATATTTTATTTCTAGCACACTGGGAATTATTATTAAAATTAACCTCATCTGTTTCCTTTTACTTTCTTAGTGTGGCTACTGGAAAATTTAATATCGTGTATATGGCTTGAATTCCATTTTTACCAGACATCTCTATATTGGACATAGAACTTATCCTGAAGGATTTCCAACGTCTGAGGTTGTAAGCAAATTACTCACCTGGAGGTTGTAAGCAAAGTACTCACCTGTATCACCTCAGCCACCTCCCCAGCTGGTGTCTTTGCTCTAATCTATCTCTTTACTATCTCTTCCTGAACACACTCTGTGCTCAACCATGAAGACTCCTTGTAGCTTCCCAAACTCACCTCACCCTCTTCCATGTCTTTAGTTATTCATTCAACAAACAGTTCCTTGTAATTAACTGTGAGCCAGGCAGTATTCTAGTCATTGGGGAAATAGGGGTGAATAAGACAAAGATTCTTCTCCAAATACCAATGGAGAAGTCAGTGTGTGTGGTTTCTTCTGCCCAGAATGAATTCTCTCCTAACTCACTGGAATCATTTCTCTAAGAATTCTCTCCCGACAGCACCCCATAGTCTAGGCTCTCATAGCATCCTATGCCATTTAATGTTGTTTATTTATTTTTTAAGCTTCTAGTTGTTTTAATTCAGTTTCTTAACAGTAATGTTTAAAAATAAACTTTATCTTATTCTTAATATGGAAGAATTATTTTTTATCATTGAAAAAATTGAGATAAAATCGACATACTGTATTAGTTTTAGGTGTACAAAATAATGATTTGATATATGTACATATTGCAAAACGATTACCAAATTATGTTTAGTTACCAACCATCACCACACATAGTTACACTTTTTTTTCTTCTTGCTGAGATCTACTCTCTTAGCAATTTTCAAATATACAACATAGTGTTATTAACTGTGGTCACTGTGCTATAAGTTACATCCCCAGGACTTGTCTCGTAGCTAGAAGTCTGTACCTTTTGACCACCTTCACCCATTTTGTCTACCCCCTAAATAAAATGTGGATTTATTTTTTAAAGAAACTTTTTATTTGAGACAACTGTAGATTTGTAGGCAGTTGTAAGATATAAGACAGAGACATCCAGATACCTTTTATCCAGTTTCTCTCCATGTTTTTTTATACTTAAAACTATAGCACAATATCACAACCAGAACACTGAGGTTGATATAATCACCCATCTTGTTTATATTTACCCAGTTTTACTAATATTCGTGTGTGTGTATATTTAGTCCTGTGTAGTTTTATTATATGTTTTGTTCATTTATCTACTGCTATAGTCAAGAGTCAGAATATTTGTATCATCGCAAAAGTCCTTCACGCTGCCACTTTATAACCATACCCACTTCCTTTCTTTGCCCATTTCTCCTTAACCCCTGGCAACCACTAATCTGTTATACATTTCTATAGTTTTGTCACTTCAAGAATGTTATATAAATAGAATAATAAATGGAAAGTTATAGAACATAACTGTTTGTTATTGGCTTTTTCCCCTCAGTATGATCCTCTGGAGATTATCCCAGTTGGTGTGTGTTTATTTCTTTTTTACTGCTGAGTAGTATTCCATGTTGTGAATTGTACCACAGTTTGTCAAACCATTCCCCGGTTGCAGGACATGTGAGTTGCTTCCGGTTTGAGGCTATAATGAATTAGGCTGCTATGAACATTTGAGTACAGGTTTTTGTGTGAACATAAATTTCCATTGCTCTGGGATATATCCCAAGACTGCAATTTCTGGGTTATATGCATGTTGGTTTATTTATCTTTCTCACTAGACTATTGATCCTTCAAGGGCTGGTAGCTCTATTTATATTTGCATCACGTGTACTTCGTATGTATCTGACATATGGTAACACTCAATAAAATATGGATAGAATGAAGAAGAGATAAAGAAAATAAAGGGAAGGAGGAAAGAAATCTATCATTACCATCTTTTGTTAGCTATTCTACCCCCACACCTCCCACCATTATCTTTTTTTTTTAAATGAACCCAGTGACTCCAGTGCTAGACAGTGCCTGGCACACAGCAGTTGCTTAATAAATATGTGTTAAATTATGTGATGAATACTCTGGAGAGTAGAACAGCTCTCTGCTTCTCCTCCCCACCTTCTCATCACCTTGTTCCTTCACTCAAGCACAAGTGCGGGCACACACAGACACACACACGCATTCGGGGGCCATAATCCTAGGAATCTTTTTCTGGAACAAAGCCAATAGCTAACAAATGAGGTGCTGTTGCTTTGTAGCTTAGCTAACAACGACTTGGCCTTGTCTGTGCTGCTGCCTGGGGAATTACAAATGAAAGAGTGGGGACCCAGCAGCTTTGTGGACTCATGCCAATGAGAATACGGGATGCACTTGAAATAAAGAATACTTCTTTGTGATTCATTAAGCTCTTTTCTGTTCCTCTCTGTTAGGCATGTGTCTGCCATGCCCTGCAAAGCTATGACATTCAAAAGTGGAAGAGTCAGGCGGAAATAAAAACATTCCACTTCAGCGTCTAAACCATGTGCCCTTTAATCTGAAATAAATCTGTGACAATTGACAGATATTTCTTTCAGACAGTCGTGGAGAAAGGCTTGACTTGTCCTAGTAAATCAGACACAGGCTTCATTATTTTTAGTCTCGTTAAAAAAGTTACCATAGCAACTATACTATCATCTAAGGCAAATGTTATCTCTTTAAGTCAATAAAATGAGGAGCCGTCCCACAAATACCCAGTGTTTTGAAAGGAAGAAATGACTTTCCAATAAAATTAATTTCTTCTAAGACTTCACTGTTCACTTCATTCATAATCCCAGAATTTTTGCCCCCTATAAATATGGGATAGTAAAAGCAGCAACCCAAGGCTGACCTTTCTGGTATCTGTTTGCAGAGAATCATTATTTCTTCTACTTCCTTGAAACACATAGCTTTATTTGTGGCTTTTTTATTCATCCACAGGGGACATAATGCTAATTAATTTGACCTTGGACAGAGCATTGTGTATTCTGAGAGGACAAGGGAAAAACATATGGGGAGCATGTGTGTCTTTTCTCAGCTCTCAGGAGATCATTGTAAGTGATGAAGCAAACTGCTTAGGCCTCTGGATCCTTGGTACCTGTGGAACAGAGAGGGAAGACTCAGTATACGTTGGTTGTTGGCCCAGTCAGTTTGACTCCATTCTTGCTCAGAACTGAAATTTTTGGAAGTATTCATGCAGATATATTAACATATTGAATTTTGAAACTGTGGTAAAGCTTGTACCCCCAAAGTATGAGATTCAGAACTTAAAAATTATATAGGACACTTCGGGCATTTTTTCCTATTGCAAAATGTGTTGTTAATTTCAGTGTGAGATCCAAGTGCCATAGGCTGGCTGGGGAAGCACGATGGGTGCCCACCCATGTCTCCTGGTTTCAGAATGCTGGTAAGGTCTCATAGCCCCCAGCTTCCTCTCTTCACAGACTCACATTCCACCCCCCTCACCACATTTAATAGCTTTGAAATTAGTATATGCCTAATAATTAATGGCATGGCACTTTTTATTGGCAGCTTTTAAATTCTTAGGTGTATATACAATGATGATTGGAAAGAAAAATATTTATTACCTACTTATCATGTATCAAGTACTGAGATAAGCAATTTATAGACATTATTTTGTAAAATCCTCATGCAAACCCTGTGAAGGAGGCATTTTCAGTTTGACAGGAGGCTGAGATTCAGGGAGCTATGAGACTTGTCCAGAACCACAAGTTGACAAGTGTCAGAGTCAAGATTTGGGCATGAATCTAGATGACTTTATTGGAATATGAACCTTCAGATTCTCTATCTGACTTGCCTTTAGCTTGTTTTATTCATAAAATAGCAAACCTTTAAATTCTGGTGCTAGGAAGGAACTTATGAGTCATAGGGTCCAACCCCATCATATTATAGACGAGGGAACTGAGGCTGAAAGAAGTGACTTGCCCGAGGCATTCACAGGGAAGTTATGCCACTGAGAGTCAGCATGGCCAAGTCAGGAAAGGAAATTTCTGGGCTCTGGTAATGTGTTTATATCCTGCATACAGTGTGGACTCCCAGGTCCTCCTCGTCTGGGGCTGCCATCCCTCAACCAGGCTACCTTTGTTCAGTCACCTCTTCAAGGCACTGACACTCAGCTCCACCTCCGTTGTCATGCTCCCCCAGACCTCAAGATGATTGCTCACCTCTCCCCTCTCATTACCCCTAGAAAACCTGTATCTTGTGACTCATCCTTCAAGCTGACGGTGAATCCATCTGAAGGTGATAGTGAAACAAGATGAGAAAAGATTCTCTAAGGCCTGTGCTTGGAGACATTGCCTACATTTTTGCCTGTTACCTCAAGAGAATGACTTAATGGTAGGAATGTCACTGGAGATGGAAGGGAAATTGGCAAATACACGAACTATGGTGCTGAGATATTCTGTAGGTATCAGGGCCTTAAGTAGCCTTTGAAATCACGCAGCAACCTGTCACTCTGCCTATAGAGGGGCAAATGGCATGGCATAATGGAAAGATTGTACAAAAGTGGCATCCATATACCATTCCCCTTTTTATATACCCACAGTGAAGCAGATGGGCCACTGCCCTCTGCACTGGGAATGGATTCAGAGGCCTTCATAACTGTTCCAGGCAGCACCTTCCAATTGGCTGCAGTTGGTTGCAGAGATAAAACAAACCTATTTGCTATCCCCAGCATAGTTAAAGGCTTTGGAGGCAGGTGGATTATAAAATAACTGTGCTTCCATTTCTCCCAATGGAAAAAGGAGAAAATAATCATGGATTTACAGAATTGTTGTAAAATTTAGAGATAACATACATAAGAGCATAGCAGATTTCATGAAACCTGGTACACAGTAGGTGCACAGTGACTATAAATTGTCATTATTCTGAGGTTAATGCTGATGCTCTGCATTATAAGGAAGTTAGGGATTGTGAAAGAAAGATACTCTTGGCATCTCTTTCTTGTTTTTCTTTACCTTATGACATTGCAGACACAAGTGTGTGTTTCAGGTCGAATCTAAAAGGGTTAACTAGTCTTCTTCACTGACACAGCTCAGATGGCAGCTCACAGATGATTGGCTAGCCCTAGACCCAGTAAGTTCGAAAGATCACACCGGGTAAGCAATCTGTCCCCATGGTACCCCAGTTCTGGTTATGCTAGTCACAGGCCAGAGGGTTGAAGAAAGTCCTTTATTCCAAGTCTAGTTCAATTTTCTGTGAAAAACGTGACTCTAGAAATTTGTATATTGATGGTATAGTGATGGATTCACTGAGGGTTGTTATATGTTTTGAAAAAAATCAAACCCTTAATGAGTAGCTTGTTTATTTAACACTTTTTTTTTTTTTTGCAGAAAATGGAAATGTTTTAACATCTTTATTTCATATCATAATTCTATTTAATATGTATCTTAAATGTGTCTGGCTACGTAATTATTTGCTGTGTTATGTAAACTAAGGGCAAGGATGATATCTGTTTCATTTAATTTTCAGAGCACTCAGAATAATGCCATGAACATGAGATTTTTAAACTGTTTGTATGCTGTTATTTCAGATTGGAAAGTAAACTGTATCCCATACTCATAAAGAATAATATTTTATACTTTAGACTTTTAAGAACCAGAAATTTAATGAAACATTTCCATTAGAAGAGCATTGAATACCATTACATGCAGCACAAATGTATACTTACTGGTTTTTAATTTTTAAAGTATCAATATTAACTGACTTTCTCTTATAAAAGCCTGCTCAATGTAGAAAATGTGAAAAATACATAGAAGACATGAAAAGTTATTTTTAATTTCCAGGCTGGAAGATAATCACTTTGAACATCTTGGTATTTTTTTCCTATATGATTCATTTTAGAGTGTTATTAATATTATCTAATCTTTGACTAATTTTAAGACTTTCAAAATGTTTCTTCTTTCTGTAATTTCCATCCTTTCAATTAGTGATTCCATATTTTTTCCAGGTAGAATTATTGTTTTGTTATTTTTCAATGTATCAAATGTGTTGTGAGTTAAGGGGTTTGCCATGTGTTACTAGTGGCTGATGCCTGTTTCGAAGGAAAGTTGTGGTTACCATGAAGGAAAATTTAATCCATCTTGCCCCAACGCATTTGTTCTCCTGAGAGCTAGGTGAACTATCTGTGACTGTTTCCCTAGGATTATGTCACCCACCAAGGTAACTTTCTGTTTCAGTAGGTGATGTTAAGAAACAAAACAACACCCTTTAAGTTAATCAGTTTTGGAAAATAGAGACCTGCTTTATATCTTAGGTCTTTGATGTGTTTAGTGGTTCCTGTAAGGATCTGCCTCTCTTTTGTTTTGATTGACAAGACCTTTCCTATATATTTGAGCAGTCAAGCAGCCCAGTAACAGAGGGCAGAGACATTTACCCAGAGCAAACTTCCACCATTCATTGTGAATTTCTGAAAATTTGGGTGCAAGTGTGAGCTCTAAGAGAAGAGTTAGCTCCAATTAAATCAGGTAAGTGCTTTTCCATATTTGCAACTTCATTCTTCTTGGGAGGAGGTCCAAAGAGCCCTGCTAAGGTGACAGATTAGAAGTAGGAGCCGGGAGATCAGATTTGGAAATAAATTACTTTCCAGCCTGTGGTAAGTGATAATGAATTGGGGGCATTCCACAAATGCAATGTCCATCCTCACTTCAACATCCAGGTATGTTCTGTCTAGTGGGCCTACATGAAGAGAATGATTCTGTTTCCTAAAAAGCACAGGAAAGAACCAAGACCCAGAGAGAATAGACTTGATAGTAGATTAGGATTATGTTTTAAACACCTCTGATGCTTTCCATCGTTTAGATTTACATTGAATCACAACTAGGTATCTATTATAGTGGAGGCATAGAGCAGAGAAAATTTGTAGTGAGTAGGACACATTTTTGTAAGAGGCCACAAAGTCAGATGCCAAGTTTGACAATATCTTGTGTATATCCATGTTTTGTGGAGGATTGGGTTAGTAACAATACATATGGGCCTACAATTATTATTGATCTATCTCCCCCCTTGATTCCCCTTCCATGACATTGAAAATATAATATTAAGAAAACATGCAACATAGCATCAAATATACTGGATCTGAATAAAAATAATTTTTGTGTACTTATGTATTATGTTAGGATATGCATTACTTTTGGTGTGACTCATGTTTTATGTTCATTTTGAAGATACCATTGGAACAAATTTCTTTTACACACAGGTCAAGTCCAGCAGTTGAGGCACAATAAGGAAAAGCCTGAGGATGCCCTTGGAGGGTTGAGTGTTTCCCTAGGATTATGTCACCCACCAAGTGTCTAGTGAGTGTCTAGTGAGCACAATGGGTCCATGGAATCTATGCTGGAGTTAGTTAGAGGAAACTTTGGGTACCTGCATTGGAGTTTATGGACATCTGCAATTTCTTGGCCCATTTCTTCTGAAATTCTAAGAACAAGGTCCCTTTGATAGTAATCAACACATCGTTGGCTGCCCCATGGGAAGCAGGCAGCTGGATCTGTTAATAAATTCTCTTTCCTTTCCCTCTCTGGAGGAACAGCATGAAGCTGGCATACCTTTTCCTTGGCCCTATGGCCCTCCTCCTCCTGGCTGGCTGCTGCTGTGTTCTCAGCACCTCCAGTGGGAACCTGCGTACCTTCGTGGGCTGTGCCGTGAGAGAGTTTACTTTCTTGGCCAAGAAGCCTGGTTGCAGGGGCCTTCGGATTACCACGGATGCCTGCTGGGGCCGCTGTGAAACCTGGGAGGTGAGTCAGTGACTTCAGGGCCAGACATTTGTCCTGATTCTCAAGTGTTCGATTTTAATGAAATGAGGAAGAGCTGGGGCATTTGCCCTTTTCTGTGGATTTTTGAAAATGATAATTATTTGGCATGCTCCAAAAAATGTGAAGGAAATGTGATCTTGCCCCTTTAACAAAGCATTGATAAAATTAACAATTTACTTGCATGGTATCTGTGTATTTGGGTATCATCTCTGTAAGGTTAGGATGTGCTATTGTTCTATCCATTTTACGGAGGACATGGAGATTCAAGGAGTGAGTGACTGCAAAGTCATGTAGAGGGAAATGGAAAGTTGGGAATAAATTCTTGCTTCAAAGGATATAACCAAAACTCTTCCCTGTATTCCTCCACCGGTGGTGATAAAGCCAGTTGGTTACCAACAGAGAAGCAGATGAGGGTGGGTCCTCAGCCCCTCCACAGCCCTGCCCTCCCCTCCACTGGAAATGACAAGGGGCCTCAGGGATTATCACTGACAGATCTATTATGTCCCTTTAGTTTCAATTCAGCTTTTAAAGACACATTACATTTAAAATGGGGATAAAAAATCTCAAACCAAGTTAGAATCCTATTAGGCTGAGATGAGGAGATGTTTGCCAAAGATGGGAAGAAAGGGCCATTCAGCACCCTGTCAAATCACACCATAGAGTGACTGTCGACTCTTCCCACTGCAGAGTTGGTTACTGATGAAGTACCAGCTCTGATCTTGTCACCCGGCTCAAAAACCTTTAATGACTACCTACTACTGCAAATTCAATAAGCAGCTTTCAAGGTCTTTAGCAATATGACATCAGCCTGTTTTCCCAGTGACTATACATATTCTGGCTTTTAAAAAGTTTTGTTAAACACCCTTCATGAAATTTCACTTTCGGTCTTTCTCTTGTATCCCTTCTTGTTTCCATCTATCATCAAATTTATTCTATTTTTTTGTCTGTCTCCAGAGCTGACTCCATCTCCAAGGGTTTTCTAACTCCCTGGTTACCCCATCATTCTAGCCAACCTTTTGTCTTACTTCCTCACCTACCACACAACACTAGATTTTAAGTTTTTTTGAGGGCAGAGATTCATTTTCCTGCACCTTTCACAGCGCTTGTCAAAGTCACGTACAGTCAATAAATACTTGCTGAATTATGTTGGATCGACCTCTACCTGGAGTTACAATGTACGTTCTCTAGCCTAGTAGATGTCAATTTAGAAGGCCTTGAGCACCATGAGAGGACACTACCATTCAGAAAAATATCCTTCTGTTCAAGGACTCAGAGAGCAACCTGCTATCACTTAAATTAAGTTATGGCCCCGTGAATGGAATTGGGGTACGGTGATGAAATCTCCAAATTAAAGGAAACTACTCTACAAAATTAGCTTTATTTTTGCATCACTCAGGGGCTTGAGACCGAATAACCAAATGAAAAATCGTTGCTAAGGATACCATGGCTGTGACTTGACATCAAAAGGGCCAGTGGAACTTTGGCGTGTTTTTGTGTTTAGGGCTTGGCCTGGTGGTGCTTCCCATATGCCTCCTGGTGCTCAAAGTTCATTTTTGGGCTATTCAGAGTTATTTCTGGGCCCAAGTCTGAAACCACCACTTCCCTCAATTCAGCCACCTTCTCTTATCCTTATAAATTGATGAATGTCTTTATTTGGGTCATGGTTACCCACAGGAGGTCAGGGACAGTGTTCTCACTGGAGAAATGGAAGCACCAAGACCATTAGAAAACAAGATTTCCCTTAATGTCAGTCAGCTTTTGTTTATGCCTCTACTGCGCCTTGAAAGGGAGGTTACTTATAGAAAAGAAGTGAGACTTATTTTCCTAGCAATCTGAAAGTTTCTGAGATATAAATTGCTTATTTCTGGTAACTTAACTGGGGAGCATGTCTGAAAATAAGGATGTTCATGATGACAAGGCAGCTGCATTTACTTTGAAGGTGGAACTGTTGCTGAAAAGAGCCTTTGCTCATGGCCTGGGTAGGGTTGCCAGATTTAGCAAAAAAACACAAAACACAGCAAAATTATGATGGCAATTAAATTTGGATGTTAGATAAATGACCAGTTTTTTAATGTCTGTTTCGTGCAACATTTGGGACATACTTACATTAAAAATTTTTTGTTGTTCATTTGAAATGCAAATATTACCGGTTGTCTGTATTTTAACTGGAGACTCTGCCTGAAATTCCAGATTATTGACAGTAAGAGGACATGAAGCAAACCTTTTCTCCACCATGATGCTGTGAGGTTGATATTTTGTTTTACAGATGAGGTAATGATGTGTCAAGAAGTTTAGTGGATTTTTCCAAGGTCTCTAGTAAGTAGCAGAACAGGGACTCGAGCTCGAGAGTCTGACTATAGGGTTTAAGATTTTAACTATTTCTTTGTGCTGATTTTCTGATCGAAATTCTCTGTTTATCAAAATTAATTCTAAATTCAAGATTTATAAAAGGTGAAGAAGGAAGGGAGTGAATTTACAGGGTATTTGGAAAACTGCCTTGCTCTGTTTTCTTTTATCGATTTGACAGTGACTGAGAACCTCCTGGGTGCCAGGTACTACTTTAGGTAGTAGAGGCACAGCAGTGGGTAAAATGAGCAAAAATCCCTGTTCTAATGGAGCCGGCTCTCTAGAGTAGGAAAAACACAACACGAATAAATAAAATGTATGTCACATGGTACTGACAACTGCTAGGGAGAATAAGAAAGCAGAAGAGGGAGAAAAAGTGGCAAGGCGTGAAGGCAGGATGTTGCAATTTAAATATCATGGTCAGGAAAGGCTTCCCCGAGAGGGTGATGTTTGAACAAAAACCTAAGGTTGGTGAAGGAGTGAACCATAAGGGAGATGAGCACTCTGACAGCATGAATAGCACGGGCAAGGGCCCTGGGGAGGTCTGGCCCTGATGGGGTTGAGGAAAATCAGGAGACAGTTGTGGCTGGAAAAGAATGAGGAAGCCAGCAAGACAGGGGTGTTGGAGACAGATCAGAGGTGAAGGTGTGTGGAAGACGATGTAGGGTTTTGAGGACTTTGCCTTTTACTCTGCTGAGTGAGATAGGAAATCACCGGGGTCTTGAACAGAGGAGAGATAGGATCTGGCTTATATTTTAAAGGAATCACTTGGGGCTGCTGTGTTCTAAATAGACTGTAGAGGGTAACAGGAGAAGAGAAGAGAGGAGACCAGTTAACTATATTGCTAACTATTTACTGAATAATTACTGTGTGCCATGGCTCTTCTGAGAGCTCAGGATATGGTAGCAACCAAAATCAAGGTTCCTGCTTTCTACTGGGAGGAGAGAGGTGAACAATAAATGAACAACAAGTTAATTTCTGATAGTGATGAATGGTACCAAGAAAAATGAAGCAGAATGGTATGTTCTAACGGGTTCCCTATTTTCTACCCGTGGGGACAGAAGCCCATTCTGGAACCCCCCTACATTGAAGCCCATCATCGAGTCTGTACCTACAACGAGACCAAACAGGTGACGGTCAAGCTGCCCAACTGTGCCCCAGGAGTCGACCCTTTCTACACCTACCCCGTGGCTGTCCGCTGTGACTGCGGGGCCTGCTCCACGGCCACCACCGAGTGTGAGACCATCTGAAGCTGGCGTGGCCTGCAGAGCATAGCTTCACAGACCCACCGGCATGGGCAGCACAAGCAGCTATTACCCCCTGGATTCAAGGACTATTTAATTTTGTCTGCACCTGTGGAGAAGGTGACCTGTCTCAGGCGCAAGCGCCAGAGGCAGCATACTTCTGCTAAAAGTGCAAAATGATATTTGTGCCTTCGCTAAAATACTTTCTCTGGTTCACACACCTGCAAATTAATTTTTCTTTACCTTGAAGCTCAGAATTGTAATTTGTATATCACCATTTTGCTAATGGTTTAAACACATTGGCATAATTAGGAAATGGGGCTAGAAAGCCTTTTAATTATCATATCCTCTTTATTAACTGGCCTCCAACTAGATTTATAACCAAAGGGCTAGAAATCAATAAAATCAATGCTTTAGTCATCATGTCCTCACCCCCTTCCCAGCCAACTGCAAGTGCCCTTAGAGAAAATATTTCCTTCTCCTTTTAACTGAGCAATTACCTACATAAGAATAGAGACTGCTTGGATTAAAAGAAAAGGTAGAGGTTGCTCAAATTGAAAGGAGTCTAGATTTGGGTGATTCTTTCCCCAAGCAAAATTCTCTAAGTTTCCTTAAGATCCTTAATAAAAAGTCCCTTTTAAGCAAAAATCTCAGAAAAAGTATGTAACTAGAGCTATCATTTATGCTTAAAAACTTATAAAATTAAACTCATGTTTTTAGACTCATGTGATGCTCTCCCAAAGTTATGCCCAAAATGATGAATCATACATATTATTTCCCATTTAGCATATTTTAAATTTAAATTGTAATTTTTAAACTCAGAAATTTAACATGTTTGTAAGGGGTAAAACTGTACTGCTGTCTCAGAAGAAAAGTCTGTGCTTGCCTAGCTTTTGCCCTCTGTAAAACCTTACAGCAGCTGATTCTCTCTGACTTAAAAAAAAAACTCTAACGCTGTACAAGTGTCTTTAAATCTGACATTTTGGGGGTTGAAATTAATGTTGTTCCTTTTTCACAATATGCCAGGAGAATCCTATTAGTGCCAATAAAGCATGTCCTCTTTTGAATTCATGAAAACTTTCAAAAAAGTCTTTTTAGTCTTTAATACTCTTGAAATAACATTAACAATCACCCTTAAAAAGAACTACGAGATTATTTTTACTTACACATTAATTTAGGATGTCATGTTGAGTAAAGGACACAGACAGATGGCTGGGTCATCATGAGTCCCCAAAGTGGCTTCATCTGTGTTCCCGCCCCTGGCATACCACAGCTGGGAGCCAGGCGTCCTCCTCGAGTGAGGGATCTATGAGTCCCCATGAAAACAGTAAAGCAAAAGTTGGAGTTGATGGTCAAGGACTGGAATGCTGAGGAAGACGTCTGGGGACAAAGAACATGAGCAAAATCCCCCCCAATCTTTAGTGCAGATCTGTTTTGGTAGAAAGTCACTCTAACATGAAAAGTAGTTGACTGCCTGGGGTCTCTACTGGGACAGTGGTGGTGATTGGAAATAATGCTGGGGGGTACCACTCAAATATTTTCAACCCATTCCGAAGGACTTCCCTCAGGATTTTTTGAGAGAAAGGGCTGCTTCTTAAGGAAACTTTGGGGGGAAAGGCAGAGGCAGTAAAGGCTTGCCAGAATTTGGGAAAAGACCACAGCATCAGTAAGGTTTCTGGCAGGAAACATGATACACTGTTGTAGGAGAGTTCAATGAAGAGACGATTTATAAATGTGTGGGCAGAGTTAGAGAAACCAACAATGGGCGTGAAACACTGAGAAGCGAAGGTCAACCCTAGGCTGAAGGAATAAGAAGAAGAGCAGATTATCAGGTCCCAAACAGAACCGTAGGAGAGGGAGGCCTGTCCGGAGCTGCCACTTTTCATAGGAAGATGCAGCCATCACCAAACTGAGGCCTGGTGGGGAGGGAGGTAGGGAAGCAAATACCCCAACCGCACTTGGCTCCCATGTCCGTTCCATGCCAAATCAAACGGGAAGGAAGAGAGTGAGGGAGCCCATTGATATAATCCGTAAACGCTGGCCTCCTGGGAAGCAGCTAGCAGAAGGGTGGAGAGCAGATCTAATGGGCAAATGGATGAAAGCCAGCATTGCTATCTTTGGGGAAGCTTAGCCAGCATGCCACAGTAGTGGTGTGGGCTGTGAGAACGATGAGGTGCTGTAGCAACACGATGATTAAAGACTCCCCTGCTGTGATGAACCAGGATGTGACATACATGGAAAGGCACGTTCTGGCTAATACAATATCAACTCCAGTTGAGCGGTGTGGGAACAATGGTAATAGCAGGACTATGGGATTAGTTGGTCGTTTAGTGCCATCAGAGCACTCATGGCATGGTGTGAAAGCCACCAGAGAAGCTAGAGGGCAGACTGTGCTGAAAATCAAGCTTCAGACCTAATTGAGAGAACAGTTGAATTATTTAAAAGGCTGGATCCACCACCCTAGCAGTCTCCTAGACTTAAATCAAGGACCTCATAGAGAAGCTTGAGCTTCTCTTGCAGACAGGGGCTGCTCCTCCTTGCTGGAGAAGATCAGCCTCCCTCGCCTCGAGACCAGGCAGAAGCCCCGTTTGAGGAGGATGCTTTAAGAGCTAATACTTGCCCTTCTCAAACATTACCCACAACCCCTCACTGGGTTTACTTGGATCATTAGGGTCAAGTCTCAGGATGACCTGGCTGGAGAAGGCCTTTCTCTGTGGTGGGAGGAATTAGATTCTCTACTGAAGCTGCCTCATGGCTTTACTAGTTTAAACAGGGATCAGAAGAATGTGCTTGGAAATGGGTCTTGAGGGTGTTGGACTGGGTGGCAGAGTATGAGACTGGATAAGAGTTTATTCACATGGGGTCATTCTCCCATGACTCAGGATTTAATAGCCTCACAAGGGCACCTAGCTCCAGTCCCAGTGTGCTGTTGGATGACTCTTTAATGCTTAGGGAAAACGGTGGCTTACGTTAATGAAGAGAAGGCGCTAGAACTGTCCTGTAAGAGTATTTAAAGATAAAATGCTCAGAAATGTGGACCTTCTAGAATGGATTTATCACATAAGAGCAGAGAAGGCGCCAGCTGGCTATGATCTCCTGGAGGGTTCTGTGGACGCTTCTTCAATAAAGCCGTAAGGAAGGCACTGCACCGTGGAAAACCAGGGTAGGGGCTGTCCTTTGGAGACAGGGCCTGATGGCAGGACAAAGTGCCCTGAAACTGGACTCCCTGGTGTCAGCGGAAGTGAGAGGGTTCTGGAATGACAGACCAGGTGATGGCGTGTAGCTGTAAGAGGCAAGGTGAACGTAATTGCTGTAACAGGCGTCAAAGCTGCAGTGGTAACGAGAGGACTCTGATTTGCAGGATCTGTGGTGCTGGTTCATGGTATTCCTAGTCCACGATATTCAAAAAACTTCCACAATAAATACATGTTATAATCAGAGACGTTATTAATTAGAAAGAGGAAACTACCTCTTCTCAGTGCAAAACTTGAATCTTTTTCACCTCTCTCTTTCCTCCTCCTTTCCCACCTCTCCCCTTCTCTCTCTCTCCTTCCCTCATTTCCACAACTATTTATTAACTCTAAATTTGTGCAATGCACCATTTTTGGGTTATAAATAAAGATAGAAATATTGCTACCATTTATGGATTTCTGACTGTAAATAGGATCTTTCATATTAATTTTTTGTAATTCTTGTGTCAGCCATGCTTATAGACACTTATTACCATTTCTATAGATGATGAAAGCTCAGAGGGGTAAAGTGACTTGCCCATGTGCCAGGTTTCTCTGACCCAGAGCCAAACTCTTTCTGTTGGAGCACGATGCTTTATGGAGGGCTCCTTCAAGTCATTCCTGCCCGGAGGGCTTCGATTTTCTGATGAAAGACTGTCTGTCTCATTATTGATTAGCATGTTTGTGGTGTCTTCTGGAGGTCACTCAATGCAGACTCGGGTTGTTTTATGAAGACTGTACTTTTTCTCTAGTTTCCTATGTAACCAACCTCTAGGAAGATAATACTTTGCTGTAGTTCATATCAAAGTTTACAACAGGAGAGTGTGAGGGAGAAAAGGAGCAGAGCCTCAAAGGGAAATCCAGAGACTGCTGTGGAGAGGAAGGCTGTATGCTCTCAACTCATTTCCCAGGTGATGTGAACACTAGCCGCAGGGCAGTGATGATCCAGCGCCTTTTAGAGGAGCTCTGCATAAAACTAACTTGCAGCAACTCCTTACTCTTTGAAATGTTTATTTTGCAATTAACAACAGGTAAGGAGAGGGTGAATTTCCTGGATCCCTCCTCCCACATGGGAGCATTTTTGAATGAAGAATATAGTTTTTCTCAGCTCATTCTACTTCTGGGTTTATTAGCTCCATTGATTGAAATGATAATTCATGTTTTCCTTCTTCCATTGGTTAGGAACTAACTGAGACACCAGGAAAGTATCAAATTCTGCTGCAGTGACCCAATTAACTCTTCAAATTAATTAGATTTTTTAACATAATAAAAGCATTTCAGAGATAACAAACGAACTGTATATGTAACTGAAAATAATATAGCCTTGGTAAAACAAGTTGTATTTCATAAAGTTTTCCAAGAAGGACTGCTTGTCTTCTTTGTTCAGGAGAATTTTTTTTTTTTTTTTAAATAATGTGTACCTTATCCTTTTTGGTTTTCTTCAAAACATTAAAATAAATTATTAGTAAGAAGTAACTTTTAAACCATTCTTCAACAAATTCTGCAAATTTTATTTTCGTTGAACATTTCCACCAGTGAAACAATTTACTGTATTAGAAGAATTTTGGTCCTTTTGCAAGATGAATCTTCTGGTATTTCTTTTACAATGGTCTCCCTTTGTTTTAATGAATGGGATTGTTTGAAATTGTGTACAGGGAGATCTAGGATTAATGGTGGGTCGTTGTGACCCTGGAGTATCTGAAGTGGGTGCTAAAGACCTCTGAGGAGGTAACGTATGATAAAGGAACAAAAAATAGGGAAAGGATGAGAAAAAGGAGGGAAAAAAGAGAAAAAGAGGAGCAGGTGCAAAGCACTGTAATTGGTAGTGTAAGGCAGAGACTTGTCTCCAATGGTAGAGAATTTAGAAGGATTATTCAGGTCTCTGTTCCAGGTCCTCATTATCAGGAATAGAGTAAATATTCCTTAAGCTTTTTTGGCTTTATATTTGACTTTGAGTTCATCTGGCTGTACAATTTCTTTAGCATATTGAATAAGTGAGTTAACAAAAAAGGCTTTTGAAACAGAATCAATTAGATGCTTTGACCGCGATTGCTAAAAAATTGGGGCTTCTGGAAAAGTCATTCAACCCCCTCAAAAACCAGTTCCTCAAATGACCAACCAAAAAACATTCCCCCAAAGAGAAAAAACATTTTGCTTTAACGAAGAATATGAATATCACCAAGATCAGAATAGTAATTTTTTTTGGTGGGGGGGAAGCAATGTTGAAGATAAGATTACTAGCAGAGAATAAATGTAAATATCCTCAAGTCACAAGTAATATTATAGAACTTAAAATCATTTGAGAATGCATTTCTTCACTTAAAATAAACTATACACACAATAAAGAATACTGACTAATTATCAACAGTCATTATCTCATGGAAGTATACATGCAAAATTATACACTTGAAATAGAAATTTAATTCTGTTAGTTTGCAAGTTCTTTCTACAGGAAATGCATGAACAGATCATGCTTTTTTGGTCTCATTGCGTTGCCCATGCAGATCCCTAAGATGTCTACTACATGGCGATGTATACCATCAGAGGAAGGCGATCGAAGCTTCTAGGCAGTTTTGACCTCCATCTTTCATTTCCCTCTTGGAATGTGCATATCCAAATGAAAATATTTGGGGGGACTAATGTTACTGAGTGGAATTAAGACATCTGACATTTTAAAGTATGTTGGAAATGTTTTTAAGAGGAAGATTTCGTTCAGCTTTTGGCTCCTGCTTGAGCAAGTTCAGAAACTAATGCTGAAACATCTCCCCATTGAAACATAAGCACCAGTTAATGAGAAACAAAGTCTAATGAAAATTGGCTGCAAATTTCAGCATTAACAAAATCCGAGCCAACTTCAGGACAAAGCCAAAAGTAACTACTGTGCCATCAGTTCACTGATGCCAAACTCCATGCTGCAAGTGGCAGACTAGCGGAGGAGTAGCAGCAAGTGGACTCTGGTCAGGGGGTCCCTCTTCTTTAGCACTTGATTATGTCAACGTGCTTAATTCAGTAGAAAAAAATTTTGTTTTTCAAATGAAGAGAGGCTCTCAGATTTCTTGGGCTGGGATTTCAAGTTACTGATGTAGTACAGGGCCTGAGAGTCAAACATCTAAAAACTACAAGTAAATGGATTCTTGAAGAGAGTTTGGTTGTTCATGCCAGTTTTCTTGCCTTGTAAATTTCTTATGAAGAAGGTGCAATAGACTTGATTCTGTGGCCTGGGGAAGGAAGTGAATGTGCAGTGCATGGCAGGCTGTGGGAGGACAGGCAGTCCCTGGTGTAAGAAACACTTTTCAGCAGCTTGTGCCAGTGGTTATGAGCAAGAAATCAGGGATGCATTTGCAGTAATGCAAATAATCTTTGGTAAGACTCTGTTTTTAGCTTTGACTAAACCCTTCCAAGAAGGCTAGCCGCTTCGGGTAGCCAGTCTGCTCCCAGATGTAAATTTGTCCCCGTTTACAAACTTTTCAGTTTAAGGGTATCGTGGAGCACAAGCAGCCTAGAGCGGGAAGAAAGACATCTGATGGAAAATACCAAAATCAGAACTCTGTGGACTGTGTAAAGGGAAGCTTGGAAGCAGAAGGCGGCCCTTCACAGAGGAGCTGGTCCCTTAATGACTATGAGTACGATGACATCAGGTCCTTTTTCTGCCATTTGCAGGTACAAGGGAAGTGATAATCCTTGTGCTCTTTATTTGTTTGACAGTAGGTATGATTTGCCTTCAGAACTTCTTTAGCAGTATTGGATTTGAATAAGACTATAGGCTTCTGTGTATGTGTGTGTGAGGGGAGACGCTTATACAAAAGGTAGAGTGTAGGCAGGGAGAACAAAGCCTGGTCCCCTGTGATGTTAAGTAAAAACATTTTAAATAAGTGAATACAACTCTGGTCTGTGCTTAGGGCAATAAAAATAGAAATCTGTGAAATGCCCTGTGTAGAAGACAAGTTGTTTGCAGTCAATCCTTATTTTGGCACCTAGAGCACTATGTCTTGAGCAATAAAGACAGAAGTTTCACCAAATTCAGAAATTTGTTTTATCACTTTACGTGATATGAATCTTTCTTATTTCTTCATGGAAAATAATTCTAAAGGGCATTTTTTTTGTTTGTTTGTTTCCCTTGTAAACACCAGAAAGACTTTCAGAACTGAAGTACTTAGAGTTAGTGGATCTTTCAAACCGGATGCTACTTTTCTGCTTTTTGATTCCAAAATATGCTGTTTCCTTTACTGCAGCTGGGCAGCATATGACAAGAAAAAGAAAGGACTTCTGAAAGCCTTTTTATTCATTCAGTAAATGTGAACCACTCAAATATTTGCCAAAGGAATACCCAAAATATAGCACCCAAGAGACAAGCGAAACTGATGGTGTCTTCATCAGGCAGCTACATGTCTGGGTGTAAAGATTGATGGTAAACTTGGTCAGTATTCTCAAATTTTAATGTGCACACAAATCATCTGGAGGTCTTATTATAATGCAAATTTGGATTCATTGGGTCTGGGCTGGGCCTGAGATTCTATAGTCCTAGTTAACTCCAGGGAAATATCCATGCTATTGGTTCCTGTACTACACCCCGAGTAGCAAAGGGCTAGACAATTTCCTCTTCCAACAGAGGACTGGGGAAAGAAGTTTTCTTGAGTGGCCGATGGAAATACCCTCAGATAACCCAGCAATGAGAGTAGAGAAAAATATTATTTAATGACGTGAAAGTCAGAATATGGCACAAAATAAATTGCAAGGTTAAAGAGTACATGAAATAATATTTCATTAATTGCAAGAACTATACATAGACTAGTCATTATATAAGAAGCAGATTGCAAGAAAGCCGACCTGCGAGTAGGTCAGTTGTGCTTCCCTTGTCTGTCATTTCCTCTGTAGAGATTACACGGGAGAGGAGTGTGCACTGTGTCAGTTGGGATAAAATCTGCTGAGATCTACTTAAACAGCAATTACTGCTTACTTAGAGTGAAAAACAATTTAAGCCAGGTGATGAGAAGAATGTAGAATTTATTAACCTTCTGGCCCATGGCTCCTCTAGGAGAAAAAAATCCAACTGCTTAAAAAATGGATTTAAAAAATGGCACGTGGTAATACTTTTAGGAATGTATTTACAAAGCTGCCTTAAACATATTGCCCTCCATGAAAGATGTTTTATTATTTCTCCAAAGAATTAACATAAACTCAAATGACTGGCTTGTGCAGGGTCCCTAAGTGTGCTCCTATGGCTTTTAAGTGGGACTCAGTTATGGGGACCCTCTCCTCAGATATCCCCTAAACACTGATCAGAACCTGTTCATGAAATATAACTGCATATATTGGGAGGTTTAGAGAACATGGCTGAAAATGCAACAAAATTACTCTAGCTATAGATTCATGAAGTTTCTGAGTCACTGCAGAACTCACAACAAAATGAAATTACCAGAGTAGAACATGTTTAAAGCACATACATGCACAAAACGACTCTGGTTTGTGATATAATATTCCCTAAGGAGAAAAAAAAAAAATAGATCATGACCAAGATTAATCTTGCATCTTTTACTCTAATTTCCTGTAGTGGAAATTGAAAGCCAAGAACTGTTGTTGAACTTGCATCCCACGAATTCAGAGATGAGCCAGACCCTCCTTGACTCATTCCCACCCTAACCCATAGAGAGATCTCCAAGGAGCAGGGCTGAGCCTCTGATGCCTGGAGTGCCTCTGCGTAGAGCTGGATGCTCTAATTTCCTTTCTGGTCTTTGTTGACCATGGGAGCACCATGAATTTTTCCTTCATCTCATGTTTTTGTATTCTGTTATTCCTGTTGCGCATTTTAAATGCAGTCTTTCTACTTAAAGATATTTCACAAAAGATGATTAAATATCATTTAGACAAGTAACTGTCTTTACAGATATCCTAAAGTCATTCTTTTCAGGTTTTAAGTCATGTTCATTCTCAAGGAAACTTTCAAAATAATTTATTCACTCATGTTTCTTGGTAAGTTTCCCTTGACAGCCTGTTCCATATTAGCATAGAAAGTGTGAGGGTGATGACCCGCTCTGCTATGAAAGACTCAAAGAGCATTGTCCAGTATTTCATCCATTTTTCATGAATCATGAGGTGGAATTATCTAGTATTATCACACAAATAACCCTGTTGTCTGACTCTGCTTAGACGCTGAGAAATATGAAAAGCTCTTTACATTAACAGTTCTTTCTTCCCTATACCAGGCAGAAGTTAGCAATTCTCTTGGACAATTGTAAGGTATGTGTTTTTGTCTTGTGTTTGGATCTGTTTTAGTTTTCTCTCCATTCTCTAAATGTTTCCTTTAAAAAAGCACCTAACTTCCGATGTAAGAAACTCAGTTTTCCTGACCTTCTCTTTTCTGTTCCTAATGGTCCTCGAAATGAAAATATTCTGTTGAGTTTCCTGATTTGGACTTGGGCAGTCTACTTAATGGCTCTTAAGAGAATAGCTGGTGACTTGTGGTTTTCTCTGCTGAGAGAGAACACACATTTGCATTTAGGCGTCTAAACATAGGGGTAGATTTAAAATCAGAGACACATGTGGTTAGATAATCATCTCCAGCATGGTGTCAAACATTCCTTTAAAGCAAAACCTCAATTTCTAACTTTCCATCTCTTTGGTCTCATGGATAATTTTTCCTTTATGTATGCAATACTGCATTGTAAAAGGCTTATCTCAAGTCAAATATTTCTTCTTGAGGACTCTCTACTTTGTGAGGTTATTGCACTCTAAAACTTTCACTCTAAATAATGAGATTTTTTTGGTTTCAAATTCTGGATTTAACTTTTAAAATTTTCTTCAAATATTGTGAGTGTGGTTGTGACTGCTCCTTTACTACCATTTAAATTTTATTTTCTTATTGGTGGTTCTATGAAAATTCTGTATGGTTATATCCACTTCATCTGGAACTTATGCACTAGAATTTTCCAAATGGTTCTTTGTGTATCACGATCAGACATATTGTTATACACATGTCACATGTGTATAACATATCTTTTCATTTCTCAGTTTAGTGCTTCTTGGTTTAGGGTTGCTATAGTTATTGCATTCAGTAATTGTTCTTTGAGTCTAACTTTTCTTGGAAGAAATCAGCCCAGATTTCTTACTGTTGACATGGCTATGACTTGTGTCTTAGTATTTTTGTGTTTCCAAAATAGTCCAAATAGTCCATTAATTCTACCAACCAACCATCCGATTGAAAACCATCCGTCAAACTAGTTATTTGATTGAACCATTGGGTCGGGATTATGTTGCTGTATACTGTGCAGTTAGATTGGGATTATGTTACATCGTATACTGTGGATTCCAGGCATAGCATGTGTAGGACAAATTCTTGTCTCTAGGTTATTACTAGTTTGAAGGATTATCTTATTTATAGTGTTCTTAAGTCATGTGTTTGAAATGCGGCTAGAACTTATAGGGAAATCAGATGCTATTCCAATAATACACCTACAAAAGTCTAATTTAATATACATGATAATAAATATAGTATGGAGTTGAAAGGCTCTGGAAGCAGAAAAGCTTAAATCTGTCCTAGCTCTGCCACAAAACGTTTTCTTTAATCCATCTGGGCTTAAGTTTCCTCATTTGTATAATAAGGGCATTGAACTATAGTTTCTCAGGCCTCTTCTAGCTCTGAAAAGTTAAGACTCTAGCCTCAAATGGAGCTCAGCTGTTCCTTCTTGACTTTGGGAAATGGTGTAGACAATTAAAAGATCCTTTTTCAAATTTCTAAGTCTCATCTTATCTTTGGTTTCAGGATATTCAATCTTATGTCAAAAAACACCTTTTAATGAAATGAACTGCATCTTGCCATGAAACAGGGAATACATGATTAATTTGGTGGAGCGACATTAGCTCATTTAGGTTGCTTTGTTCTTCATTATTTTATTCAATGATCAGCTCATAAGACCTCTAGAAGCCTGTGCTCCACATTAACAGCCTCTCTCTAGGTTCTGGTTCCATGCGAGAGAGAGTGATCTTCCCACTGTGAACAAGTTAATCCCTGTGACCCATTAGGGAGGCGATGGCCTGGGAAACCATTTGCCTACTGAGTGTACACATCTGGAAAATTCTTCTTGGCCGAGCAAACATATATCTTTAAATTTTTCATCCACATCAATGAAAATTGAGGAGTGGCCCATTAGCGAGATGTAACTATGCAATAATGTAATGAAACTGGCTAACAGCACTTCATTTATTACAGGGCTAAATGCTCATTATTGTTTGTAAAGGATGCTTTCATAACCTCTGCAGAGTTATAGTTTATACATGGTTGATTTCCATTTACAAAGGCAGAGAGTCCTTGTTTTCTTGTCAAGCTCTGACTTACAAAACTCTCGTTTTTTTTTTTTAAGGTTGGGGTGTATTGTGTGTGTGTGTGTGTGTGTGTGTGTGTGTGTGTGTGTATTTAGGAGAATGTTTAGTAACTAAATGGGGGAGAAGGGAAATAGAATTTGAAATGAGGAAGAAGGGAAAACACATTTTAGAAATTCTAAAAAAGCTCCAAACAAACAAAACCCAAAATACTGAGGGGGTGTCACAGAAGGCTTCAACAGAAAAGACCCATGCCATATGCTTCTGTTTCTGTATGCTTCCTCCATGAGCAGAAGGGACTAGAAAGACTGGATTTTTCCAACAGAAGGAGTGTGAATCTGGAAATTCTTAAACTAAAATGGTGTAATTTCATGCTGCAGAGAGGCACTTTGCTTATGTAGTTGAAATAAAGAATAAAGTGCCTACCTGGGTGTTTCTAGGGTAATTGTAAGCAATAAGACTAATTAGAAGCCTCCATGGTCTCTAATTAAAAGCTAGGAAGTAACTCACTCTGTGATAAAAGAATCCCTCGATATTTGGAAGAGTCATATGAAAAGGACATAAAAACTTACTGGGGCTTTAACTTCCCCAAGGCCAAAGTCCCTGCTAACTATGGAGTGCATAATTTTGGAAAGCAGAGGATAAATAGATCTAGAGCTTGGGACTCACAGATCTGGCCCCTAAATACACATTTGGGACAATGAGTATGGGAAATAGGGAGAGGCAACATTTTAGTACCAGTCGTACTTGGACAATGTCATTTAAATAGAATGGGAGCTTACATAGGGCAAGCTGAGAAGTACAGTATAGTCCCCCTTATCTGTGGGTGAGAGTTCCAAGCCCCCCAGTAGATGCCTGAAACCACAGATAGCACCAAATCCTATATATACTAGGTTTTTCCTATATACACATATCTTTCACTTAAAGGAAGCACGCTACAGCTTCTCTTTGGCATATCTGAATTGCCAGCATCACTACTTTTGCACTCTGGAGCCACTGTTAAGTAAAATAAGGGTGACTTGAACACAAGCACTGTGATACTGTGACAGTCAATCTGATAATTGAGATGGCTACTGAGAGGGGCAGGTGGTGTATACTTCTTGGAGACACTGGACAAAGGAATGATTCATGTCCTAGGTGGGACGGAGAGGGATGGTGTAAGATCTCATCGTGATACGCAGAAGGGCGCAAAATTTAAAGTTTATAAATTGTTTGTTTCAGCAATTTTCCATTTAATATTTTCAGACTGTAGTTGACTGTGGGTAACTGAAACCACAGATAAGGTGGGATAACTGTACTTTCAGTTGAAGCAAGAGGAAAAACTGAGGCACTTTGCTTAACTTTTGGGGACTTTCGAACACTTACTTTTTCATGCCCCATGGCCAGACCCTTCTTTTAGATTAGGTTATTACTCAGCATGGGAGAAAATGTGAAATCAAGTTAAGAAAAGAACATGCAATAGGGAAGGGAAGGAAGGAGCAGGAAAGTTCACTTTGCTGAATAAAAAATATTTTAAAAGATAGGTCTGCCATATTCTCTCCCCAATCAATTTGATTGAAAAGCAGAGATAGTATTTTCTTAAACACAGTTCATTTGTAATTTGTCATGATAATATAATATGGAAAAAATAAAGCTGCCTATCAATGTAAGCATTTCCAGGGTGAATCTTTGGCAAAAATGTGGACCTGTACCAATTTAGATGGTGTTTTCTTTCAACCAGTTTCCAAAATCATGGTTCTGAAATTTCCAAAAGTTTTAACATTTTCTTGCATCTTCTTGTAGTCAGGTATTCAGAGGTACATGCTGTTTCTAATAGCTTTGGTAGAAACATGTTGAAATAGAAATGAATATAAAATACTTTGTCTTGAGGCTAATTTGGTATAGATTTGTAAGGCCTGAGTAAACTGGTAATTTCTTAAAACAATAAGAATGAATGTAAGACATATAGGTAGAATAGCAGATTCAGAAAAAGAGGTTAGTATTGTATTCCCATGTTTCATAAAGGACATCAAGTAAGGCCACCAGCACAAGAACCGAGTGCCTCTTTCAATTTTCCTGTGATGATTTCCTATCAGCTTCATGTTCACGGGAGGGGGAGATGCAAGATGGCCTTCGACTTTGTTTCCAGCGTGGTCAACAGCGACACTGGCTGAAACCCGGGCTCAGCATTCTCATAGAGTGTACAACGTGGATGCTTCTGACTGGAAGGGAGGATGTGGCGGTTGGCTGGCTAATGTGCTGTGCTTTGGGGGCTCACAGGGTAGAGAAGAAGCCTCTGTGTGAAGGGGCCTCCCCTCTGGTCATGCCCTCCGTATTGGCTTGAGCTAGGTCACAGAGGCTGGCTGACATTCCCACCCTTAGATGGGGTGGAGATAGGTCTCAAGCCACCTCAGATAATTGAACAGCAGCTGTGACACTCGGAGCAGCGTTTCTTCTTTTTCTTGGGGTGAAAAATGGTGAGGATTGCTTCATCAAACACAGCTTTGAGACCTTTCTGAGTCAGGGCAGAGCATTCCAAGTAGCACTGTGCGCCGATCTTAAACACAAAAGAGAGAAAGGCATGAGAAGAAAAACAGAGAAAAGCACAGTGGTGTCAGCCCTTTGCCCAGCCAAGTGATGCTGCTGCTTGTTCCACAAATAGCCTGGGGGTGGTTTAGATTATGTTCTTTTTCTTTTTTCTTTTGCATTTCTATTTGCATCTGCTATCCTCATTTTTTGTATTTTTATATTTTTTACTTTCTGATATTAACAATAGATAGTTGTGGATCACTTTTGATAAGCAACAAATTTTGAAAGTGATCCATAACCATTTATTTCTAATAGGAGAACATAAAAATATAAAAACTAAGAGAGGATTCAAAAGCAGTGATACAGTTTAAATATATTTTGTGAAGAACAGGGCTACATGATGTTGTTTTTCGTACCCTCTCATTTATATGCAGAATGTATAAATCTGGTTCAAATGAAATGTATCTTATCTCCTTTTGTATGTAGTAGACAAAGTGTTAATTTAGTTGATAAAGCATATAGAAAGAGAGTGGGTGATATGGTTTTATAGGTCATTCTTGAATAAAATGCACTCCCGATAAGGTATCTCTCAGCAAAGTAATAGACAATTAGTGTCATTATTTGGTTTTAACATATTTTAAGAGGTATATTTTTAAGCAGCTAAAAAAACCCAAAGCATGTAAAAATAACAATCATACAATGCATTTATTGACAGAGACACCTCCTTGTCAGAATATAGTCTATGCATATTTAAATGATAAAATATTTTGTGCTTGCTTACGGCTTTATTTCAAAGCTTTTGATGATTTCATGCTATGATATATTTGATAATCACAAAATCCCTATGAGAAATATAAAAATTCAGGCCAGAACTATAGGTTCACATTAGAAAAACTGCAGGGCAGAGAAGACATGTTTGGCAGTCAACTTCACAAAATAATTCATGAGAGGGAGACCCAGGATTTCAATTGCTCACAAACTCAGTATAAGCCAACACTTTGATGTGGGCCTTTTAATATTAAGGACATCTGGAGAAATTCTTCTATTATATGCTTCAGATTATAAGAATAACTTTGAAAAATTAAAACAAATTTAGAAGAGGGTGGCTGATTGGTGAGCTCCTGGAAACCACAGCAGATAAATGACTAAATCAGGGTAGCAAAACCATATGCCTATTAGGGCTAGTAATTTATGCAAATGAGTAAGGCAGAGCTGGTGCCAGACAATAGAGAGTGGCGGGGATTGTGGTGGGCTGTGACGTGCATACCATCTCGAGAGATGGCAGTCTTACTCAGCTTCAGATAATTCTTGTCATGTAGGAATGTTGGTTCACTGTTGCTCAGCTTTGTATTTTTCAACAGGAGTTGGACATTTGCGTTTTTATAAAAGTTAATATTTGCCAAATTTTAAAATACTCTGTGGGCCAAGCAAAACACTGATGTGGAATATCTTTGTCAGCAGGAGGCCAGTTTGTAATGCGTGGACTAAGGAAACTGGCAGTTTAGCTTAGAATGGAGTGGGAACAGCCCCCAAAGGTAAAATGAATTGTTTATGGACATCCAAATAGAAAGTGAAAGAACTAGACCCAGAATGTGAGTCTCTTGAAGAGTGTTCTTTTCCTTGTTCCATGACGTAACTGTGACCCTTATCACTCAACTCTGCAAAAAGCTGGTCAAGTAGGCAATTAATAAAATGAGGTCGCCTACTCATTTGAAAGCCTACAGATATAAAAACTAAGCATGAAATAAAATTGTTCTGGTTGGGTCCAGATATTATGCACTTTGTGTTTGTGTGTGTGTGTGTGTGTGTGTGTGTGTGTGTGTGTGTGTGAAGAATGGTTATAGTATGAGCCAAAGGAAAATATCCAAAGAAAAGATATTGAATGTTGAAAATCTGTTTTATGGCTTTCATTTTGACCACGGCTTGGCTTTTAGATTAGAACATAACATTTTTTAAAACTTAAAAACAGTTGGATGCAAGATAGGGATAAAAAGTAGAGAAAATTTTTCTAATAATGTCATGAAATGTCATCTGTTACATTTTGAGATTGTGTCCAATGCTTGATATAAACACATGTGCAAAGCATGCTACTCTAATGTAATGTGTCAACTGAATGACTGCTTGTAATGTGGTAGCTCTTGTCAGTCATCCTGAAAAAAATACCTGGAAAGTACTATGGGACCGTTGTATCCAGAATACCTCCCCACTAGCAATCACAAGCCTCAGCTGATTCAGCAAATTATAGGAGAGCTGAGCTGAGCTCCGCTCATACAAGGGGTTCTGAGCCGTCTGGTCCTGCAAGATGAGCCAGTGCACTCTCTCCTTGTCCTCCCTGCAGAGAGCTGCTGACAGCATGTCAGAGTTTGTCTTTCAATGGTGCAGGAGGAGCCCAAACTTGTCTTTCTCAATTCAGACATTTCTGAAGATCATGAAACAGTCGATCAAGGAATTATTGTGTAGCAGGGTTAACATGACAGTTTGTACGCATAATTCCAGGAAAAGTAGCAAACAGATTTTGGGTGTGATTTGGGAAATATGTGTGAGAAACAGAACCCAGTTACTAGGTAAGTATTGTTAACAACATATCAAGTGCTTGGAGGGTCAGAGAGAAGAATTCATCCTGGTGCGGGGAAAAGGCATAGCCACGTTACAGCGATTGCTAAAACCAAACCTAAACAAAAACCCACTTGCACCTTTAAAGATGTGAAATGGAAAACTGTCTTAAGGAAATATGGCTTTTCTTACAGCAGCAACTTTCTCAGCCTCTTGAAGCAAAATGACCCACACAGCCAAATATTTAGAACCAGTCTGTAAGAGCTCAGGATTCACAAATCCTTGTTCAGATACACATGTTAGCAATCTGGCACATGCTTTACCAAAATGACTTATTTTTCTAAAATTTTTATTTCTCAATTAGAGTTGACATTCAACATTACTTTATATTAGTTTCAGGTGTACGGCATAGTGTTTAGACATTTATATAATTTACGAAGTGATCCCCTCAATTAGTCTAGTACCCACCTGGCACAATACTTAGTTATTATAATATTATTGACTATATTCCCTATGCTGTATTTTATATCTCATGACTATTTTGTAACTACCAATTTGTACTTCTTAATCCCTTCCCCTTTTTCGTTTAGCCCCCCAATCCCATCCCATCTGGCAAAAAAAAAAAAAC
>NW_006438074.1:2350295-2365237 GCF_000325575.1 Pteropus alecto | reverse complement strand
AATACTTAGTTATTATAATATTATTGACTATATTCCCTATGCTGTATTTTATATCTCATGACTATTTTGTAACTACCAATTTGTACTTCTTAATCCCTTCCCCTTTTTCGTTTAGCCCCCCAATCCCATCCCATCTGGCAAAAAAAAAAAAAAAAAGATTTATTTTCAAGAAAAAAATAGAGACTGAGGAATTGTAAACTGAGAGAATACTTTTCTAATAACTTTGTAATAGTAGCTAAAATTTATTGTCCCAAAGCTGGGACAATACCTCTCTATCAGAGGTATAGAGAACATGAGTCTGAAAAGATGAAATTAATGAACAAACAAACAAATCTACAATGACTATTCAAATGGAAAAAAAAAATCTAATACTTCTTCCAGGTCACCCTCCTAGAAGTAGGACATATATAGATAAGATAGAGTGTAACATGAAGGAATAGAGGCAAAGAGATCTCCCCTGCTGCAGAAATACTGAGAGGGCACAGAATTAACAACCACGATAGTTTGCTGACCTAGACCTTGAGGTACGCTGGCTCATTAAAATGTCACGAGAACTTTATGAGGTAAGTCTATAACCATCCTCATTTGCAGCTCAGAAAACTGATGCCCAGAGGGGTAAGTAATGTCCCTAAGGCTACACAACTAAGAAAATGGCAGAGATTTGAATCTGTCTCCAGAGTCAGAGTCTTAGCTACTCTTAAGAGCAAATGTGAAGAAATGGGGCTGAAAGAGCAAAAGTAATGAACAAAGTTGTCATGAACTTAGTGAGGATGACGAGAGAACATGAAAAGGAAAAGCAAGGCATTTCCTATAAATGGAGAGAAGAGAAGATGTTAGTGGAATAAACAGAATAAGCTGGTATCTAAAGAAATGGCTTATAGCAGGGAAGTTCTCTATTCCTTATTTAAGAATTAGGAAAGGTACACAGAGAGGGCAACCTGAGAGCCAAGAAAAGGAAAACCGAATGGCTTGTAAAAGAAATTCTATCTCCACAGATCAGCATTATGATCAAATTGCTGAAAGAGGAAAAACATTTGTAAGCTGGATGTATTTGCTGTTGAATTTTTTAAGACTGTAGAGATTGCCAACTCAAGGGTGGATAATGTGAGTGTGTTGCTTGAGTGTAGGTTAATAAGGAGTGAGGGGGACTGTGGCAAACCGAAGGGTACATGCCTTGTCTCAAAGACTGTTTAAAATTTGTAGTTGATATGGAAATGCTGGCTAGTGTTGCCAGATGTCTAATTTTTTTTAGATGCCGGAGATGTGTATGTTTATGTAAAGTGTCCAAATTGTTCAATGTTGGCCACCAGTTCACATTAAAAACACCTGTGTGGACTGATCAAAACGTTCGTAGGTGAAATTTGACCCATCACTTGCCAATGTGCTCCTTATGCTTTAAAGGATGCCTTTGTATGTACTGGTCTCCCAATTTGAGATACTTTTCTCTCCAGTCCCCTAACTTAGTCCACCTAACAAATATCCTTATTCTATAGACCTGGCTCAGATGTCAACTGCTCCAAGAAATTTTCTCTGAATCCTTCTCTTCTGAATGTGTCCATCACTCCCTTTTCTCTGCTACCTCAGTGCTGTGCACACACGTGCTGTATTTATTCAGCTGGTATGCTGTTGTTTGCCTGTCTCTCTCCTCTTCTAGCCTATGGGCCTTTTGAGAGCAGGGCTGTCTCTCTCTCACTCATCTCTGTAACTCAAACCCCAGCGATGAAGTGACAGGTGTTCATGACCATGGGAAAAAGAAGAAATTGTTGGCACACAAAACAAGGAGGTTAATGGTGACTTTTGCAGTCAGGAGGAGGGTATTAAAGGCTGCAGCTGATTAACATGCCTGAACATTGATTACAGGATTTTTGCAGCAATTTTGCTGCTTTATACCCCACAGGTACCTGTTACAAACCCAGCAGGAAACAGGTGCTAAGACAAAGAGTGAGAACAACAATAGACAAGGCACAAGCAGGAGAAGGAGATGGCAGGAGTAGGCAAAAAGAGGCCAAAGGCTGAAAAAGAAAAAATGGTAGTGTTTTATCAGGAAATACCTTAGGGAGTCTGAACTTAGGAAATCATGTTTAGGTTGCATCAACTGGAATTGGGAAAGAGAATGTGCAAAGAATTATAATCTTAGAGCTAAGGAATAGCATAACTCTTGGCACATATTGAATGTTCAGTCAATTATTGTGGAATAAATCTAGCAATATGGACATACACAAATGAACAAGGAATGAGGCTGAAAATTAAAAAATGATGAAATGAAGAGGGATAACAAGTAAAAGGTTAACAATGACTATTATAAATTGATACAAAACATTTATGTAAATATAGTTTACTTTGAAGTATAAAGAATCATAAATATGTGTGATCTGAAGATGCTCCTTAAAAGTAAAATGCCCTTTGAGACCAAAAAGAGATGATAGATAAAAAACTCTTTGGAAATTGAAAAGTACTGAACAAAAGGAATTGGATAAGAAAAATATGAACTTGCAAAGTGTTTTAAGTTATGGAGAGAATATGCACATTAAAATATGGGGCTTTGGCTATAAAAAAGATGCCCAAACCTGAAGATTTATTCTCAGATTATGGGAGGGGGCAGAGGAGTGTGGTGGTTAAAGCCCACTGTCACATCTCAGCTCTGCCACTTTCTAGCGCTGTGACTTAACTTCTCTGAACCTCAGTTTCCTCTAGGAAAGTAGAGATATGATATCAGCGCCTCAGGGGGTTGCTGTGAGGATTAATTAAGACCAGGCATGTAAAGCGCTTGGCACCAAGCCTAGCACACTGCAAACACTCCATAAATGCCAGCTGTTATTATAAACTACTTGACAGGAAAGTCAAGGAGCAGAGAAACTTAAAGCATCTCTATAATTACACGAATTGTGATGAAACAAGTTAAAATCTTGCTTCGTTTTCTTCTAAATTGGATTTCGTAAGCTAAACATGATTCTCTCTGTACCTAGGAGCAGTTGCTAGGAGAAACTGGCAAAAGGCAATAAAGTGGTGAACTCAGTCATTGTTCTTAAAATAAATATGAAATGAGATGGGAGGCTTTGGAATGACTTTTTTTTTTTTTTTCCAGAGGGAAAGAATAACTTCCCAAATGAGAAGTCAGGTGAGGACACTGACAGGATGCTGGTGGAAGATAGACCAGAAGCAAGGGACATAGAAATCACGTTTCTGCAAAAAGCTGGTGCTGAGTCTCCTGGACCTTTTTGTTGTGAAAAATGTATAGCGCGGAATCACGTACAATTATTTATGGAGGTGTATATTTATGCACCTTAGTGAGATAATTTAAGCTGGATGTCTGAGGAAAAGATAGAAGAACGTATTGACATGTATCCATTTTATAGGAGGGAAACTAAAGGTGGGAAGAGACAATTTTCACAGCGGTCAGGTGCACCGGGGTGATGTCCCCAAGGCTGGATTAGAATTGTTTCTGTTATTATCAGCTGGCAAATCAAATATGTTTATCTCCCCATGACTCTGCTTCCTCAACTGTAAGATGAGACAAACACTATCTGCCTAGGAAGGTTATCATGAGGCTGGAATGAGACAGAGTTTGTAAAGTGCATGGTATTGTAACGATGGTTCTGACATTACTATTCACAGAAGTAGAATGCTTTCGGTCTCTCAAATATTTGTGAGATGTTCTCATGTATTGAACTCATAAAAACATAATTTTTATTAAATTCGCTTCTATTCAAGTGTACCATATTTAGTTTTGGTACCTATAATTTTAATAAGAGGAATTTGTGTGTTTTTGTTAATGAAAAATTTGCAATTAACATTATTCTTGACCAGTTTAAAGGGCTACTACTAATTCTGCTTGGGGCATGCAGGGTTAGTTTAGAAAGTAAAATAAATTTCTGAAATCTCTGGCCTGTGTCAATGGATTCATGACTAAATCAGTGAGGGGTGGATTCAGGTTATGAAAATATGATTTATAAGCCTTCTCTTACATAAAGTACTTCGTCCTCTTGTGTCCATTTTAGTGACTGCTTTTACACACATGTTGGTGGTAATTGGGTGACAAAGATTTGGTGTATGGCAAATACTTTCTAAGTATCCACACCCCCCGCCCCCAAATCACTATTCATGTTAAGCTCTCAAGAATGAAGAAAGGTCTGTGAGAACAACCAGCTGTGAGCAAGTTGCTATTATCTGCAACTTGGATTCTCCAACTAGTTACTTTTTGGTCTGCATTACTCTTCCAGAAGCTGTTTGTGACATAAGCCAGCCTCTCTAAGTGGCCATGCATTATATGGTGAGAAATACTGAACAAATATAACCCTGCCAGATGCTAAGCTAAGTTTCTCCCCCCCAAAATCACACAGTGCCTTTTATGGGGTCATTTAAATGAGTTATACCGATAATAAGCAGTGAGATTTATAAATACATATCTAATGACTCTCTTTATTCATACTAAATATGGCAAATGGATATTATAGAGGTTGCTAAATCAAATGCTAAGTGTCCCAGCTGTTTAAATTCACCAAGTTTCTTTCTTAATGAAAAACAGATAATGCTGGCTGACAAGAATGCTAACCAAATGGTCCCTTCTGGCCTGACTAGAACAGAGGGGAGAATATAATGCAGAGAAGATTCTGAACACATTGTACTTTAAAGCAAAAGCTGTGTAGCTCACTCATGCTGAAGCATACACCAAACTCTTCTTTCAGCATACATTTAAAATTAAATTCAAATCTGACTGTACCGCTTTTGCAAGCTTCACGCCATGCTCGTAAGTGAGCGGTTTCTCTTTCATATACAGCAAACGGGCCAAGGTTTTGGGGTCATCGCGGAGATCAATCTGGCAAAAACATACATGTGATAAGGTCATTTATTTTTTCAGGCATTACCAGGTATTTTAAACTGTGACATAATAGAGATATTTTTCCCTTTGACATCTATGTAGTTGCCAAATCTTCTTTAAAGAAGCACATACACATGTCCATATTATGTCTAAAAATTAAAATAATTTTTTTGTAAATATATACATGAGGCTTTTCTTGTATTTTCCCCAGGACTTACTCCAATGATTCTGTGGCCGTTCAGATGTTTTTGAAAATTCCCATTTATTTCTAGAGCCTTTATGGGACACATAAAATAATTGATAAATCTTACTACCTTACAGTGATGCTCATTTGATCCCAAATTAGGTTACTCATTTTTAATAATTTATTTCCTAGAAAAATAGATAATTTTGGCTTTTCCAAACCAAATCTTCATCCCTCAAAGGGCTGCTGTGAAAATATTTTACTGAATGTACTGCAGCTGAAGGCAAGTTCTAGAGAGGAATTTCTAAGGATTTGTTCCAGGAATAAGCATTAATCTTTTCAAAGGTAGAACTACTTTGAAAATAGCATGGATTAGGTTTTATAATTTAATTAAATATTTTAGTTGCTTTAAAATCTCACTGTGTATATGAACCCATGCATATATGAATGGGTGTGAATGTGGGCACACATAAGCTTGTGTTTTAAAGGAAAACCAATATATTCATATATTAAATTTATATACGAGGGTTTCATTTATAAGCATTGTGCAGCTTTACTAATTTGTGTAGTTTTTGTTGTTCTGTTTTTGTTTTTGGCCTTCATTGTTCTACTTAGTGTCCATCTGTTATAAATTAGTCTCGAATTACACAGAGATGTTTGCATATCCCATCACATATTTTGGCAACAGGGATCAGGACTCCATCAATACGGTCAAACATTATCATCTGGGATTAAGGCAAAAGACTTAATTTAAACAAACAACTTTCAGAGCAGAAGCATTAACTGTATTCTGATTTATTGATGTGTTAATTATATGTCCATATCTTCTCTGGTAAATATTTTTCTACCTTTATGTTTTTAAAAATTTCTCTTTGTTAAGCAGAATATAAAATGAGAAATAGAAAACAACAGCATATGAAACAGATAACAATAAAATCCTTCAGTATTATTCATTTCTGTGTCTCTGGGATAGTAACTTCAGTTTAATATAGCAAAGAACAAAATCTATTTAAAACTATAGAAAGTTGGAACAATATTTAACAGTTCTGTGCAATTACTGTTGGAAATTCAAACTATGAACTTCATTAGCTTTCAAAACATTTTAAAGGCCTTTATAATCACAGATTTGTTTATCTGGTATATTTGCTTTAACTTTTTTTTTTAAAAAAATCTGGAAGACCAAAGGCTTAAAGAAAATAGAAAAGAGTAAATTTCTGTCTTCCTTCTCCAGGAGTATTACTAAGGAGTTTCTATCATAATGTGGCTATTCTGATTGCGGGGGTCATTTTGACATTCACACCTATTTTGTGACTTTCAAACAATCATGGATTTTAGATATAAAAAATATTGGCTAATAAGTATAATTGACATCCCCATGTCATTCCTCTGGCTTATGGCTGGAGATGGGCATCTATTTCAAAAAAATTAATATGTTATTTAAAAATAAAAAGCCAAGATTAATTTTTAAAGGCCACATCACAACTTCCTGCTTCACATCAAATAGCTCTATTTTTTCAATTGTGGCTAAATAATCATGCAGATATTAAGAACAGCTGTTCATGGGATTGATATATCTGAGATACTCTTCTATAGTGTCTGATAGAACAGGATGTTCAAGGGATACACAAACCGTCTTTCCTTTTTGGCCACCCTCCTGCCCCACCCACCCCACCCTGCCATCACCCGCCTGTTAACCTGGGTGCCTATGAGGATGTAAGGCACATGAGGCATGCAGTCCTTCAGCTCCGGGACCCATTCCTCCTGGACATTGTGGTAAGAGGCAGGATTTACGACAGAGAAGCAGATCAAAAACACATCAGTGTTGGGGTAGGAGAGAGGCCTCAGCTGGTTGTAGTCCTCCTATGGGAAGAGCAAAGAATTCATACAGCCTGGGTGAGCGGGGTCTCTTGTGATTCCGGGGAGTGCCAGGCCCAAGATTCTATTGTAGCCCTCTGTGACCCTGTTCCTTCCCCTGGAATCTGGTACTTCCCTATACTACTAGAAATAAAGAAGCCATCAGTCAGGAAAATATCTTTTTGTTGTGTATGGAGATTATGAATTGCTCCCTTTTAAAATGAACTTTAAACAAAAATTTTAATAGCTTTTAGTGAGATAATTTACACATCATAAATTTTGCCCATTTAATGTCTTTAATTCATCAATGATTATTGCAGTTGTCCTGTCACATTGGAACTCTGTTGTGTTCAATATGGATTTAAATTAGTGGGCCATTGGCCAAGGCACAGAAATTCTCTTCTTATACAATTTTAAAAAATGTATTCAAATTTAATTTAGAATGAGCTAACGAAAATGCAAACCGAAGAGTTGTTGCCAAATCAGATACCATAAAAATTGAAGAAATATATTGTGTGAGGGTTTAGAGCTCAGAATTTGGGATTTGTTTCTATGTCTACCTAAAGGCCATAATGTGGTCTCATAAATAAAATGCCAGCTTAATTATTTTTTCCGAAAGCCTTTTTAGACCAGAATATGCTCTGGTTGAAGAGTTCCTAGTTATGTAAGATGTTTATGTATGTGCCATTTTAGGGGGAGATGATAAAGACAAAGTAAAATGGATCATCTCAACTTTGGGAAAATGTCAGCAAGTACATTTTATTATATATAAAATATTTTAGGAGATTCCAAGATAAAATCTTCTATTTCAATAGAAGATTTTATATATTTTCATAAATTTAGTAACACATAAGCCAAAAGTAATTTTATGTGTATGTGTGTATACTTATACTATGTATGCATATACTATGTATACCTACATTTCCTCATACACCACAATATGACCTATGTGTTCACACATACCACATATACTTTATATATGTATATATGCTATACACACAGGCTCACCATACACACATAGGTGCAACCACACCAATATGTTCACACTTATCACACACATTTGTACATAGACATGGACAACGTACGAATTCACTTATTAGGGTCCTAACTACTGTTCCTAACATTAAAAAAAATAAAACTCATATATGCTCTTTGCAAAAATTTCAACATTACACAAGTACATAGAGTAGAAGCGAAACTTTGTTTTCATTCCCTAGGTGATCTCTAATAGTTTTTCCTCTCTTCCCAGAGGGAGTCACAACTTAAGAGTATCCTTCCAAATATTAAATATATATTTACATATATAATATATGCATATTTAGTTTTAAAAAGATAAGTTGATTATATAGTTCATATTATTGTGCCACTTTTTAAAAACTTACTATGTCAAAATATCAACCTCACCATATTTCTATTGACTGTATTAATGTCTTTTTCAAACGGGGGTATGCACATACATGTACACACGTGACTGGAAGGAAGTCCCTTAGCATGTTAGGTGTGGTCATCTCTGGTTGACCGGCATGTATTAATCTATTGTTTAGCTACTCCAGGTACCCAGCACACAGGCGCTCGTTATGCATGCCTGCTACTCTTCTGACTGCTAGTGCTATTAAAACCCAAGCCAAGGTTTTTAGCCACCTAAATAGAATGCGAATCAAGATGGAAAGGATGCTGAAAAATCCTAAAATCCTAAGAAATGAACAAAAGGATATAAAAAAATCAGTTATTGTGGGTCACTTACAACATTTCTATTAAAGCAAATAAGTGGGAGTTGGGCACCTTGCTGAACAAACACTGGTCCTGCTGGGCAATTGGGCTAGGCCTACTGGCTGCACCTCAGCCGAGCTGCGCCCATGTCTGTGTGTCTGTGTGTCTGTGTAGGGGTGGTGGTAGGGGACAGGGGAAGGGAACAGTTCTTCTGTTGTTGTCACCCCCCCTCTTTACACGACTAGCCCTGAAAACCCAACCTTCTCTCCCACGGTCTCTCTGCCTCTCTCCCTTCTCTCTCTGAGTAGCTGTGAGGCCCACGCACTAAGAGCTCTCCTTTCCAGGCTATAATCTACAACTATTCATGACACCACCCACCCTCTGCTACTTCATCCTCCCATTTAGATTGTCATACATGGAGCAGGGACCATGTTGATTTTTTTTTTCTCATGACCCATTTATACTCTGTACATGGCAAATATTCCATAAATGCGATTGACTGATTGGATTGCACTAGGTCTGCAGTGATCTGCAAATGAGCACATGGCTTTTCTGTGGGTTGTTTACTATAGTACTTTTTATTAAAATCACCTGGGGAGTTTTAAGACCATCTTGATGCACTGCTAGCCAACTACCTATCTCTACCCACTGTCCTACTCTTAGACCAGTTAAATCAGAATCTCTGGATAGTGAGCTTGAGTACTTGGGCATTCTGATTTTATTGGCCTGGAGCTGAGAACAAATGATTTACATCATCATCATCTTCACCATCAACCAAGGATATATCAAAGGCTTATTACTAAGGGCCGGGCAGTTTTTCAAGCACTCACATGTATTATCCTGTTGAATTCTCACAAAGATGGCACTACCTACATCCACATTTCATAGAAGAGGAAATTAAGCTTAAGAGAAGTTCACTAATGGACAAATGTTACAAAGCTATTAAATACCAAGATAGGGTATTTAGCCTGAATCCAGTTCTAGCTTGTGATTGTGACCACACTATTTGCTTCAGCCAGAATTTTAAGTCACAGATGAAGAATTTTCCTGAAAATTCAGTTATTCAGGAATTTTAATCTAGACTCATGCTTTATCCAGGGATCTGAGAAAAGAAATGTATAGTATCTATTTCATGGCCTACATCTATTAGAAATTACCACCAGATGGCAGCAGACACTGTATATTTAAAACCTCAAAGCCAAACACAATCAGGAGAAATGTCACAACTAGGTAAGGTAGGAGCAAATAATTGGCAGTCTGAACGGATCATGTTTATTTGATTCTTTATCCAGAAGCTATCAAAGTAGTTCTGCTTACCTTATGGAATATTTAGGAAGGCAGTGGGTTGCTGGACAGACTGTAGTTGGGAAAAAAAGAGTTTTTGTTTGTTTGTTTGTTTGTTTTTGATGATTTACCCTTCTGGCAGGGTAGCCTAGGTTGTCCAGCTGAGTGACTTCTGACCATGTGCTTCATTGGGCTTTATCCTATACTGTTTTCTGGATTTCTCTATTCTGTGTAAACCTTAGTCTTGCTGTGTAATTCCATTAAAAAAAATTATTAATTGCCTCCTGAACGTCTAGCACTGTTAAAGATGTTATATGAACTATGTAAGGTGAATAAGAATTGGCAATCTAGTTTGCAGAAAGAAATGAAAATATGGGAAACAACTTGATTTATGCGAGACAGGTGAAGTTTCTCTTGTTCTTTGTTAGCTCTTTGATAAAATAATGTAGAACATTTATTTGACTGAATTGGAAAAATATAATTTTAAGGCTGAAAGAGATCTTACAGATAGATAATTTTGTACAGGGACTCTCAAAGTATTGTCCCCGACCAGCAGCATCTGCATCACCTGGGAGCTTGTTAAGTACTCCCTCAGGCCCTGCCCAGCTCTCTCCTCAGGCCCCGCCCAGCCGAGGCTCTGGGGGAGGGGCTACACCATCTCAGCCAATTTTATCGTTTTAGGAAACTAAAGTCTAGACAGATTAAGTGATTAAATTGGAACCACAGAGCAAACGTACTTTTAAAGAAGGCTCACACCTGGGGCGGTGGACTCCTTCCAGCCCCAGTTCGCCACTGGCTGCAGCAATGAAATGTGGCGGGGGTTCCAGGATTAATAAAAGGAAGTATCCCCTTGGGACTGTGGGGTGACCAGTAGGAGGTTGAGGAATTTGAATTTGATGTTGATGATAACTTAAGGGATTGTGTGTGTGCGTGTGTGTGTGTGTACACGTGTGTGTGCGTGTGTGTGTGATGGAGCACGTTTGGAGCCTAGATTGGAGGATCACATGTTGAGGTGGTGGGGCTAGGAAGTGTAGATAGTCTAGCTGGTATGCAAAATTGAGAATAGAAGACCAGTGTGGAGTGTTTCCTGAAGAGACAATGTTTTAATCTAACAGAGCATCTGAAAGGGGGCCGTGGAGAGTTAAAGTGGAGAAAGAAGCTCGAGTGGGGCTTGGGAAGGGATGGGGAGGTTGGGGGAGCAGGGTGGGATTTGGGGCAAGGTAGGCTTTTGAGTACTTGCCACTCAAGTTAACTCTGAAGACAGGAGAGTGTTTGGTTTGAAGGCAAATCTAGAGTTCTGTGATGACTGTGGGTGACCACTAGAAATGTTCAGGGACAGCCTTAGCATCAGATGGTACAGGTGGTGGTGAGTAAGTGAAACCATTAGAGCAGCCCTTTTCAGACTTTATGTACACTTGAATCCCTTGGGATCTTGTTAAAGTGCAGCTTCTTATTCAGCAGCAGGTCTGGGATGAAGCCCAACAATTTGCATTTCTAGAAAGTTTCCAGGTCACACTGAGTGGCAAGGAGAGGTGCACTGAGCACTCCCTTTACCCTCCCTACTCCCCATACCCATATTCAACTGGAAATAGAATCCTGTTTCCAAGTCTTCTTGGGTTTAGTGACATTTATTCCAGATTCCTAGCATGTCTCATTTTCATATTCTCCCATAAATACATTCATATCCATCAGGCTTGGGTTGGAAAATCTGGCAAAAAGTATAGGGTGAGATTGTAGCATCGTGCTTAAGATCATGGGCCAGGGAGGCAGATTCTCTGGCTTCAGATCCCAGCCCTGTCAGCGACTACATGTGATCTTGGGTGAGTTTTCTCTGCTTGGTTTCCTTATTTAAAGTGAGGTTGATCGTGCTGGCCTCATAGGGTCGTTATGAGGATAAAATGTGTTAGTATTTGTAGGCCACTTAGAACAGTGTCTTGAACATAGTAAGTTCTTTAATGGCCAAGAGTCTGTCCTCCCATATCAGCAACAGTTGCAGTTCCTACCCTCTTTGGATACCAGGGCTGAATCTGAAATGAACTTTTTCTGAAGTGAGTAGTAATGAGACCCAAATGTTTGCATACTCTGATTGATCCTCTGAATTAATGTCCCCACAGCTCCTTTTTTTTTAGGATTTCAGAATTAAGATAATGTCCTAGGGTTGCTTTTACAAATAACTCGTCATGTGGGCAAACTTCTTCCTAAGCCCCCACTTCCCACAATTTGTGCACTTCTAAAACCACATTAAGATGCATGTGAGCAAGAAAGTTCGAATTGCTTATTGAGGAAAAACATTTATTTTGAGGTTTTAGGCAAACTTTCCATAGAGGGTTGATGCCAGATTTTGTGCTCCAGATGGCCCTGTTGGGTCAGCCAATAGCAAAGGGGAAGACTGGCATCTTTCCAAGTGAACCTTGGGTTGCCATTAATGAACCCCAGCTGTACTTGCCTCCCTGCCTCATGTCTCTTTCTTCAGCCTATTGGGAAAAGGCGGCTTCAGAGATCAGGGCTGGTAAGGACATGTGTTGTGCAGCCCTGGCTGAGGGGTGCAGCTGATGGCCTTCCTGCTCCCACACTCTCACGGTCACTGGTGACAGCTGAGCTGCTGCGAGTAGTGGTTTCTCAGTGACAGACACCATTCTGTGCTTAGAGAACTCAGGGGTTTACCCTGTTGAGAAACCAGGCTTCTGACACCAGAAGATTCTTGTTCCTCCTTGGCAGTGCCACTAACTGCCACTTTTGCAAATGTTACCTTTGTGATATGTCCATTCTGGGGTTTGGCGCGAGAGGCCACCATCTGAGCAGGGCTTTCCCCACACTCCTCGTATAAGCCAGGACCCACTCAGAGAAGGAGGCAAGATGTCTTAGTACCCTCGCTGGCTCCACTCTGGTGGCTGGCAGTGAGTGAAAGGATGCTTGGCTCACAGCCATGACCTGGGAAAGACCCCTCTCCCAGTTTGGCAGTCCTCAGGCAGTGAATGCCCAGGCTTTGCTGTAGCATCCCCACCCCACATCTCGCTCCCCATGACGCACTCCAAACAAACTGGCCTGCAAGCACGTCATGGAAAAGTTGGCTCTCAGGCCCTTTGTAGCCGAGCCAAAGATCTGAACTCTAGAGATCCATTTCAGAGAGACTTTCAGTAATATACTATTAGGGGCATGTGCTGAACAGGATGAGTTGGCAGCACCTAAAGAGATCTGGCTTACAGGCCTGGCCTTGTAGCTTCCTCAGTGTGAGCTGAGGGGTAACATGCAGAGTCACCCTGAGAAAAAGCCCTCACTTTATTGCCTAACCTAATGTTTGGAATTCTACTTAACACATGAACCAGAGTTCTGAAGACTCTGTATGCAAAGGACTCCCACTCAAAGTTCAAATATTAGTTTGTTTCAGGGGTTTGGGGAGAGAGCTAATGTTTAATAGCTGCCATGTGCTGGCAGTGTATGCATGTGACTTCATTATAAACTGTCTTTAGTGAATGCTTGGCTGGCTTGTAAAGGGCTGGGAGTGAGTCTCAGGCAGGGCTGGTCAGGCTGCTGTTGTGCCCAAGGCTGACTAGGTGGGAACCAGGTCAAATGATTTTGTTCAGGGGTGACTTTGAAGATAGAAATACTAAATTCCTATCACTTAACCTTTCAGAACACATGTGCTTCTCGAGGTTGTTTTCATCAAGTCTGACCCACAGCCAGCTCCAGACAAAAATAAGGGGCACTGCTCCTTGGTTATTCATATAAGAAAAAAATCTAATTATTCATAGCAAGATAGACTCTGTAGCTGGGTTTGGAGACTCATTTCCTTTTTGTGGTTCAAGAAGCAATCAAAGTTTGAGATCACCTCTCTTTCTTAGTAGTAACTCTGGCCAAATGAGTATTTTTCAGTTAGTTATAGATGCTCCTTAGGCATGTGGCTGCAGTAACATTGCTAGAATTTAACTATGGAGAGTGGACTAATCTACCTGAGGCAGGGAATGGAAATTTTGGGAAGATGCTTTAAGTTAAATTTGTTACAAAGCCTTATTCACAGAGTTGTAGAACCACGGAAATAGACTTGGGTGACGGTTATTTTCCACCGCCTCTTCGTAACGTTGGGAAGGCGCTTCAACCACTGAAGGCTTCCAGAGTAGTGCTTCTCAAATTTTAATGCACCTACGAATCACCTGGGGACCTTTAAAAAATAAATTTTTGAATTCAATAGGCTGGAGGTGGGATCTGAGATCTGCATTTCTAATAAGTCCCTGGCGATGCTGATGCTGCTGGTCAGTGGATGACACTTAGAGTGACAAGGTTCTAGAACAGTGGTTCTCAGTGTATGGTGTGCAGAACAATAGCAGCATCATCAGGAAACTGTTAGAAATGCAAATACTGCAAATTCTTGGGCCCCACCTATAGAATAAGAATCTCTGTGGCTAGGGCCCAGCGGCTGGGTTTTAATAAGACCTACGGTGATTCTGATGCCTGATCAAGTTTGAGAACCTCTGGTCTACAAAATGAATTGTATGTCATACTTTAGTATAACGAATTCCAATATTTAATAATCCTTTACTGCTGAAAGGTCTCCCTTAGGTGTAGCCTCAAGTCATTTTGTTTAATTACTTCAGTTCTTTTAGGCTTTCTTGAAAGTCATCTTTTAAAGGTCCTAATCATAGAATTTGAGGCCTAGAAGAAAACTTAAGATGTGTTCTGATTCCTTTTCCCTATGCACCACTATGAACCTTGTCTACCTCTGAGCTTTCAAATAGCTGCTGGAAAGCATTAAAGTGAAAGTTAAGTTGAAGAAATACCTATAGCCCATTTGTTGTTATATTTTGTCAGTGCTCATCACTTTCTCCTATGTCAGAGGTTTGGGTCATTCTGCTTTCTTCCATTTGGAGTTTAAAGATACTTTTACACTGCCTTACAGCTTCAATTCTTATACTATTATTATTTATTTATTTTTTCCTAAAAAGAACAGAGCAGTAGGAAAGAAGAATTAAACACTACAAGAGGTTTTAGATGGTTTTATTGAATTTGAAATTAAATAGAGGGCTGGGGGTGGGGGTCGTTCTGGGGGCAATTAATGCATAGAAGCTTTCAACCATGATGGTAAAAGACGAGAGA
>NW_006438074.1:2345497-2350145 GCF_000325575.1 Pteropus alecto | reverse complement strand
AAAGAGACAGGTTTCAAAATTAGGCAATAATTCTTGCTGTATTGAACTTTTCAAACTGAATTATATTTGTAAAATCTGATTATAGGGCAGAAAGGTATAAATTCCTCTCTCTTTAAGGCTGTGAATTCCTGATAAATGGAGACACCCCAAAGATTACATGATTGAATTAGGCAACTCCAGCCCAAAGAGCAGTGTACCCCTATTGCTGGAATGCTTTCTGGTGGAGGAGCAGCCAACTGTGAGCTGCACTGAGACCCTTGTACTTAGTTCCAAGCAGCCAAACCAATTTTCCCATTTGGGCACCTGGAGGCATCCTTTCCTAGTTATCTGTCTTGGTATTGATGTGAGTTCCCCTGTTTATGAGAGTAGCCGACTCAAATAGCCCTCTAACAATGAGGGGAAACTGGATGCCTTGAGTCTGGTGCTAGATTTTCAAGGTTCCCCACTTCCCAGACTTACCCAACAGCAGCCTTTGATGTCTCACAGACATGTATACATTGGGTCTTGCAAATGCACACAGAAATCCCAAAGAAAATGCTATTTATTGTTATTTTTTCTAGTATAGATCTTTTAAGTTGAACAAAAAGACATATCTCCAGATGATTGTGAATAAAGGCCTCAACAAATGTGTAACTACAGATAACAATTACCAGGAAACTCACAGTGGGAAAGAGCATGGTCAAATGTTCAGGCCAAAGGACTTAGGATGTATGAATTTGGACAGACTAAACAACTGCTGGTTTTGACCTAAATAAATGACCCAAGACATATGGTAACAAAAGCTCTAACAAAGGAATTGGGCTACAGCTATCAATCGCTTAAACCTCTTCCCCTCTAACCCATGAACTTGTAACATTAGAAACTTTTCATAATGGAGCATGTAGTGTGAGGAAGGGAAGATAAGGTGGCATTTTCACCCAAGTAGAGCATGTGCTAATTGATTAAGTGTTGAGAATTCTAGTTCATTGCCTCACATTATTGGTTGGCTATGTTTTCCAAGTTGAAGAAACATATGTGAAAGAGTGAACATATTTCAAGAATCTTAGAGAATTTAGAGTCAACTTCTAGTTATTCAAAGGTTGATCCTCATTTTTAGAAAACATTTAGTCTTAGCTTTTCTTCCTTCCAACACTTACTTCATCTTCTTCCAACCACCCCAGGCCCCCATCCCCCATCTCTTTCTGAACCTTTCCACAGCTCATTAGGCAATTCAAAAAAAGTTGGGTAAATAATGTAACAGGGAAAAAATAATGGGTGAAATTCGAATTTACGAAATTGACTCAGTATCCTAGATCTGGAAATGATAGAGTAGAAAAAAATTGAAAGTCTTGGTCAAATATATTATTTTGGTTATTGTTAGTCATCAATCAATCAATAAATCAATCACTATTTGCCTATCAACACATTGAATCACGTAATCAGTTTTTTGTAATTATAAATATTTTTAAGATCTTAAGAATGTGCTTTTGGTTGTCAAATGTGCAAATTTGCCTCAAATGATCAGAAGAGGTAATATCTATTGAATGAATCAAGATAATAAAAATGAATCAAGGTAATAAAAATATACCTGTCCTGCGGTGTCATACAGTCCGAGCAAGTGTTGCTTGCCTCCCACTGTCACGGTAACTAGAAAAGAAGAGAAGAGGAGAGTCCATAAATACAAGCTTTGATCAGTAGTCTTCACATTTCTCCTTGCCAACATCTCCCTGGGCAGGAAGGATAAGCATCTGCCTCATCCATGTATATTCTAAAACAAGTCGACAGCATGATTTCCAAATGAAAGGCAACCCTGGGCTGCAGTGAGAGTGGATGGGCTGAGCCAAGTTCAAATTTCTCAAATGAAGTGAGTATTATTGGTGCCACTAAAGGCCCTCTGTAGGCTGTTCATTGATCCTTATTAGGCTTTAGAATATCGAGCTTCTGAAGGAAAAGATTGCTGGACCTTTTCTTGGTTAGGTTATTTTCTTCCTTTGTTTGGTTTGAGCCACCTTTCAGGTACAGAATTGTGTAAGCAATTTCCTTGTTAGAAATGTTTTTAATCTGCCTTTGAAATGTTAATAAAACCCTGAAAACAAAGAATATTAACCTACTTGCATATTTTGTTATCTATGAGGCAAAGCTAATAATGAAACAAGTCAGACTGAATATTTATTTTTAAAAGCTTTTCTTTTTCAAATATTCCTGTGCTTTTGCTCAATTGATTCATTACAGTTTTGAAACTTAGTTGCAGGAGAACATGTACAGGTTTGGTTTCACATACTCAAGGATATATATAGCATGGAAAGTGGAGAATTTGATGTACCCAGCAGGCTTACTGCTTTGCCAAGCGATTGTGTCTGAAAGTGAGAAGTAAAAGAGGGATACCAACTACTCTGTACATGTCTGGAAATGAAATCTCTACTTGAAACTAAACTGAGATTGAACAGATTGAACGCAAGAGTAAGACAATTCTCTTGGTGAGTGGAAAGAGTAAATTTAAATTCCTCCCCAAATTTAATCTCTTTTTGGAAAAAGGAAGTAAAACATGAAGAAGAATGTGTTTTTAGTAGTTGATTAAAAAATGTGCAAGTGCAATGTAAAGCTCATTTTCGATTCCTCCTACCATTAGCTGTTAAGGAATTAAAGGATAAACTGAATAGCAACCTTTTATAACCATATCTCCAACATACGTCAGCCAAATTCTCTAGTCTGCTGCTCAGAGTTGCTGATTCAAAAATGATTTTACTTTTGTTTTCAGGTTCATGGGCTACATGTATGCAAAGTGCTTCTTAATGGCTCATTCTTTGAGAAGCACTTGTTTAAAAGCACAGCCTCCCCAGATACTTGGAACATAATTTCTGTCTACTCAGATCAACATGAATTCAGCTTGATAACATAGCTACAGTTACTCAGATGAGGTTTTAAATGTATATTTTTAAGTGGGGAACCCGACTCCATCCAACCCTGGCAACAACACTGACAGAAGAAGGGCATTTAAACATTTTTACTTCCTTTCCAACGTCAGGCTAGCCACGGAAATGAAGGTGAGACGATGTGGCCCAGAGCTCTTTGTCCTGTTGTTTTCCTCTTCCTGTATGCTTCTGCTTGAGTCTAATCAGATGTTCCTGAAATCTGTCTAAATGGTTTCCTTTGTGACCAATTCACTACCTAGTCACTGATCAGGAATGAAGGGAATAAATTCAGCCATTATACATAGAATTTCCTGCCTCTAGCGATCAACATGAATTCAGCTTGATAACATAGCTACAGCTACTCAGATGAGGTTTTAAATGTGTATTTTTAAGTGGGGAACCCGACTCCATCCAACCCTGGCAACAACACTGACAGAAGAAGGGCATTTAAACATTTTTACTTCCTTTCCAACGTCAGGCTAGCCACGGAAATGAAGGTGAGACCATGTGGCCCAGAGCTCTTTGTTCTGTTGTTTTCCTCTTCCTGTATGCTTCTGCTTGAGTCTAATCAGATATTCCTGAAATCTGTCTAAATGGTTTCCTTTGTGACCAATTCACTACCTAGTCACTGATCAGGAATGAAGGGAATAAATTCAGCCATTATACATAGAATTTCCTGCCTCTAGCGATCAACATGAATTCAGCTTGATAACATAGCTACAGCCACTCAGATGAGCTTTTAAATGTGTATTTTTAAGTGAGGAACCCGATTCCATCTAACCCTGGCAACCCAGTACATGCAGATTATGGGCAGCTGTTCTGGAGACTCCGCTGGATTGTGCCATGACCTACAGGCCCAGGGCCATCTATGGAGTGATCGCTAGAAGCTGAGTCACCCTCACGCCTCCACTGGGCAATGCAAATATTTCTAAGAAATGGATCTGACCTTTGTCAGTGGAGCCCTGAAACTACTGCTTGAGTTTTGTCAGAGAACAACCATTCCCTCCAGCCTGCTTGTCCTGAGGCCTCACCCTTTTCTTCTTTGGCAGCCGTGACTACAGAAAACTGTACCAGGCCTGAGACAAGCGCCAGCCCTGGAAGGGTGGGCTGTGGGTTGAGTCTGGGCACAGCCTTCTCTTCCCTTCGGCTTTGCGTTCCTCCAGGGTTTACTGGCTTCCCGGATTGCTCAGTCCTGGGAGCAGAAGGACCAGACACACTTTCAATCTTGTCGTAGGGTGTGGAGAGGAGGGGTTTATTAGCAAAGCCTGGGCACGACACAACGTAGTAAACGCTACACCAGCGCGCCGTGGAGGGGTGTGGCTGGGGTATCACTGTGCGTGCGCGTGCGTGCGTGTGCGTGCCGCGGGGGGGCCTGGGAACACGCAGCGGGGTCCTACTGCGTCTGTGCACACGCATGGCTGGGGCGTGGTTAGAGAAGGCTTCCAGGAGAACGTGTCTGAGCTGAGTCCCAAGGATGGCCAAAAGTTACCCAAGGTGCATTGGCAGATGGGGAAAAAGGTGTTTCACAGCTACCCAGTGGATGCAGGGGTCAGGGCAAAGGTGGTTCACAAGCTACGTGGGGTGCGTTGGGGGCAGGATAAGGGTGGCTCATGAGCTACCAGGGGTTCATGGGGAGATGGGGCAAAAGAGGTGGACATTCAGGGTTAGGCTGCCCTAATTCACTAATTTGGACTTTATTCTGAAGGCTTTGTTAAGCTGTGAAAGTCCCGAATTCTCTCTCCGCCCTTCCCCTCTCC
>NW_006438074.1:2258371-2345387 GCF_000325575.1 Pteropus alecto | reverse complement strand
AGAAGTGAAAGAGAAGGAACTAAAATAATTTCCTTGGTTTAAGGCAAAATGGCCTGGCGTAGGTAGGATGACACTGTCGGGGTGGAGGCCACGTCGGTTCTCAGTTTGGCTGTGTAGTGGGAGTCTACTCTGTGTTTGGCCAGCCTTGCTGGAGGGATTGGAAAGGAAGGAGGCAGAGCTTGTGCCCCTATCTCTGGAAATCACTTTTATTCCCTCTTCTCTGCTTTTTTTATTTTCCTGTTTTATCGGAAGGATAAGATAAGTGGAGCACACTGTTGATGATAGAGAATCTCTAGGGGCAGTTGGAGACAGATCCAAGCATTAATCACAGATTGTGGGTTGTACAAATGGCTTTGTGAGTCCTTATCTTGGGCTAGCAGTGGATGCCTTATTGCTTGCCAACAAGCTGCAATGTCCTGTGAGACCTCTCAATTTGGAAATGAATCAGTCACAACAGCATAGAAGACAGGTATGCCCTAAAATGCTAATAGTAAATGTAGGGAGGTTGAAAGAGCTGGATCTTTTAAGTCAGGTGGTTCTGCGCTCCAATCCTGTCTTTGCTGGTCACTGTCTGAGTCACCATGGGAAAGTCACCTAATATCTCTGAGTACCTCTTTTCTTATTTGTTAAAAATGGAGATAACTTTACCTACCTAAAGTGAGTACTTGTGAGGAGGAAATTAAATGAGAAAATGCCTGGCACATGGCCTGGCCCATAGTAGATGCTGGACAATTGTTACTTTCCCTCCTTCAAGAAATGCTTATTGAACCTTGTCTATGGACAGGCCCATTCTCTGTTGCTCTCCACTGTATACCTAGTGCACATTAACTGGCACATAGGGGATCTTAATATTTGTGAATTACTCATCACTTTCTACCCTAAGTGATAGCTGTTTAGGTCTGTGTTTTGTATCTCCCACTGGACAGGAAGACCCTTGAGGAAATAATCTCCATACCCCATGTCCTGCACAGTTCCTGGCAAACACAGTAGATGCTGACTACATAGTACAGAAATGGGTCACCGGGGACAATTTAGGCAGAAGAAAGTCCTTCAAAATGTGCAAAGCTGCAGCTTGAAGCTCCCTTGTAAGACACTAACTGCTGGGAAGTGCTTGTAGCCAGCAAATCTGCCTGGTAGACAGTGGTCAGGCTAAAATCCCAGATCACCTTCTATTCTTGGAGCTATTAGGGTTCTTTTCTGGGTTGAGATAGGTTTTAAAGAGAGTGAGTCAAATGACCTGCTAATGGTTCAGATGGTTCTCTCAGTAAAGTGTGAAAAGTGTCAGTGACCTGTTAAGTATGTAAAATGAAGGCCTTCTTCTTCAAATCCATTAAACTCTGCTTCCTTGTGTTTCTTCTTTGTGTAGATTGAAGTAATTTTGTGAGTTGGAGTGAGGCGCTAGTGAGATCTAAGTAGTGGGCTTGATTTCTTAAAGGTCAGTTTCTCCTAGAGAGAAAATGTCCCAGGCAGGACCTGAGCTTACTCCCTGCATCATTTCAGTCACCTCACAAAACTGTGTCTCCTTGATTAATAACCCTTGCGGGAAGTGTTAAACACTGCCTCAGCATTTATAGTCAAGTTTCAGATAATTTTTCTTTATGCCTGAATTCAGGTCCATACTTTGCTACTCATTTGGTGAGATGTTGGACAACTTAGTATATCCCTCTCACCTGAAAAATGAACAAATTGTGCTTACCCTAAAGGGACATAAAAACTCTTTATGAGCTGTTCAGAAGTTGGGGGTAATCATCTTAGCAGTTTATCTATGTCTAGGGAGCTGCAAGAAATGAAGGGTTTAAATCAAAATTCACAGTTCTGGCCCTCATCATGCTTGCTGACTGGGTATCTTCAGCAGCATATACTGACCTTTTCCCTCTCTGAACTGACCCTTATTCCCTGCTCTTCTTTCTGAAAGATCTTGTCTGGGACAGTGACTCACCTAGCTCCAATGCTCACTTTCGGGGCTGCTTGTGTGTGCTTGTGACCTGGTTTAAAGTTTGCAAATATTCATGTATATATATATTTTTTTATTTATTTTTTTAGGCGAGGCAACCCTTGATTGACCTCACAGATTGCAAGGAACTTGTCAGCTTACAATCCCTTATTTTTTTTAAAATTTTTAATTTTTTACACCTACAGCACCTGATCTTCCTAGGTGGTCTCCCATCTAAGTACTAACCAGGCCTGACCCTGCTTAGCTTCCGAGATCAGACAGGATTGGGCTTGTTCAGGGTGGCATGGCCATAGACACATATATATTTTATAAGGAACCAACTCAGAAGCATCTGGGATAAGATTCCCCTAAAATTAAAATAAGTTGGAAAACAGTATGAAACTAGAAGTAAGCAATACATTTTCATAAATATCAATGGTGGTGAATTCCTTCCTGGTGAGGTTCCATCCTTCCAATATACATGATTCTCTTACTGTGGTATGAAATCCTTCTCATTTATCTACATGGCTCACCTCAGCTTGCTTGTTACCCTTCTTTGCAAAGAATGCTTCTTGCTTCTTGAGCAGCAGACTGTGTGTGTGTGTGTGTGGGTGTGTGTGGGTTTGTGTGTGTGTGGGTGGGTGTGTGGGTGTGGGAGAGAGAGAGAGAGAGAGAGAGAGAGAGAGAGAGAGAGAGAGAGAGAGAGAAAGAAATTGAGAGAGAGATTGAGAAAGAGAAAGAGAAAGAAAAAGTTGCTTGGGAAAGTCTCTTATTTGATGTGCTGGCATGAGATCCTGTTTCCGTAGAACAAGGACTGAGGAGAAAACCAAATAGGCTTCCTGAAAATGTTAGGACTCTGAGCTGAGCACTTCCTTTTGTGAGGTCTATATATTTGTCCTACAGTAACAGGAGTCCATTTGAACAGGTTAATAATGTATCTGCTGTGCATCTTCCATTGCTGGTCATTTCTCTTTCATTCTTTAGGTATGCCTGTTGGGACAGGAGACTTGGTTTGTAGTTATTCCAAGTTGTAACTGCCCCAAACTTTAAGGCAGAAGAACTTACTAGAGCCCTTGACTCACTGTGAAAGAACTCTGGGACCTTGAGCAAACCACAGCTTCCCTGTCTCATTTTTTTTTTTTTACTGGCAAAGGAGATCATGAATATGAAAATTTTGTACACCAAAGCTTACACAAACGTAAGGTGGCATCACTGAGCAAATGGCTTTTTAAATAATATTTTAGGCAGCAGAGCTTGGTGGAATGAAGTTGCACTGGTTCTGAGTGTTGGGTGGCAGGAAAGGTCTTCCCTTGCCAGTACTTGTTTGCTGATGGAAGAGGAAGGTTGGGGAGGACTCTTGGAACTGACTGGGGATGGGGCCAAATCAAAGACAGACCCATGATTTTGTGATATCCACAGCCTGGAATTTCAGAGTCTTGCTTGGTCTCACCCTTCCTTCCTCAACATTCGTTTAGTCTTCACATCCTGCCAATTTTACCTGCTAAGTATCTCTGGAATCTGATCCCTCTTTACCATCCTTGTAGCTATCTCAGTGCTGCCCCTCACCCCCAACCTTGTCTATTGCAAAAGGCTCCTAATCCACATCCATCCTCCAGGATCCATCTTCTGTGATGCCTTTTCCTTACTGCCACCAGTTCACACAGCTGTGGCTCCAGCCATCTCCAAGATAAATTTCAAATACCTTCCAGGAATGTACAAGGTCCTTGTAATCTGGCCTCTGGTTTACCTTTGCACATCTTCTGTTTTTTACCCCACTACAATCCAAACTTCTTACAATCTATTGTACTTACGATGCTTTTGCTTAAGCTGTTCCATCTGGAATTCTGGAAAAGAAATTCCAGAATGTTCCCCACATCTGTCAGCCTGGAAAACTCACATAACCTGGAAAACTCACTTCCATAACTCCTCCTTGTTGCCCACCAAATACCTTCAGCCTCTCTTCCATGCTTACTTGCCCACTGGGTCATAAAATGCTGTGTGTTATTTATTCTCATGTCTCAACATCTAGCATAGGCCTGGCATATAGCTCCATAAATGTTGGTTGAGTGACTGAAAAGTGCATTAAACTCCCAACCAAACTGGAGGTTTTCTCTGAGCCATCTTTTTTCTCTAGACGAATCTTTGGCATATCCCAAAGGGTCGCCATGAACTTTTCTGGACACTAAGTGGCAGGATGGGGTCCTGAGCAGTGACAACCTACACTAGAGCTGTCGGAGCTGTCCTACTTGTTGTGAGGGGATGCTATGGAAACCTGGCTCCCTTGGGTGGGGTCTGTGCTTAGGGCACTCTTCCACTTTTCCAGGCAACTTTCACCAGCTATAGGGTTGCTAGACTTCAGGCCGGTGGGGCAGGGCCACTGCCAAGGTGTCCCAAGGTTCATGTGGCTGTGACAGTTATAGTAGCTAGGCAACCTGGCATTACTCATAGAGTGCAGGGGAGCTGTCTTTTAATTAAGACTTTAGGTAGAAGTGACTGAAGTACAAGTGAAGCCTGCACATGGAGAATTGTGTTCGGCAGACCAGAGCATACATTTTTGTGGATCCTCTGTGTAAAGAAAAAATGCCAGCTCTTTAGTTATATTTATACATCACTAGAAACTCACAATAATCAAGCGATTGAGGTATGGTAGAATAAATACCTAAATTAGAGGCAGAAACTTTGAATTTTAGTCTTGACTTTGACTTGGTGATCTAAATGTTTCATGGTAGCCACCAGGGGGAGCTAGTTAAAAATACAGGTTCCCTGGTTTCACACTTTACCCACCCTTAAGATTCTGAGGAAATACGTCTGGGGTGGGGCCCAGAAGTCTGCATTTTTACGAAGCTCCCCAGGGGAGTGATTCATTTTGGAAACTCAGTTTCCTCATCTTTTACATGAGAATAATAATATTTTGATTACTCTAGAGTATCCCATCCACTTAAGACAGGTTTTGTGAATATTAGATGAAGTAATATCAAGGAAAATAAATTTATAAAATGCTACACAGATATTTTCTTTCCGATCATATCTGACACACGATACTGGAACAAGGCAGTCTGTAACAGCACTCTCGCCTCCTCGTCCGGAAATAGTCACTAAGGATATTCAAACACCTAGGCGATGATAAAAGTGGAATAGTGTGTTCCTGTTAAGAGTTTTCAAAGAATTATTAGGCTCTTAAAACTTCTATCAGGTACCAGCTATAACTAGTTAGAAAATATGATGGAAATATCTTCACAACAACAACAAACACTATAATGCGTCTAGTAATCTGCAAGACTTTTACGAAAAGAAGCACAAGAAGCACTTTGCCAAGATACATAAAAGAAGACAGATGGGGAAACAGCTCCTGGTCTTGGGCGGGAAGCTCTGATTGTAAAGATGTTATACCGCCACAATTTAATAAGTTTAAAGTAATTCCAGTAGGATTTTTGAGTTGGGAACATGACAGAGTGAGTATTTTTGACACATAAGGGTGCTTTCTAAGCAATAAGAATAATAATGCAAAAGAAAATAAAGAATATAGACAATTTGTAAATAAAGGGCCAATGACTATTGGAGTAAAAAAATTCAAATTAAACAAGATGCAATCTTTGACCTGTCAAATTGACAAAGATAATATGCCCAGTGTTGGTGAATACATGATGATGTGGCACCCACTGCTGCAGGACATGTCAGTTGGTTCAAGTTTTCTGGAAAGTCATTTGGCAGTATAGATCAAGAGCCTAAACATGGGTCTACTTCTAACTCAGCAATCATACTTCTGTAATATATTCCCAGGAATAGTCATACATATGTACACCAATATGTACATAGAAGACTGTTCATCACCAAAATGTTTATAATAGATGACAGGTGGAAACTACCTACATGTTCAGTAGTTGAAGATTGGTCCTCATCAGTTACGGAGCAACCTGACAACGTAACTTTTTAAAGGATATTGAGGAATGTGGTAAAATATTGAGGGTATAATGCTAGATGGTAGGAGATAAAATTCTACATTACAGATGTAAAAATTTTTATAGAAAACACTTAATTTTTTTCCATAATTTACCAGGTAAATCAGGAAAAAAAAGATATTTAGGTACTCAACAATTGTGGTTATGTTGCTATTATTACTGTTATATACAGATTGGATTAAATGTCATCTAAGTTGTCTTCTGTCACTTAAATTCTACCATTTCTTCTTGGTTCACTCTCTGATTTTTGTCTTAGGCTTGCCTAGATTTATTTTAAGCTGTAGGGCTAAGCTTATACTTTAACGAGTAGGAGCATGTGATGAATAGATCTGCAGTGGAGGTTTATAAACTGTGTATTGCAGAGCAGCTGATCTTTTTCAGAGAATTATGATGAACCACTAATGCTTTACCTATACTTGCTTTTTGAAGGTAATGCAAGAAAATATCGTGCATTTGAAGATGCTGGAATCTGCCAAAACCTATTCATTGTAAACCAAAAGAAATATATGAGCTGTAAAGACTACAGCAGTAAATCGATTCTAAATACAGCCTTTTATTAACAATGTCTAGGCTTAGTGAAATAAACTAGCTAGGTGAATAGTTAGAGGGTGTGTTTTTGCTACCAGTAATTTCTTTTCCAAAGCAGTACAAGCTAACTTGGAAAACATTAAGTGATTTTTCCATTTTCTACTTTTGTACATGGTAGTTGCCTTAGATTATGTTTACACTTCTGCCTCATTGTTATTCAGGATCCTAGAATTTTATATATTTGTGAGTTTTTCCCTCCATTTCATTTATCTTAGTCTTATATCCCTAACCAGGATAGGGGTTCTTTTCAGGTAACAACTTTTTTTTTCTTTACTTCATAACAACTATTAAGAAATATTAATATTTGCTGGTTAATTAATGATTAAAAGAAGATGTATGTATGACAATTGGAGATAAAACAGTTCTTGACTCATTTCTGAAATGAATGAATGGAAGCTCATCTTGTAACTTTATTAAGAATTTTCTCAGAATTTTTATAAGGTAACATCTACCAATTTTATGTTCTTGTCTACATAATTTTTCCCCAGTTGTTTTTCATCACATCTAAGTATAAAGGTATAATTGCGAAGATGCTTATCAGCAATGTGAAGTTCATGGCTAGCCAGTCCTCTTAAGGAGAGCCAGTAAAGGGATGCACCAAGTGTTGGCTATCACCAGAACCTGTGGTTTGTATTGCCACTCGAAGCTAGAAAGAAGTCTCATGTAGTGCTTGGCATCTGGGGTCAGCTGCGTCAATGAATTAGTAATCTGAGGCTTTGAATTCTTATTGGTGGCTTTGCTGATGCTTTTCTGTCAGGTTTTATATGAGGTCCATTTAATCTAGTAGAGTTTCTGTGCATTTTCAAAGCTTTAAAAAGTATAACAAATAAGTAGGGAACCATGTGGCATGGTCTCAATAAGGACACAAAACATTAACAACCCAAAGTCATTAATAAACCATTTTGGCTTTTAAGTGAAAGATGAAGACATCAAAGGGGTATTCAAATCATAAACCATAACACTACTTCTTCAAATCATCTTCTCAATATTTTTTATACCCTACCCCAGCCCTGAGGCTTTGTCCCTATCCTCCATTCTTTCCCAGCACACCTTCTGTAAATATTTCAGTCTCCTTTCTGCCAGCACAAGAATGCCCAGAGCTTTACTGGCCCCTCCTGTGGGCTTTGGAAGAGAGAGAAGCTGAATAGCCAAAGTTGCTTTCTTTCCTCAGAGGGGTGGGGAGAATACGGAAAGAGGGAAAGATTATAAACACTTGTAATTTAATAACCTTTCTTGTATCCCAACACATGTATAATGCAGGCACTTATTTGACAGCTCAAGGGGTTGTTTGCCAAATTCTCTTAGGATAGTAGCATCATGTCTTTCTCCTGGAACCTAGAGATGCTCAGCAGTTTAAATTACCACATTGTCAACTACACCTTGGGTAGTTAGAATTGCAATCCCTGCTAGACTGGAAGGTTAAAGGCTAAGGGTACAAAGGGGAATTCGAGATAAGACGATGGCCCTGTTGAGTTACCACTAGTTGGTCAGAAGCAAAATGAGATTGTACTAGTGGAAGGCATGTGGACATGAGCTCTGGACTGCATGTGTGGAGGGGGTGAAATTGTCTTCACTAAACCAGCACCCTCCTTGTGAAGTTAGGCATTCAGGACCTGCCATGGCATTGGAGCTGTGGAGGAGAGGTATTCAGTGGCTTTGTCAGTAGTTACAGAGAAATTACAAAATCAGAGAGGAGAAAAAGAGGTCAAATTTGCTGGAGACAAAGATTGGTGGAAGGAATGAGGAAGAAGTTGGAGAGGAAAGAAAGGGGACTTGGGGAGGGGGTGGCTTACTCTAATCAGAACCAATCTTTTGGTACCCCAGTGTGGGTTCCATTCCAGGGCAGATTCCAGGAGCTGGTTCAGTCAAGATAGGCTCTTTGGGTCTAGCTCAGAGCTTCCATGGTATCTCCAGGGTTGTCCTAACCTGGCCTTGTTACCCAGATTGCACTCTGTCTGTGGTCTCTCTATATTTCTCTCAGTCTTGACCTGTGACCCTTCAACTGGGAAAACCCAAACCTATTCTGAAGGACTATTAAACTCTAGATTTGAGTTGGCTGTGGCAGAAAGGGTGTTTGGGCCTGGGCTTGGCTCTTGAGTGAATAGCTGTCAGTGGTGCCTGGAATGGGGTGGAGGGAAGGCTGGTAAAGAGACTCTTGTCACTCTGTCTGGCCCGTTCTTTTCTGCATGAAATTATATGCTGCTGAGCCCTGTCCTCCATGAGTGCACTGGGAAAGGGAAAGGGCAGACCAAAGATGTTGCAGAGGACAACACTGTTGGCACGGTCAGGAAGGCTGCACCAGGTCTGTTACCTTTACTGCAACTCTGCTGATCCACCTCGTGACACTTGTGCTTCTCCCTCCCCTCTCGTCATGAATTTCTAAGGGTTATTATGGGTAATTTTTTGTGTCAACTTGACTAGGCCATGGGATGTCTAGATATTTGGTCAAACATTTTGGGTGTCTCTGTGAGGGCGTTTTTGGATGAGATCAACATTTTAATTAGTAAAGCAGATGGCCCTCCATAATGTGGGTGGGCCTCATCCTATTAGTCGAGCGCCTGCATAGAATAAAAAGCCTGACCCTCCCCTGAGTAATAGGGAATTCTCCAACAGACAGCTTTTGAACTCCATCTATATCATCAGCTCTCCTGCGTCTGGAGTCTTCTTTTTTTTTTTATTTTTAATTAAGTTTATTGGGGTAACATTGGTTAATACAATCATATAATTTTCAGGTGTACGTTATCATTTGACATCTGTATATTCTATTGCGTGTCCATCACCCAAACTCCAGTTTCCTTTAGCTACCATATATTTGATCCCCTTTACCTACTTCAGCCACCGCCTGACTCCCTATATTTGACCCCCTTTACCCCGTCTACTCCCCCACCCCACTAGTAACCACTATTCTATTGCGTCTGGAGTCTTCTGACCCCTACTGCAGATTTGGACCTCCCAGTTTCCACAATCGTGTGAGCCAATTCCTTATAATAAAAATCTCTACGTAGATTCACATCCTGTTGGTTCTGTTTCTCTGGAGAACCCTGACTAATATAACAGCTTTATGATGTACAAGCTCTTAGCTATAGGGATTTAACAAACGGATAATAAGTAAAAGGATATTTCTAGTCACAGAATTTGTTAGGTGAGAACTGATGCCAGCGCCAGTTGGTGTACATTGCGGTAGGTAAGGGACACAGGCATGAGGTATAGAAGCATGAGGTTGATGAATAAAGGTGCTGAGATGATCTGCCAATGCTTTGCTCACTAATGACACAGACCAGTCTATTGATGGTGGAAGAGATACCGTGGTAAAAGTCAAGGCAAGAGCCATGTGGCTCCAACATGGAGATAGGAAAGATAGCACATGGAGTGGTGTCCCTTCAGTTGGGTATGAGACGGGAGAGAGCAGAGCTGGAGCCGTCTCATCCCCTACTGTCATTAGGAGGCGCATTTGAATCACAAGGATGGTGGGTAAGGGTGGGGAGGTGGGGCTGGGTGGTGATGGCGGTTCATGTTAAAGTGAGTGGAGCTTGAAACTAGATTTCTAATAAGCTTCTAGGTGGTGCCCTTGCTACTGGTCTGCAGGCCATGGTTAAGTGACAAGGTTCTCATCCTTCCTTTAAATGTGACTTCTTTAAGTCCCTCAGATGGTTGACAGACACGTATGAAAGGGAGGTGTATTCCTGTAAAGAAATGCAGAAAGGACCAGGGTCTGGACAGCAGCTGGAATATTCACTCTCACCTACCCACTCACTGATCTTCAGAAATTCAGGAGGTGGGGGTGTAATCACATTATAAGTCCTCTGAAGAACCGAAGGCATCTACTCTCAGCGGAGCCTCCAGAGGGGGCTGCCAGTTTCCTCAGTGGGGATTTGAGGCCTGGAAGGGACTGCAGCCAAAAAAGAGGACCGTATTAAACATGAAATTATAAACAAGTAATCTCCAAGCTTGGAAAATGTTGTCTCACTCCCCTGGGTCATCACTGAGGGGAAATTGACCTCAACATGTGAGAGCCTGGGTAAAGGGAGGGAAGCAAGCAATTTGGGCCAAGAGACCATAAAAAGTTTTCTAAGTTATTTATTTTAGTATTTCCGTAGATTGTACCCAACAGCTTGGAGCATAATAACAACTAATGCGCATTATCATATGGGGATTTCTGAGTATCTTTCCGAAGTTCTGGAATTTACAAAAGTGTGCTTCTGAGCTTTAGGAGGTACCGACTGTTGCTGTCTGTCTGTCCTCCATAACAGCCTGCAGACGTGGCTTTAGGAGCTGCTGGTGAAGTCAGATTAGTTTATCTCCTTTGGATGTGCTTCCCTCACCCTCATTTCTCCTCTCTGACATGGTAATTGTTATCCTCCTTTCCTCTTCTCTCTTACCAAATCTATCCCCTTTGCTTTTTTCCACACACTGAGGTTCTATAAATGATTAATAACTGACTAGAGTGTGAACTCCTTATACAAAGACAAACTTCTAGGGCCCAGCGTAGCATCTTGAAGTAATGGATATTCAATAAATGAGTATTTGTTGAATGAATGGATAGCTTATAACATTCATTCCCCACTCCAAGGAAAGTGTACCTTTTAAAGAGGATCATGCCAAACTGATAAACTCTAACTGAAATCTCAGGAGCATCTGATAGGCTGGTGTGGTCTGAGTTCCTGGTGACTTGCACCTTTCCTAGCACTGAGGAAATCAGAGCAGGAGTTCCTGGTGATACTTTCTGGTATGGGTGCCAGGAGACACAATTGTCAAATTGAAAGTGATCAATTCCAGAAAACAAGGAAAACTATTGAGCCCATGACTTGGGGGCACACTCCAAGATAGACAATGATGGAGTATTTGTCTAGTTCCCAGCACTGACAGTTGAGGCAACCCTGATGCAGTCTTGAATAACAAAGCAGACATCGAGGGACTTGGGGGAGCTGCCCAAGCCCTTGACCCTAACCTCTGCCACTGACTGGTTCCATCAGCATTCCAATCACTGTGCTGCCTGGGAGGATGGTGGGAAATGGTGGGAAATGGTGCAGCAGAGAGAAAAATACCTGCTAAGTATGTTTCAGGTTTTTTTAAAAAATAGAATGAGCATAAATGAACTAACTAACCTCTTTAGCCTAATTTAGTTTTGCTTTTTTTTTTTTTTTTTTAGTTATCACATTGGCTAACCAACTCTTCGATGATTAGCAAAAAGTTTCCTCTTTTAAACTTTGGTCCGAGGATCAGGTCTTCTGGCTCTCCATGAGGTATGGCGTTTGTAATTCATTGTTTTTGTTACATGAGCCCAGGAAGAGTGAGAAGGGACTAGCTTACAAATCAGTAAGTGCTGACCCCTGCTAAAAATATAAATGGCTGGAGGAAAGGAGAGGTAGGTGAGAAGGGAGTAGTGAAAGAAAATACTAAACAGATGATTTAAAATATCTAACACCTGTGTGCTTTTGAAGTGCAGTTGACCCTTGAACAACGCGGGACTAGGGGCACTGACCCTCGCCCAGTCGAAAATCTTCGTATAACTAGACTCAGCAGTTGTCCCTTCAAATTTAGGATTCAACCAACTATGGATAGAAGACAGTGTTTTTGATCAGCAGTTGGGAATCTGAGCTTGGGGCTGTGAAGATACTGTTTTCCATCTGTGGTTGGTTGAATTCGAGGATGTAAAACCTGTGGATGTGAAGGGCCAACTGTATTCATTGGAAAACATCTGCATGGAAGTGGACCCGTGCAATTCAAACCATTTTGTTCAAGAGACAACTGTTTTCAGGTGAGTTTTCTTTTAGACGATAAAGAAATTAGGAATTGGCAGTTGTAGTCAAATAATGGCTGGTTGCTCATGAATAATAATAAAGTATCTATTGACTGTCCCTTTGTATGACACCCTGGTTTCTGAAGAGCTTTCACCTTGAGAATTATACCTTTTGGTCAAGCGTAAGGAAAGTCAAGAGGAGTAAACGGTATATATTAAAAAAAATCTGGAGCTAGTAGCAGAGCTAGAAAAACTGTCTAAAAACTCAGCCAAATTCTTCTTCAACAGTTTTGGGGAATTTCCTAATTTCTGTCGAATATTACCTCATCTTCCCCTTCCTGTTTTGAAGAGATGCTTCTTATCTTCATGTCCTTGTTCTGATGCTGTTAACATTTCTGGGGATGGGAGTGGGGCCATGAAGAGAAAGTAGGAAATGTTAGGAGTGTGTGTGAAATGGGCAGGGGGCGTTTGGGGGACCACAGAGAGGGTGGTGAATTCCAGGTAGGAGGAATAACAATCTAGCTTCTTTATCACAGCTGCATGCTAGAGGGCTATTGATTAGGAAGAAGTGATATTTTTCTTAGGGTTAAAATCAGCTTTAGAAATATCCCTGGACTATTTTTCCGTGGTGAAAAAGTATTTTATATCATGTTTTTGGACTGAACTGTTGGAATGCATGAATTGGCTTGAATGGGTGGCACCTGATACTGCCTACAGTTGATATGGCTTTAAGCACATCCCAAATTCATACCTCGAACATCTAATTAGTTAGTGTAATAATGGTAGACAGGATAATGCCCCCCCCCAAAAAAAATCCACCTTCCAATTCCCAAAACCTGTGAATGTGTTACCTTATATGGCGAAAGGGACTTCGCAGATGTGATTAAGTTGAGGATTTTGAGTTAGGGAGATGATCCTAGATTACCTGGTAGTCAGAATGGACGCAGGGTTGGAATGATGCAAAGGGGGCCATGAGCCGAGGACTGCGGGCAGCCCAGGACCTGGAAGAATCAAGGAATAGATTCCCTCCTAGAGCCTGCAGGAATACAGCTCTGTCAACCTCTTGATTTTGGCTTTGTGAGATATATTTCTGACCTCCAGAAATATAAGATAATAAACTGTGGTCATTTGTTACAGCAGCAGTAACTTTGTTATAAAATATCTACTAGCTGAAAAAAATGCTTTGAAGTCTGATATTTGGGGAGAGAGGACATCCTTTCTGTTTCCATGTGAGGGGCGTCACTTAGTGTTGACGCTCCCCGGGGGTGTGGAGAGAGTAGAGAGTGATCTGCTTGGTAAGCTGGGACCAGTAACAGGGTGCACTTTGCTCTGCCCTCACCGCTTTGCCTTCGGAGTCTGTCTGCCCAGAGAAGTAAAAACTCTGCTCTCTCTCTCTCTGGTTACATAGGCCTTTGTTTTCCATGATTTTTGTGATGGATCAGGAAGCCCACTGTTATCCATGTGCCTAAACCCATTCTGGTCCTTTTCTGTCTGACTCTTCTTTCTTTCTCTTAAGCGAGAAAAGAGGTGTTATTTATTGACTCCTCCGAAATCCAACTCTTCACATAGATATTCGTTCTCTTTTCTTTGAGGAACTTATTTGTCATTATTTAACTTATTTATTATGTCTTGCTTAGTTCCAGAGAGTATTTAAGATGGCTTATAAATACATTATAGTTAAAAATGAGGAGGAGAGGGAAAATAAAGAAAGGATTGATTAGATGAAACTAGAGTGAGGTTAGAATGTGAAATACATATCATGAGAGTCTGTTCTGGTGCTGGCAGGGGGTGAGCTTGGGGAGGGTCACAAATTTGGCTCTGAGCTTCTTATCAGTCAAAGCAAAGAGGGAAGCATAATTGACTAATAATTTATAGAATCATTATAGAATCAAAGTCAAATGATTTATGGAATATGGTAGCAAACCATCAACTGGTTACTCAGAAGAAACGTAAGTATTCCTAGAACTGAGACTGAAAAACTCTCCTGCAGGTCCTTGGAAAGAGAACACTTACAGAGTGTAGTGACCAGGATCCTAAACATCATCTTAAGTATGGCTATGTACTTCATAAGCTATTCCTCAGTGTAAGTAAATGGTACAATAAAAATACATGTTTTCCATTTATGCTGAGTATTTACTGAGAATCTCCTCTGGGTCAGGGCAAGGTTCAGTGCTGGGGCATTCATGGGCGAGCAAAACATAATTGTTCTTGTCTTCAGGGAGCTTATAGTCTAGAGAGGGAGCCACATACCATACAAGTAATGCCATACTAGGAAGATATCAAATAGGGTGCTGAGAGTGTAATAACATGGGGCTCACTTTAGTTTAGGGTCAGGGACAACCTCTGAGTAAGTGACATATAAGCTGAGACCTTAGCAATAAGTGAAGTGAGCAAGGCAAAGAATGTTTGTGTATGTAGTGGGAGATCAGGGGTGTGTGTGTGTGCGTGCGTGCGTGTGTGTGTGCGCGCGTGTGCGTGCGCGCGCGTAGAACATTCCAGGCAGAAGGAAGAGCACAAAGAAGCCCTGAATGGAAAAGAAGTGGTGGAAATGAAAGGTCAGTGTAGGTGACATGTAGCGATTGAGGTGTGGGGTGGGTGTGAGCAGAAAATGGACTGGAGAGCTTATGTATTTTGTAGCATAAGCAGTGGGAAGCTTTTCAAGGTATTTGAGGAAGGAAATGACATGTTCTAATTTATATTTTAAGAGGCTCACTCTGGCTGCTGTGTGACAGCAGGCAAGAGAGAATTGGGAGCCTGTTGCAGTGGTCCATGGAGAAGATGGTGGCTTAGACCAGGTGGTGACATTAGAGATGTGGAAATGTGTCTGGGGACAAAAGCATGCACTGATAGCCAGAGTGTTGTTGATCTAGAAAACATTTCCCCCTATTTCTGAACTTGATTTAATCTAAATCAATTTTAACTGTTTCTTAACTGACTATTGCATTTAAATTAGTTGCATGTACAAATTGGGCATTTTTTTTTTCTAGGAGAGACACACCTTCCTCTCTAACAAGGTTCTACTTAGAGTAACGGTTCTTAACCTTGGTCATGCCCTGGACCAATGATAGCAGAATCTCTGGGGCTGAGACCTAGGCATAAATATATTTTAAAGCTCTCAAGCGATTCCATTGCACAGCTAAGATTAAGAACCACTGACTGAGAGCATTAGATGGATGGTGAAGTATGACATGTGAGGTTAGAGTTAAATCTTAAATTCAAGGTTGTAAACAAGGTGGAGAAGGAATATTTCTACTAATGTGAGGTTTGGATGGAGCCAGGTATTTATAGTTTTTTCTAACCAGCTCTACGGGGTAAATGAAATCACGATTAGCTGAGGGAAAAAAACATTCTTGAAAACACGTTCAGCATCTCTCGCCAATTTATCTGCAACTTTGAACTTTAAAAATAAACGTGAATTCTTAGGCACTGCATGTATAAAAGTATAGGCTAATTGGAAGTGAAAGGTTTCATCTCTAGATCACTGCCAGAGGTCAGCAGTTTTGAGCATAGGTGGTTGCTCAGTGGTAGTTTTTAACACAACAGTTGGCCTGCATCCTGTTGCTATGGGAAGATTCCCTGGGCTACATATTGTTGTTAGTCCTCATGTATTAGAAGTGGTTCATGCATGCACTGAGTTGGTGGGGTCCCATCATCTTGCCAATTCTTCAGAAGCTATTAGCCGTGTAAGGACAGGGAGTATAGTGGATGTGTGTTGTTCCTTCCAGTATCAATTTTATGCCTTCCATTGTTTCCTAAAAGTGTCCTGAGCTTTTCAGCATTATTCAGTGAGCTCTGACTGCTTGCAAGGGTGAGCTGTGTTTATCGTAAGCCTATCATATATCCCATATTCCTGGTCACATTGATTGGTTGGGAGTTGGCACATGACCAAGGTCAGATTAACTGAGACCAACAAGACTCAGTTCCAGGTCCTTTATTTGACCTATAGGGGAATAGATCCTCTTTCTGGCTGGAAGTGAGTGGGAGAGCTCCCGGAGATGCCCTTTTGGAACTGTGAAAAGAAATCTGAGAATGGAACCAGTCCTGAGAAGGCAGAGTTGAATGGTGTTGTGTGAGTCGTGTATAAAGCTTCATCTGAAGCCAGGATTACCCCTGTAACTTGCAGTGATACAGGGACCTATGTCTGCCTTGCTCGCTGTGGCTCCAGCATGACAATAAATATTTGTCGAGTGAATAAGTGGTAGACAGAAGAAAGAGAACAATGTTCGGAAATAGAAATCAGTATTGAGTTTATGTAATTGCAGAAGAAAAGGCCATTACCTAAGAGGCAAAACTCCTATCATTTTTCTGACTCTGATATCTACTTAACATAGCAAAATATGGAATTTCCTTTTGATTACTTTACAGTAACAAAGGGAGATAAAATAGAAAAGAGCAGTAATAAATAATAAATCTGGCCATGGGATGGATGGGAAGCAGCAAATCCTTTTTCCATAACACTAGTATCGAGAGAAATCTGACTCAGATTTAAGGCATGTAAGTCATTGAGTCCCCAAACTGAAGTATTTGATTATTTCTTTGGCTTTACAAATGGTTCACATTATTTAATCGCTTTTACTTGACTTAAATTTTCAAAATTTTGTCCATATTTGAAATTTTAGAATCACTCGATGATGAAGGAATATATTCATTTTTCAATACACTAATCAAAAGATAAACATACCTAGTCAACGATCCACATCACAATTTGTCATTTAATACTTTATTGGGGTCTACAGAGACACCTTACATAAGGAATCTATGTCATTTCTCACAGAGCACGTGGTTGAGAAGACAGCAAAAGAAAGATCTATCGGTGACTTCTATGATGATTTTTTACCCAAAGAACATATTCACATATGAGAAAGAGGCAGTTCACTTTTGTAAAGAAGAGAAAAAGATAGTATGCATTTGCCAATAGTTGCTTATATGGCCTCTTCTCAGACAATACGCAATGAACATTTTCATCATTTCTTCTTGCTTTTTTTCTCTATTTTTTTTTCACCTACTCACTGTAACATACTAGATTCTAGGGCTACAGAAAGAAGAGAAGCAGAAACAGTGATAAAAAGAGGATAGAGTCTGCAAAGGGGAAAAGATTTAATTTCCAATTTCATGCTTTAGAAATTTAGATACATTTGGTGAGCAGGTAACCACCATTGGAGATGCTGCTTTACAACTATATACTAGCTATAGAATGTATCCTTCCAAGTTCACTGCTTAAGAGACTTGTTGAGGGTCTAAGGAGCCAATGTAATCCTAGGTATCTATCTACACTGAGAGAACCTCAGTGTATTATTTCAACACAGTTACACAGACTTTTGCTTAGTCTTTGATCTGGCTACTCCATTCTTCACTTCGTCTAACACTAAGGGCCAAGAGCCATTTGTCTCTTGGGAGCCTCTCTGGTTATCACCACTTCTTTCTGATCCCAGCCTTGTTCTGCACTCCCTTCAAATTCTGTTTCCAGACCTGTGACATGGAGCTAGGTAGCAACCCAGGGAATAGTTAAAAGGAATTAATGAGTCTGTTTCCATTAAGGTCTTTCCGACTCTAAGATCTTCTCTTATAAACCTGTACATAGATTGTGATCTGAATTTGTCAAGCTGAATTAGCAACTTGGAATATATTCCCCGTCACCCCTCAATGGCCAGGTTTCTAGGCTAGCCCAAATTAGCACATAATAAAGCTGAATTCTTGTAGGTAAAAACAGTAGAAAGTTTTCTTATTCTACACACTGTTACAGAAAAAAATTGTTAAAAATGTGTCTTGAATCTCAGTGGTGAAAGAAAAGCTAGGTGCAAGAAATAGGAGGAGGACAATAACAGGATTAATAAGAGCTAACATTCCTTGCATACTTGCCATGTAGGTGTTGTGCTAAGTGCTTTACCTGAATTATCTCATTTAATTTCTCCCTTTAACAGTTAAAGAAAAAAGAGTCTCAGGTTATATGATTTTTCCAAGAACACTCTAGTAGTAAGAGTCAGAGCTGGGAGTGGAATGTAGATTGGTCTGATTTCAAAGCCCAGGCTTTACCCACGATGTGGTTTTTGTAGAGATTCCAAAGAAACTTCTGGAAACTTAACCAGGCTCTTGATGTCACTGGCTTATTATTAAGCCCAATTTTCCTAAACACTCAAGACTTTTTTGATTTTTATATTGCATGTTTTGCTTTTAGCTTACACATGAAATGAGAGAAGAGAGACTAAAAGAAATATTTTGAAGACCGAAGTGAAAGGTGGGGGTTAGAGAGGAGTGGTGAGCAGTAAGAACATGAGGAGGAGAGAGGAGGGGAAAGTGAGTATTTGAGAAGGTGACGAGGAACAGACATGGGTTTGGGCCCTCCCCGGGGTCCAGTCCAGTAAGGATTGGGGTAGAGGGAAGCGTGAGACGCTCCTAAGCTGGATCTTAGAAGCATCGGGAATCCTTGCACTAACTATGGAGTCTCCTTTGGGTTTGTGAAATACTAACATTAGCTACACAGTTAATTGGTGATTAAATCAGGATTAGAATCCAGGTCTGTATGAATTTAAAGCCTGGGCTCTAACTACTTCCTTCTTTTGATGTTTCTGATGGTCTGAGCTGCTGTGTGTGACTGTGGATCTCTTCTATGATGTCCCTGCCATTGGTGGTTATGGATTTTACCAGTTTTCCAGAGCCTTTAGTTTATAAGCATTTACTCATTAAGAGATCGTAGTCCCAGATTCATACATTGATTTACACTTAGGTCAGGTTTGCACAGTTTAAAAAATACATATTTTTGTAAATAATCTACCATGCGCAATAACATAGCCAATTGAGTCTTCTGATTTTCTTTTCAATGAAGAAAAGCAATCTTGAACTTTTTCAGTTATTGAGTTTACAGTGTGATGACTCAAAGATAAGGCAAAGTAATGCTGAGAAGCAGTAGATCGAAAGAGTTTAAGTTGCTTCAGTACCTTAATGCATACAGAGTTCTTTACAACTAGATGGAAGCACTTTGGGTTTAGTATTTCCATAGAAATGATTGAAGTGATGAGGAAATGTTTCATTTATAGTTAGTTACTAAGTGACTTTATACTATGTCGTGCTGGATCAATTTATCAATAATTGATAAATTACTCAATTTTGTTCCTTATGTGTTAAATATTATATTTTTTCAGAAAGGGTGTAAAGGGGTTTGCTAGAGCAAATATAAGATTTTTAGAAGTGAGGAAATCAGGGTGAAAATAAAACTAATGAAGGAAAATTAAGCAAAGGCAAAGATGATGTTATTATACAAAATGCGCCATCTTAGCTCCTGTATACCGACTTATGAGAGGTAGACATGAATTTGGTCCTGCATTTTCCATAGCCGACGTGAAGAAGGTATTAGGATGACTCACAACGTTTGTATGAGTCCATTTTATAGTTGAGGATGCCGATGTGCAAAGAAGGTCACACAGCTAGTAAATGCTGGACATTTTGTTTAAGTCCATGTCTGTCTGACTCCAAGGCTCATGCTGTTTTCAATAAGCTGGACTACTTTTGTGTCCACACAGATACCCATGTGTGAGTGGGCTTGGTCAGAGACAAATATAAAGCTAAGGCTTTGCTTGCCTGAAAACTCCTTTGTTGAAAATTATTTTTTATGTAGTTCTATTTTAGTATATGTGCTACTGAAGTGACATAGTTTTTTATGTAGTTTTATGACCTTGGGGAAACTAATTGATGCATTTCAGTCTGTTTTCTTGGTTTTGAAATTGGGAACTTAATACCTTTGTGTTACCGTCGTAAGGATTAAAGAATATATAAATCACTAATATGATGCTTGAGATTTGACAGGTGTTAAAAAATGGCAGCCATTGTTAAGTTCCAAAGCTGCTCATTTATAACTGGGTACTTTACCTTGGTTAGGTGATGTCTCTAACAGTTTCACCAATAATAATAGCAATAATAGCTGAATTTTATTGCCTTCTTGTAATGTGCCAACAGCAGAGCACTTTTTCTGAGCATGTTGTGGCTCACGTATTCCTCCCAAATAGCCTATGTCTATCATCCCCATCTTAGAGATGATGAGACTGAGGATGAGACGTTAATAGAACTGTCTGTTTCAGAAGGGAACATTGTACATGTTCTGATAGGTGCTGTTCATCAACTGATGTTAGTCATAGGAGTTCATCTATAAAATATGCTCATTATGATGCTATCCCTTTAACATCACATCAGAGGCAGAGCTGTTTATACCACTGTGTAAATGACTGCTATTGTCTTGAAAGAATCTGTGGCTCTCACAGCCTAATTCAAAAGATCACCACGCTCCAGAGTAGTTACTATTATTGTTGTGTTTCCCACATCATGTTTTAAGGAGTCATGAGTTAAGCCTTCCTTAGTTGCTGGAGAGTTGTTTCATGGCAGTACTTTTCAGGGTACCTTTGCCATTTGGGCAAAATATGATGTGAGTCATTGGGTCAGATCCTTTGCTGATGCAACAGACATACTAAATTTCATGCCACCATGCTGTTCCCAAGAACAGGGGAATAGGAGGAGCTAGCCTTGGTTCTCATGGGTGGATCATTGCAATTGAGAGACCAATTAATGATGCCATCTGGGTTACCTCGAGACATAGAGGGAAGAAATACTTTTTGTTCCTTGGCTTTTAGAAGGACTCGTTCAGATTGGGAGTGGGAAGAGACCGAAGGTATATTTTATCACCTTTTGTCCTTGGAAGTGTTTCTTCAATTTGCTTTTAGTTTAAATTAAAATAAAACTACAAGAAGATGCAAGTACTATAGTTTTCCATTTGGCCACCCTATCATTTTGAATATTTCTGTGTCCACAGTATACACCCCATGGCTCCTGGAATCTGGTCAGTTCCTTGGGTTTGGTACGATGTGGATGACATGACATATGCCCTTAATTGGCTTGAACTATAAAACTCAATAGAAAATGAAGCTTTATTTTTGAATTATTTGTCAGAGTTTTTCATTTATGTGAAAATAATGCATGTAGCAAATAATTGCAGCCATTTCATTTTGTATCTCTGAGTTAGCTCCCTTGTATAACTAACTGTATAACATAACTGTTTGCATGAGTTTGTTGATAATTGTATTTGGTTTGGATAAGAGCTTATGGATTTTTCTCACAGAACGAGAGTGGGGACTGGCTTGTTTAAAGAAAACTATGGCAAAGAAACGTAGGTGATTGCTAATGTGTTGCTTTCCATCAGGGCCAGGCTTCTCAAACTGGGTGTAAGTAACAAGGCACAGAGAGAAGAGGGGTACTTCTTTCTGTAGGATCAACACCCAATGAAACAAACAACACTTAATTTTCACCTTAAAGCAAAGAAGGATGTATTACGGATAGAATGCCAAATTCATAAGGGTATTAGAGATAAAACACAGAACTTCAGAGAAGTTTTTTACTTGTCATTGCTGGGTATACTCCCCTATATTACGTCTCCACCTTCACCCTACTGTTTCCAAGTTGCTCACCTCAACTTTGGGCTTTCCACCAAAAGATTTATTTTATAGTCATTTCCGCCAAAATTTCAGAGTTGTCTCAACTGTCAGTGCTGGTGGAAAATTTCGAGAGGTACTGGTGATTCTACCATTACCCTTTAATTCACTTGAGGGTAATGTGGTCTTTAAAAAATGGTTTCCTTATACCATTTATTCATTTATCTTGATACCATGGAAAGTTCTGGCCTGAATATAAATTAGCTTGACATTCAGCTTCTGGATCAACCAGAGACGACAGGGGCTCTGCTCCTGCAGACACCCTGTAGGCCTCAGGCTGACTTCCCAGTTGGCCCTGGGTGCCAGCCTGCACATTTTTCCTCTTAAGCTCTTAACAACATAACTAACTGCTCTGCAAAGTTAACAGGGTATTGATGTCCCTGTCATTTGCAAAGCTGAAGAAAGTGTATAAAGGTAGTTAATGTGTTTTTTGCTTGTACTTGCTTTTTTTTATATCAATAAATCCTAAACCCTCCTTTCGAAGTGACCAAAAATGACTGGCAAGTCATTCTTCTGAATGTGTGTCCAGAGGTAGAGGGAACAAGTATTTGTTTAAAATATGCAAGTAAAGCTGGCAAGTGGTTGAGGAGATTAGAAATCTCTTCTCTCTCTCTCTCTCTCTCATATGGCAGGGAACAAGTATTTGTTTAAAATATGCAAGTAAAGCTGGCAAGTGGTTGAGGAGATTAGAAATCTCTTCTCTCTCTCTCTCTCTCTCATTTATGGCTGTATCAGAGACTTGGGAGGATGCTAATGATTTTTGGTCCTCGCTGTCCCAGAAATTCTGGAAGATAGAGGATCAATACTATTAGGATGGCATTGCATTTTTGACTTGCTGTTTAAAATCCACATTAAAAAAAAATAATGTAGATGTCCAATGACCATGGAACAAATGCACGTATGGTGTAGCCTCCCGTTGTGCTTGACCTGTCCTTGAGTGGCATATTGTGAGCCACTCTGGTACTGATAATAACTTGAAAGGAACTTCTCTGAGCAATGTCTTTGATATCTGGAATTTATATATATTAGTCTTTGTTTCTCATGAGTGCTCTGGGAAGAAAGCAAGTGAAATATTGAGAGAGGACTTGCCATGGGATGAGTTGGAAATCAAAAGCTTTACTTGGTCCACTGATGAACACATTCTTAACAAATACAGTTTCCATTTCATGAAACCATGATCACAAATGGGAAAACAAATACAGTGGAATTCCATTATAAATGTTTTAGTTACATGGAATGAGTTGAATAGTTTTCCTTGAAAAATCTAATTTCATGGGAAAAATCCTGCAATAACTTGATTTCATTATTTTTTTACTTGTTTTATAAAGCCAGTAGGTATTTATGAAGTAGCCACTGTGAGACTTAGTAACAAGATTCTAAAGCGGTCTTATAGTCTGTGAGTTTGATTTTCTTCTTGACAGCTTCTACTGGGCATTGATCATCTGCTTCCTCCCTCACTGCTTCTGTTATGTTCTGTTATGTAAATATTCCAGTATCTTTCTATTTATTCGGTATTTCACTTCTGCTGCTTGGAGCCCTCCACATCTCCAGCCATATCATTTTTTTCCCCTCTGAGGTCAGTCAACCAGCAAGTATTTGTTATATTGTTGCTGCAGTAGGCTTTGCAGGAATTAAGCTATAATTCCTAGAGGGATGGGGAAGATTTCAGTCCAAATTGCTCTGCATAGCAACTGATATAGTAATATTTTACACCCAAAACTACTTAATGGTTTTGATGACAGTAATAAATACATGCCATAGAAAAGGATGAGATACTTACTTTCTTTTAAACACAATCATACTTAGACTATTTTAGGAAGAAAGTATATTCACATACTCTTAATTTTAGAACATTTTATGTATTTGTTTAACCATGAGTCACCTTTTAGCCTTTGTTTCTTCTGTTAACCAAATCTACCTCCTTTAGGGTTTTCTCAACGGCCCTATTAGCAATATTATAAATTATTCATTTTATCATTCTATTATACGTGTAGAGTACTTATCATATAGAATAAAATATAAAATTCTGTGACACTTTATAAAGGAACTGCAAATTAGAGCCATTGCCCCTGGGGACTGGAAATGGTGACATTCATAGAGCCACAAAGGTTGCTACTTTAGTTCTTTAGACTTTCATCTCTGGCTTTTTAGCATAGAGCTGACTTGCTCAATAGGAGCTGACTTCTTAATCCCAGAAAGTATCACACACAGAATGGCGAAGAACCTTCTCTTCCTCTGCTCATCTTGAGAGAAGTCTGCTTTCATGTGTCTCTGTCCTGTAAGTAGACAGCAGTGACCAGCACAGAATTACATCCAGAGCACCTGACTTGATGCTGGAATAGAGGAAAGCCCTTGACCGGGGCAGTAGGTCAGTCAAATCAGATTCTGACAACTTATTAGCGGTTCTGGTCAAAGCAACTTTCAGAAACAACTTGAAGCCATTTTAATTTCCCAAAGGAGTCAGTAAAAGTATTTGGATTGCTGACTTCTAATGTTCTTAAAATGACATGGGAACCACAGAAATTCTGTGAGGCTCCCCCAAAGTTTCTCTGGTAACACAGGTCAAATTTGTTGGATGAACTTTTATTTCTATTTCTACTTTAAAAGGATTTGTTATTCTTTTGAATAAGTTATGATCAACAGTGTATAATGACCTAGAAAGAGCAAGGGCTGAGTTTGGGCTCCCATACCCCCAGCATCCAGCCTAGGGTGTGATAGGGTACTGTAGTTTTATGGTTCTGAGTATGGAATGGAATATCAACTCAGCTGTCTGCTCATACATTTGACCATGGGCATGTTTCTTAATTGTGTTATACTGTCCTCATCTCCAGAAAATCACAGTTACCACCCAGGATCCTCATCATAGTTCCTGAAGCATAAGCAATATTCCGTAAACTCCATGCTGCCTGTATTATCATTCTAAGCATGACTAAAAGTACATATCTCAAGACTTCCCCTGGCCCTGAGTTTTGAAAAGCTAATTTTATATAATGCTGTTAATGACTATTGCGTCTGGTCTGAACTATATTTTTTCCCTATGCTTGAGGAAAACAAAAAACAAAAAACAGAACCCCAAAGCCCCCAAGAAAATAAACAAGCAAGCAAAATATTAGTGTTACCTTTAATAACACTTCTAAAATGTATTTGACTTCAGCTTCTTAAATATACCTGAACTCTGTATTTTTCCCCTCATGTTTTACTTTTGCATTATCAAGAAATTTTTTTTCCCTGCAAGAAACATTTGTCATGTTAAGCCATGATCTGCTGCTGCTGGAACCCAAGGCCAAAAGTTGAGCCCATTAGAGTGAATCTAAAGCATGTTGAATGTGGTCAGAAGCTTGGTAACACTTGGAAGCTGCAGGACCAGTAGGACACAGCAGGGTGGCGGAACAGGCTTAAGTGGCAAGGAAAATTCCTTTCACACCTAAGTTGTACTTGCTAAAGAATGAGAAGCATGTGAAAAATCCCTGATCTCACTGTGCTGTGATAACAAGACCAGGTGTGATGGAGATGGTCCGATGATACACATTAATTAATTCAGCCTAACTTTCAAGTACAGTAGAAGCTCATAATAAAATCTGACTTACAAAATGTATACCTACATTTCCATCAGCATTTCTTGGTTGTAATTCTTGTTTGTCCATATTTAGATAACGTTTGGAAAACTGAACAAGAAATTACCCTTTGGAGCTGTACTTCAGCTCCAACTTGACAAGTATGTACCAGGAGTTTTGACTGATCACTAACCCAATGCCACGCCCCACACCACTCTCCTGCTATTGGCCTAATAGTGAAACCAGGAGAGTTTAAGAAGTAAAAATGACTCTCAAGAGCAGATATGTTTTAATGTTTAAAGTTAAAAATTTCCAGGAACTGGTATTGATCTGACATGCATACTGTTTCAAGTGTTGTATAGACTACTTAGGAAACTAAAGAAAATTATTCTTTTTATGTTTTAAAGTTTTTCTCATGAGATAAACTGAACTGTTAATGTTTTGTTGGAGCATGCTTTCTAGGTTATGTCATCTTGTTTCCTGCTAGCGTCAAGCTTTTTCTTAACAATAAACTCTTATTTTTTTCTTTTTATTTCTGTAGGCAAACTATATATCACGAAACACCTTCTTTTGTCTATATGTTCACTGAAATAAAGTTTCCCGCAGTATATGTGTGGGTGTGTGCACATGCACGTGTATTTCAAACTTCTTTGTACAGAGAGAGAGTTATGGACCCTTCACTGCTTTTTGGCCACTAGAAAACATTCCATGCCACATACAGACTTTGGAAAGAATGTCCCAAATGGCATTCAGCTGGGTCATCTACCACCACAGCTGGTTCACATAGCAAGTTTTGTTGACAAGGCTTTGTTAGAAGCAAAGGTACTATGTCAATTGATTCATAATACTTGCATCCTTTCTTAGAACCTGCAGCCTCTCTTGGAGCTTGCTGGCCGTTTAACAGACTTTCTGGAGCCAGAGTAAGGAGAAAAGATATAGAAGGGGGAGATTTGATATATGTAGAAAAATGCAGAAACAATTTAAACTCCTTGTAAGTTGTGTTTAGCTTTCAAAACATTAGAATAATGAAGAAATGTATTTGTGAAGGAAAAATTCTTCCATGTGTCCCATATGCATAGTTTCTCCTGGGGAACTATTTACCCGAACAACAACAACAAAATATATATGGATTTTTTAAAAAGAAAGTAATAAATTTGCTTTTTGATATTTCTTTTCTGTGTGAAAATAATTCTAACCTCAAGAGTTTTGGTAGGTTCTAGAGTAGGCTTAGAGAATTTAATCTTCTAATTTAAACACAGTTCTAGCGTTAATAATCAGAAACAAGAACTGCCATCTCTTTAGTATCAATTTCAATAACAACCTTACTTATGTCTAATACCAAATAACCATCTCAATTTGAAAAAGTGTGTGTTGTGGCACAAGGCACAATTATCATTTAAAAAAACGCTTTTTTCAAAGATTTTATCTCAATTTTTTGGTTTTGAAAATTTTGAAACATACTGAAAAGTTGAAAGAATGAAATGAACACCCTCTACCCCCCACTTAGATTCAACAATGTTAACGTTATGTCACACAGGCTTTCTCTCTCTATGTGCACTATTTTTCCCTTCTTGAACGATTTGAAAGTGAATTGCAGACATGGTGACATTTTACCCATCAGTACTTCAGCAGACTCTCCTAAAAATAATGACATTTTCCAAATAACCACAACACTGTTATAATACCCAATAAAACTAACATTAATTTCCTAATAGAATATAAATTACTCCACATTAAAATGTCCTTATTTTTTTAAAGTCAGGTTCCAATCAGTTTAAAACATAGCATTTAATCTAAAGTGATCTCTACCATTTTTCTCTCCCTGTGATATTGATTTTTTTTTTTTTTTTTTGAGTTCAGGCCAGTTTTTTTGTGGAACGTATCACATTCTGGAACTAGTAATAGTTTTGATATGCCTTTGATAATTTAGAATCACCAAAGAAGCAGCCTAGTGTATTAGTAAAGAGATAGTTGCCAAAGTGGTGAACGCTTTCATAATATAGAAACCCCAGGAGATTTAGATAAGAAAGAATAAATTTGGCAGGAAGCATAATAGTATTTTTGGACCACAACGTTTCCAAGTTTTCTGGTTTTTAAATATTCTAAAATCAAAAGAAAGAGAACTAATTTCTTTAACAGGTCATCATTCCTCAGTGGATATGTTTAGCAAATGGCTGAGAATGCCAATTTGCAGCCTGCAAGAGAAATTGTGATTAAAGAAAACAATTGCATGGGTAGTAGAGTGGATGCAGCTCTATGGGGACAGGGAACTTCACATTCATTTATGAGTTTTAGAAAAAACATGAGAATTCAGAAATGAGAAAAATCATCGTATTTTACTGGTTTATTTCATCTCTTCTAAACTCATGTTCAAATATGAAAGTATATATGTAATTATATGTGTGTGTATGTGTATGTGGGTGCATATTGCATATCCAACAAATTTAGATCTGAGCAACCATAAAGCTGGCATTACTGTTACACTAATGAAACATCTCTTTTATATCAGATATTTTATATTGAAGCGAAAGGATGGTTTGTAAATAATATTGACAATATTCAAATAATATTTTTAATTCTCTTTTTTCATTTTTCCAAAGAATTATTAAGCACTTAACAATGTATCAAACAATATACTCAGGCCATGGGGGCAAAGATATACTCTCCTTGAGGGATCATAGTGTAGTGGGAGGAGACAGAACTGTCAAAAGTTAGAGCTGTGTGAGACCTGGTACGATGAAGAGACATTCAAGGTGCTATGTGCTTGACCCACAGCATCTATTCAATAAATATTTGTTGACTAAATGGGTGAATGAAAGAATTATACAGTAGGAATCATGTAGTAGAACATTTGGGGGAACAGAACATTGTGAGAAGAAGGTGGAATTTAAGCTGTGTCTTGAAGTAGGTACAGGAGTTTTCCAAATGGACAAGGATGTTTGGACATACGTGGTGGATTTTACAATCATGGAAGCAGGAGTATGGAGACTATACATAGTTCAGTATTGCCCAGTCTCAGGGTTCACATAGCAGGGTGGTGGTGGGGGCTATGGAGTCACAATACAGAAAATGAAGGCATTTAAAGCCTTTCTAGAGGTTTCTAACTATTCTGGAAATGGTTGAGAGCCACTGAATGATACTGAATAGAGCAGGGATCCCCACCTTCCGGGCTGTGGACCACTGCAGGTCTGTGGTCTGTTAGGAACCAGGACACACAGCAGGAGGTGAGTGGCGGGTAAGCTAGTGAAGAAGCTTCATCTGTATTTGCAGCTGCTCCCCAGCTGAGGCATCACTGCCTCAGCTCCACCTCAGATCATCAGGCATTAGATTCTCATAGGAGCATCTGTTTCTGGTGCCAAAAAGGTTGGGGGCTGCTGGACTACAGTATCGACATACTTGGATTTTTTTTTTTTTTAATTTGGAAAACCTCTCTGGTTGTGGTGTGGAGAATGAGTTAAAAGAGAGAAGTCAGACTGGTTAAAAGGCTCTTATAATCAGAGAAGAGACAGTGAATAAATCAGTGTCGGGAGGATTGGAGATGGGGATAGATTCAAGAATGATTTGGCCTGGTAGCCAGTTGTTACTCTAGCTACTCAGTAGAACTCTGCACATGTATTTAGAAACCGAGAATTTTGATGAATTTTTCTAAGAGTCAGAAGCAAAAATCTCTCATGTTATTTCAGATATTAGTTATTATCCAGTTTCAGTTGACTTCTATAAGCAAAGAGATCACATTACTATTTTTACTTTTTTTCTATTCCCAATTATTTTTTTACAGCTTTAAAAATTGAGATATAATTCATATGTCCTATGATTCATCTATTAAAAGTATACAATTCTATGGTTTTTCTAGTATAATCACAGGGTTGTTTAACTATTACCACAATCAATTTTAGATTATTATTATTTTTTTTGTTTCAAAAAGAAACCTTGTACAACTTAGCTGTTGCTCCCCATTTACTCCTTTTCCCAATCCCTGGATAAAAATTGAGATATAATTCATATGTCCTATGATTCATCTATTAAAAGTATACAATTCTATGGTTTTTCTAGTATAATCACAGGGTTGTTTAACTATTACCACAATCAATTTTAGATTATTATTATTATTTTTGTTTCAAAAAGAAACCTTGTACAACTTAGCTGTTGCTTCCCATTTACTCCTTTTCCTAATCCCTGGAAACCACGAATCTACTTTCTGTCTCTATGGATTTGCCTATCTTGGACATTTCATATAAATGAAGCTAACAATTTGTTGTCTTTTGCGACTGGCTACTACCTTCACGTTTGCTCATGATTAGAGCCAGGGAATTGGGAGTGGACTGAGAAATGGAGAAATCCTTTGAGATTCTTTCCCCTCTGAAGACTGTGGAGTTCCAAGAGAAGGTACAGTTGCTTAGAGCTGTGTAAGAGGTCAGATAGAGATAAACACTTTTCAGTAATGATGCTACTTGTAAATTATCATTAAATATGTATTAATTCATTAAACACTTGTTAGCTGCTATATGTACATTAGCTCACTTATTCCTTATGATACATGCATAAGGTAGATAATTAACTTTTTGCAGGTGAGGAAATGAAGGATTAGGCAAGTGACTCATTTCATATTCCACTTTGTATGAGCTCAAAAGCCATGTTTTTGACTACTGGGAGAGAGTACAAAGCATCCTATTTTTTTCCCCCCAGGTATTTTTCCCATTTCTCTTTTATATACCACTTTTCATAATCTTCATATTTTCCTCAACTTGGAATGCCTTACCTATCCTTTGGCTACTGATCTCACTGTTTAAAGAATTAAGAAAACTCATGAAAATACATTTTTCTTCTTGGTTGGACATATTGCTCGTAGGACCAAGAATATTCTTGTTTCCCCATCCTGTAGATGGGTTTGGGGGTAAACTTTGTTGTGAAAGGGAGTTGGGATGATTCCCATTTAATTGCTCAGCCAAATGGGTGAGACTCACTACTTGAAAAGTATAGGCATCTATCTAATTATGATGATTATAGAAATCATGTTTTATTTATTATTTCTTCTCGTTGTACAAGAAACAGGATAATCTGACTTAATGTTAAACCAGCTGTAGTTTATTGAGTTTGGATATAGACTGTGCTGAAGAGCTGTCCACAGGGGGCCAATTGTGCACCATCTGTGGGTTCTACATTCTAGCAAACTTCCTTAGATAGGCAGTGAAGTGGCTCTAAGAAATAGACTGTTTTCCTTGTTGCCTACTTCCCAGAAATCCTCATAAACCTTTCTCCCTTCTGTTGTCTGGATAATCCTTGAGATGATAGTATAGCAAAGTATAGTTTTAGGGAAGTAAGATACCTTTTTCTTTCCTGATTTTAAATTTAATAAGCACTTATGAAAATTACTAATCTTTTCAAGTTTCAAAAGGAAGAAAGTATTGCCAAATACCTAAAAATGTAAGAATTTACTTGAAAGTGGCAGTAATAATTCCCTAGTTGAAGATGATTCGATGAAACCCACAGTGTAGGAAGGCTTTACCAAGAAAAATGAAATGTAGGTCTAGAAGGGACCTTGGGAAGTCTTTTCAATCATCCACTACTTTGGACATGTTGGTGTCCAACGCACCCACGTACCCATGACTTTCTGTTCACTTTATGAAGAGATCTTCATAAATGGATACTCCATCACTCCCAACATTATTCTGTACTGGTTTAATCTGTGGACATTTTGTGTATTCTTCCATGGATGTTGGAAATTGACCATAGTTAGGGAAGATACAGTCTATGCGATCAGATGTTATAGAAGGACAAAGAAGTTGTATCAGGTATCTCTCTCATATGAACAAAAACAACAATAGCAAAAGCCACTGACAGTTATTCAACACTCATATGTCCGAGATAAAATAAGTCCTATTATACTCTCATTTCACAAATGAAGAAGTTATAGCTTAGAGAGTTTAAGTGACTTGGCCAAGATCAAACCACCACTGAATGGCAGAGCTGAGTGTCTAATTTAGGTATATTTGACTACATGTGTGCATCCATTCCTAACATGGCTATGCAACATAATTATAAGATGACATTTTGCAGAACCGTGACTCGTTCTTTGCCCACATAACCAGGAAAAACAATAGTTCAAGCATAGCATGTTATAAATAAAGTAATTTGGATTTACTTGACTAGCTGATAATGTCACCCAGTAGGGTCGTTGGATTCACTGAATTATGGAACTGGTCAGATTTTCTGTGCTTATTCATAAGTGTGCTCTAATAGCTACTATAAAAGACTCATAAAACCAGAGGGAAAGGGTAGAGATGAATACAAAAAATTGTTAGCATTAAGGAAGAACCAAGACATAAAAATAACTAGAAAGTGAAAGCATTGTACCTTTGTAAATTTTCATTCAATCACTCAAAATATATTTATCGAGTGCCAAACATTCTTCTAGATGCCAGCTATGTAGCTCCTCATCTTAATAGACAAATGAGTGCATCTATATGTTTGAGTGCATCCATATGTATGTGCAATACATTAGGTGGTCATAAATTCTATGGAAAAATAAAGCTGGATAAGTGGAGAGTAGTTCATTATTAGTGTGATTGGAGAAGATTTTGCTGATAAAGCGACATTTGAATGGATCCCTGAAGGAAGAGAGCAAGCCGGTCATATGGCTGTTAGGGGCATAAGTGCCAGGTAGTGGGAACAGTAAGAGCAAAATCTCTAAAAGGGAAATTTGCATATGAGGAATAGCAAAGAGACCAGAATGAATGAAGAGGAGAGATAAACTTTTTTTTTTTAAATACCTCTAATATTTTTTTCTTATTCAAGTGCATCGTCTTGTACCTCTCATAGAATGTTAAATAATAGTGGTAATCTAGGAACTCTTGCCTTATTTCTGACTGTAGTGGAAATGTTTCTAGCTTTTCCCCATTAAGCATGATCCTGGATTTTGGATAGATAGATAGATAGATAGATAGATAGATAGATAGATAGATAGATAGACAGACAAACAGACAGACAGATACATAGATAGAAAGGGAAACCTAATACCTGTGTGTTTAAGAGGTCTATTGCTACATAAGAAGCCACACCAAAATTTAGTGACTTAAAACAATAATCATTATCTCATGTTTCTGTGGGTTGATAGGCTTGGCTGGGCAGTTTTTCTATTTTACAATATACCAACTTGGGCTGCCATTGTCTGGAGGAATGATTAGGTTGAAGCTTCCAAGATGGCTTGCTCATTCGTGTGGTAGTCGGTGCTGACTCGTCTGGGAGCTCAGCAGGGTCAGTTGACCAGAGTGCCTTAGTTTTTCTTGTTTTGGTTTTTCCATAAGGCTTGAGCTTCACAGCATTGACAGCTGGGTTCTAAGGGGAAGGAATTCCTGGGCCCCGATGTCCCACAATTTCTTTATTCTCTTGGTCAAGATGGTCACAGGACCAGTCCAGATTCAAAGTTTGGGGAACTCCACTTTTTGATGGAGGAGTGACATATTTATAGAGGGAAGGGTGAAATTTGTAATGGTCATCTTAGGGAATAATCCCTATTTTGTTATTATTTAAATCAAGTTGTAATGATTAATTATTGCTTTTTCAACCTTGATGATGATTATACTATTTTTCTCCTTAGATCTATTAATAAGATGAATTTTATTAATAGATTTTCTAATATTGAACAATCCTTAAATATTTAATGAAACTCCCTTGCACGTGGCTTCATTCTAAATGAGGTCGTTAGCTTCTATGATCTGAATCAGGTCTATGGAGGCGTCTAACACCTTTGGATTATTTTCTTTTCTGTACTCTTATATATACGTGAGGTATAGATCTTTTCTTTTCCAGGTGTGTCCCTCACTTTCAAAAACTATATTTTTCTTGGAAGTTTTTGCGACCTGTCACCATTGGGCTCTGTCTCCTCAGCTTCTTTCTATTTCTTTCCTTTGTTTCTTCTGTGAATTCTGTTATTTTTGACATTCTTTTCAAAATATTTTGGAGTCTCTGTCCTGGTTTTATTGAAAACATAGTTTATATTTTTGTTTTCCATTTTTTCTTTTGGATGCTTTTCAGGAAGAGGAGAAAACTGGATTTATGCACTTATGGTTGTATCAGAATTCCCAGTGAAATATTTTTACACAAATAAACATAAAAATATTAAATTGATGTTTGCAAACTCTCAGTAGACATTTTAGAGTTAAAATTGCTTGAGAAGTGAAAGATTTCAATATTTATGGGACTAGGGATGAGATTATCACAAGTTAATTATTTAGCTTCCTTTTTGGGGGTAGGAAATAACTCTCTCTTGGAAAGCTAAAGGCAATTTATATTGCACCAAGGGAAATTTTTTCTCCATCAGCTTTAGACTATAGCTTAAAAATGTATAAATGGTAGTTGTATAAGTCATAAGAGTTGTTTAAGTGATAGTTGGAAGCAGTTGGGGAAAATGCTTTACACTGAAGATCGACCTCAATCACATCCAAAATTTTGATGTAATTGGGTGGAGGAGAATCAAGGCTGGGAATTAGTAAGATGCCCCCAGGGTAGGGGTGGGAGATAAGGGTAATCATTAACTTCAGAAGTCAGAGAATGCTAGGGAAATCAGGAAATAAACAGACAGTATCTTTCAAACAACCAACTTCTGAATCTATCCTAGTAGGGACTAATTGCACTACTTTGAATTTGGTATAAAATAGTCCTGGATTTTTCATTAGGCAATAAATTGTTTAAGGTATATTACCAACAGTAAACAGTAAAATTACAATTATGTCTTTAGAATAGAGTGTTTTAATCTCTAAATGTTCTTATTTTGAGTCTTTTTAAGGTCATAAAAATAGATTTACATGCTTGATTAGAAACGATTCTTGTGGTACTGCAGCTGGATGATCTGGGCTGTGGAGAACCACCCCGCTGTCCCCTTCCCACATCTGCTGCAGAGATAATGCCAACAGTTCTGAGGCATTTCCACCCATAAAAGGAACAAGCAGGCTATGTGCACGAGTTACAGTACACGAAGCAAAGACCTCTGGTTCTGAGCCCTATTTCTGGTACTCACGCATCCATATTGCTTATGCATGTGTGAAGGAACAAATAAGGATTAACTGCAGTCGTAGAGATGCAGTTCTGGGGAAAGAGGATATGTTTGGTTTTATGCCTTTGCTGTACCTTGTATCTAATTACATTTTATGCCATTCCACACTAGTAGTGCATTTAATAAATAAAGTGATTTATTGCTAGTAGGTAACAGTAACATTTGAAAGTGTTTTCCAGCACATAAAATGCTTTTATGTACATTATATAATTTGTAATTTCTTAAGGATGTTTGGGTAATACAGATAAGTTGCCTGGGGAAACCTACAACATTGTGTTATCAAGAAGACAGGTCACTTCCTAGACACCTGGTTTTAATGCAGAATTACATGTTAGAGTTACAGTGGTAATAAATCTGCTCAACGAGATATTTTCAGAGGCTCTCAGGGTAGAGTAATATTGGACTATAAAATAATACTATGGAAACTTTTAAAGACCATTTATGTATAATACTATCTTTTCTTAAAAATAAAACACGTTGAAGTCATCTTGTAGGGATGCGACTGAACCCTAATCTGGAAAAGCAGTGTTGTGTAAGCACAATACCTCAAGAATATATTAATATACATCCTTCTTTTTCCTACTAAGAGATTTGGGCTATCTCTCTCTGTCTCTGTCTCTCCCTTAGCACGCATGCACGCACGCACGCACGCACATGCACGGCTCTTTTCTAAGAGTATCCAGCTCTCTCACATTAGGTACCTGCATTGGTTTACTAGAACGAGACTCCAGGCAGATCCTGCTTTCAAACAGCGCCTTTTTGGGGAATGAGTTGGAGTCACCTAGTCAGGGATTCCAGGGACGAGGTATTTCTTCTTCTAGTCTTCACCCCTAGACTATAAGAATCTTTTCGTTTCTTAGATGATGTTAAAATGAGAAAAAAGCAGAGATTTAGAGAGTGACAGAAGGGAATCACTGACTATGCCTAAGAAAGGATCCTAATGGATTCTAGTGGAAAAAATACCAAAGGTTTGGGACTGAAAGAACATTGTCCTTGAAGAGGCACAAAGAAAAATTTTACTTAATTTTCTCTTTCCATAGATTTGATAGACATTGCTCAGGGGTAGACTTGCATTATTCCTTCTGAATCACTGATTAATTCACCAAAGAAGATATATTCAGTCCTTCCTCATTCCTTTTGCATCACAGTGTAATTTCCATAAGTGAATTTCTATGAATCTCACATATACCATTTAAATATTTCCTAAGTATTTTATTCCTTAATAAAGAATAACATTTAAATAGTATTAGCATGAAATTTGGCTAATCAGAAGCTGCTTGTCAAGTTAATATACCACACTGCCTTTCTTTTGGAAGATGTGCCTCTCTTTCACCAGATAAAGGTACTTGAGAAGGGGAGGAAAACTCTTCACATACCAAAGAAAGTTTAGAGTACTTTAAAAAAAAGTAGGAGAACACGAAAAGACTAAGAACAAAAACAATTTTTTTCCGAGGCTCTTTCTTGAGTATTTCATATATCTTTCAATAGCAGATTATTTTAAGAATCATGAAAAGAAAAAATGTGCATTAAATCCTCTGAAGTCACTATTTTCAGTCACTTGTTTAAAGGTTGTTGGTGCCCATTTACAAATAAATAGGAAAAATGTTGATAATTTTTAATAGACTTAATGTATCATTCTGTGGGCTGAGTTTTCTCACCCTCAAAATGCTTTATGGCATTCTTTTCCTCTGGGCTTTGAGTTAATTGCAAGATTTGTGGGAGTAACCAGATATTGGCTGTAAAAGTGGGACTAAGTGTCTCTGTCAGTGGAATAGAAATTCTCTTCCTCATTTCACCGGCTTTTAAACTGTTCATGACATGGCGAAAGATAGGAAAGCTGAAGCAGTGATGATATCAGATAGGAAAAAGTATAATAGATTTAACTCTTTGTTACCTCGAAAGCAAATAAAGTATGTTTTTTCTCTAAATATTGTGTGGATCTTTGAAAGCTCTACATCTATTAATCTCTATTACCAACCCCTTTTATTTCTTCCCCACCCCCCGTGACCTCTAACACTTGGCCATTAGTTGAAATTTTGGACAGCACATTTAAATAGGACCATACATTTAAATAGACACAATGTGAAGTGATTTACTGCGTAAATTATTATACTTAAGGTTAGTTGATAATGTAGTAGGGTTTAAAAGCGCTTATGATTTCTTATAGGTACTTCAAGGTTTGTTTATAGCCTGGTGCCTAAGATTTCTTCCTGTGTCTAGAAAAATCTACTGAGTTCTAGATTAGCCTGGAACAGAATGTCTTTTGTGAAACTGGAATTCAGTCTATAGTAATTGGTGAGTTTGCTAAATGGAATGTTTGGCTGATGTGTACTACTCTTAAAAAGCTTTTAACATGTTAACTGGTAGGAGGTGAATGAAGCATAAGCGTCACCTAGGGTAATTTGTAATCTACTACATACCAAATCCTAGTAAGACTAGCATATCCATTACAGTGACAGTATTCAGTACTGTAAAACACAGTGATCTGTGATAACCACAGGGACCAAAGTGTTTCCTATAATACTAAAACGTGTTAACCTAAGGACATATTATTTCCCTAATTACAGGGGGAGAAACACATAAGACAGAAGTGATCTAAAAGATTATTTGGTCTAGAATTCCACATCCTGTTAGAACTGCACCTAAACATGTTGACAAGACACCCATTCCTACCAAAGAAGTTACAAAAAGCACTGTGTGCTGGCTATGGCTTTGAAATACAAATTGTTCATGATTGACTTGAAGTGAATTCTTGAGAAGCTGCCCATTAAAAACGGGGAAAGAATAGGTCAAATAAAGGAGGTGGGAAAAATCTGGGTGTGTTATCTGAAGATGACAAGGGTGAAAATTTCCTTCATCTTCAAATACATTAAGACCCATTCTTCTGAGGATGATAATGAGAATTTCTCTGTCTTTGCTGAACTTGAGTGAGAGGAAGTGGCTTTGATTTGTAGCCTGAGATTCAGTTTGTCTAAAAGGGAGAGTTATTAGGAGGGTAAATGAATGAAATGAATAGAGTAAAACCTCTACAGTAAAGTTTGTGCCTAATATTGACAAGATTTAACATTCATTCTCTGTCTTTTTTGAAAAGTTTGGTTAAAAACCTATTTATTATCGAAAATTCTTAAGGCTTTTACCATCTTGAACTATTGCAGGTGTCAGTGCCATATGGAATTCATTTTAGTTGAGGAAAGAAACATTTAGGGTGCATAGTGCAAGCTTATCCAATATGAGCAGAGGGAAGTCTTAAGGGGAGAGAGCATAGCTCTTTTTCTCCTAACAACTCTTTGACAAGTATAAAGTGCCCCATTATTAATATATATCAACATGTTCATTGAATTTTTTGCAAGCATACCAGCTGAAAATTAGTATACTTTCTAGCAAATGAATGGTTGCATTTCATAAATATCATTCATGATTCTTTTATTTTTTTTATTTTTTATTGTTTATTATTATTTATTCCTACAGCACTTGGTCTTCCTAGGTGGTCTCCCATCCAAGTACTAACTGGCCTGACCCTGCTTAGCTCCCGAGATCAAACATCAGGATTGTTCAGGATGGCATGGCCATAGAACTCATTCATGATTCTTAAGAGGTTTATATTTGCATACACTAAGGAGATTATTGACTTATTGTTTTTTTCTCCTAATTAATCTCATTTGAAAAAAATTTACACTGTACCTACTTTAAGAAATTTAATTTTTCTTTTTGCCTCTAGTATATGGCATCTGAAAAACAGATTTTAAACAGAAATCTTTAATATAATTGGAAAAACAAATTTTTGTGTAGTTAAGTCATTCATAACTCACAAGTTTGAAATTTGACTGAAAGCAAAACCTTTTGGAATTTTTTGTCCTAGGAAAATAAAATGGTTTTATAAGTTTTAAACAAAGCCAATACAATATTTATGAGTGTATGTTCATGATGCTTAGGATATGTCCTTGTAGGATGTGGAAGGGTCAAACCTCAGCGAAGAAAATTACCCTGACTCTTCATACATACAGGATGTTAACTTCCGTGTAGTGTAGTGGTTACGACTGTGAGATGCTTGGATGTCATTTATTTATTCATTTATTCAGTCATTTATTTAGTAGACATTTCTGGGTGTCTCTTGTGTTGCAGGCTCACTCCCAGGTGTTAGGGACATAAAGGTAAATGAGACAGAAAGAACCTTGCCTTCATGAAATGTATATTCTAGGGGAAGATAAGCAATGGGCAAATAAGATAATAACTATAGAGGAAATAAGTAGATTTGAAAGGGAGTCCAATTTAATCAGGGCGGCGTTGCCTAACTAAGGAGGTAACATTTGAGCCAGACAGAATTGAATATCAATTCTGACACTTCTTAGCCATATGATTATGATACTGGACAAGTTACTTTTCTGAGTTTCACTTTTCTTGTCTGTGAAATGATGATACTTATTACTTGGAGATGATGTGAAGCTAAAGGAAGATAGCAAAGGTAACACTGGACTTGACACATATTAAATACTTAGCTAATTACTATTTTTATTAATAAACTAAATACCACTGCAAAAGCATCAGGAAGCAGTTTTATTTATTATCGTGCATTCTGTGTAGGCCACACAGAACATTGTTTCTCTTTTGTTGGCAAGTAGAATCGCATTCTCAGTCCTGATTTATAAGGTGGAGCTGGAGAAGCTCCAAAGGAAGGCTTGGTCCTCACTAGCAAGAGTGCTTGTCAATTGGTTGTCCAGATAAGGGTGCCTGAGTCTCAGTTACAAAATTTCTGCCTCTCCCAGAATTTACATGCTGTCTCTTTCAGGAACCAGATTCTAGCCCAAGTAGAAACTTTTTGGACTCTGAAAAATTGAATTTTAGGCAACTTTCCATTTTCTTTCTCCTTTTCTCCAAATGTTAGGTCAAAATTTGAAGAAGAACAGAAAGATTTGCAGAAGGGAAACAGATGTTTATGTTCATTTCATAATCGGAGGGCTGGATGGATATGGAAGAATAATAATAGCGTCCAAGACACACCAAAACCACCCCAAGGATTCCATGCTCTTTCCTGTTTTTTAAGACTCCTTTGCTTCTTCCCATGAGAGTAGGTGTTCCCTAATTTTCCTCATTAACCCCTCTGAAGGTCTTACAGCCATGCTGATTATTGTATACAGACAGCAGGCTCAGCCAACAGCAATTCATACTTATGAAGCTTTACCAGTCACATCTGAGTCTTTTCTCCCAGCAGCTGGTACTTGGTGTACCCACGATTGCCTAGTCAGCCTCCTTTCTGCTATGTTTTACTGTTCCCACTTACCTCTGTTTTGAGTTTTCGAGGCTTCTCTTCCCACCTCACACCAGCCTTCTCCTAACACTTTCTGATGCTCAGTCTTGTGTATTCTCTTTCTTCCAGGATCTCTCTATGTCCCAGCTATGGGTACAGATCCTCATTTAGGAATTTGCTGGTTCCTCATTTAGGGATTTGCTAGCAGTTTTTGAGCAGCTCTGAAGGCCTCTTCTGGTTTTACATAGTTTCTCCTGTTAGAAACTTCCAAGTCAAGAAATTAAGTATGTGTATCTATTTTAAAATTGCTTTTTACTGATTGATGGTTGATTATAGAATTGTTCCTCTTAACCTGATTTTCAGCACCTTTATAGCATAAGAAAGTATTTTCTGAACTTGCCAGATTACAAAAAGTTGTATATGAACTTTTGATATCCAAATGGTTTTGAACTACAAAATGGAAGTTTCATAGGTTCCATTAAAATGAAACGCCTAGCATGCTTGTTGAAATGTATATTTACAGCTCTTCCTCTTAGCGGTTCTGGTGTAGCGGCCTTGGCACAGACCATTTTTAACAAGCAGGTTTTTCTGATGACCAGGCAAACTTAAGAAATACAGGTATGTCATTTATAGTTGAATAAACACCTAACTAAATATGGTGCTTAGGGCAGTTTATATTGTTTATGTGGGTCTATCGTGTTTAATGTAGGAAATTTCAATTTAGTGATTGTGGTAAAGATTACTATTAAAATCCACTAAAATCTGTTCACTCTTTTTTTTGGGGGGGGAGGCATATAGCTAAGCTCTCTTACAATCATATGTGGCTGAGAGCCTAACTTCTGTGCAGTGAAATGTAAACAGAAGTGATGTGTGCACTTACAGACTTGGCTTGCGCCACCACTCTTTGCCTTTACTTCTCCATATTCTTTCATCTTTCACTGTCTAGATACAGAGCACTACAAAGCCCTAGGCAATAGCAAGGAAACAAGATGGAAAAAAATAGATCCTTGAGTGACCACATGGAACAGACCCATGTTACCAACATGAATACTTGCTCAGGTCTGTTACAGGAGCAAGAAATAGAATTCTAATAGTTTAAATCATTTTATATTCGAACCTGTTTGTTACAGCATCCTGTCCTATCTCATGTGCTGCCATTACAAAAACATAAAAAAGTGTTGGTTTGGCTGTTAAGTGGTAGGTGGTAAAAAAACAGAACAGACTGGAAAGATGAAGATCTATGTCATACTATGGAAAAATATTTGCAAAACTATTGTCTGTGAAACCTGGAAGGTAAACCTAGTTCCTACAGAGTCTATAGTACTCAGAAGATTGGGAAATGGCATAATGTTGATATATGTTAATTGTTACTGTGTTTAGCAAGATGTTACAAGAAAGAAAAGAGATGAATTGGTTGTTTTTTAAGCAGAGATTGATAGAACACAGATATTAATAACCTTATAGAGTTGGCAATTGATTATTTTGTATTCCAAAAATAGGAGATACAATTAAAAAAAAATTTGAGCAACAAACGTTCATTTCTTTGTTTAAACAGTAGAATCAGCTCTGTTCAAAGATAAGATTCAGCATATTGCCCTCCCATCTAAGCCTACTGCTTCACGTGGCCTCCAGGTAGCTATTGTTAATCTGAGAGCAAAAAGCATTGGCTAGAGGAAGCAGAAAAAGCATGTTTAAGAAATATGTCTGGGAAACACATACTTCAGTCTTGGATGTGGTTGCTGACACATGGAACTTAGCAGATGCCTGTTAAGTTTTGGAGAGTTGTTATTTCCAATGAAATTCCAAGCTTGGACTAATATGTTTATGACTGTAAAAACACTTGAGCTCCCCTAAATTGCACAGGCAAGTAGCAGACCCTGAAAATTGTATAGCCCCCAAGAAAGGCATACTCTCAGCCCAATTCACATGTGTATTCTGGAGGATAATGGATGAGAAACAAAAACCTGCCGGAGAGTCTAGCCAAGGAAAGTCAAGAATAGTGGATAGATGAATCTCCTCTAGAGAATAGTGTAAAGATCAATTCAAGAAACTTCCCCCACTGCCAGGGCAGGGCGTCTTCCCAGTGTTTGCCATCAGGAGTCTGTTATTGCTGTGTGTCTCCCATTCTTCCCATTTCTGAAGGGAGGTTTGAATATTTTGGTTATCCTATCCCTATTCTACCATTGTCTAAGGGGTACTTGTATATGTAGGGCAGATAATATAATTAATCTTCTATTGGACCATAAGAAGCCACATCTCCATGAAATGGAAAGGACCGTGCATCACTTGCAGATGCTCAACTTTGACCTGGTTCAGAGATAGAATGGGACTCTGGATGGTCCCTTTAAGGAAAAGGGTGAATTTGTTTTATATGTGGGAAAAATAATGCAGGGATATTTGATGGCTGGAGAGACTGATGCAGGTAGGGGTGGCTAGTTTCCATTAAAATCCATTCTTCTCATGTAAGTGGGCTTTATTTCCCAGCCTCTCTTTGGGTGAGATGTGGCATTGTGACTAAGTTATCTCCTGTGGAATGTGACTGGAAATGATGCGACACTTCTAATCCTGGCCCATAAAACTTTCTATTCAGGTTTCTCTGTGATCTTTCTCATTAGGCAGGTAGGATGCAAATAACTGTGAGATCCTAGGGGTAGCAGGGTCACAAGATGGACAGAGCCCAGGTCTCCTAAATTACCACGTAGAGGAAAGCAGCCGCACTGACTTGAATACCTGCTCAGGACCATAATATTAGCAAGGAACACCTGCCATGGTGTTAATTATATACACGTTTGGGTCTCTTTGTTATAGCAGGTTAGTGTATCCTAACATTGGCTTTGATTAAAGTTGTTGGCGAAAAACCTATATGCTGCTTATATTGTTTGTTTACTGTTTCATGACCTCTACTTACTCCATTACAGGGTATTTAACCTTGGGCAAATTGGTTAATACCTTTGTGCTTTGATTTCCTCATTAGTAAAATTGGAAAAATAATAGCACCTCGTAGGATCACTGTGAGGTGGCAATGAATTGATGTATGAAAATTCTTCATATATGCTTGAAGGACTATGGAAGTATATAGCTATTGTTAATTTTTGTTAATACATGTTCTTGTGGCATTCGAGTTTCATAATTGATACTGCCACATACTGAGATTGGAAATGAAGAACACCATGAGTAAAAGCTGTGTTGTGAACCAAGACAAAATGCTGAGTGAAAACACATGAATCAGCTCTTTTTGTTTTGTGAAAATTGGACACATTTAAAATGTTGGTGGCCTTCAGAGTATTCAGGAATGATGCCAGGCCACCCTGTGACTCACAGTCAGTCCCTGTTACATTCATGATGGGATTTATCATGACTGTTATACCCAGAAGAATCAACTGTTTGGATTCTGCTAACTAACCAAAGGGGCAGTGTAGATTTTTGTTTGTGGAAATGTAAATTTTCAGCCTTTTTAGAACCTGAATCCTTAACATAGATCCTTGCGATCTTGTACTCAGGACTGATGAAGGAGATAGTTTTGTTGAGTTTTTTGCCCTGTTCTTTCCTGAGAGGCCTTGTTGCCCATCTTTATGCTGCTTTTTTAGAATAGGCCAACTATATCCAAAAACATAGACATCCAATGTACTGAGTCATCTTGGAGCCATATTTGCTATTTGCTCCATAAGAAGATTTCAAAAAAGCGACCCCAGAAATAAAATACTATCTACTTGAAGCCCACCCTCAGTGGGCAGTTAAATAGTAAAATTTATGAAGCATTTCCTATCCTGGACAGTGAAAGGAGACAGGCCATGAGGAACTAAAAGTCTTGGTCACTGGGAGCCTGTCCACCGAAGCCTGAATCAGTTACAGTTTGGTTTGTTGCCTGTTCAAGCTGAGATTCAGGATGATTATGTACTGCAGGTACAGTTTCTACACCTGGGAGCATGGCTCTTCTTGGGTCACTTTGGTCACAGATACTTAATTTTCTTTTTTCCTCTTTTATTCTTTTTTCTTACTCCTAAGAGAAGCAGCTCCCAGTTTACCATTTCTGCAAATGCTTTTGCTTTCAGAGTGAATTTCTACCCCTGGAACCTCCGAATGTGCTTGTTCTCATAAGCATCACAGTGTAGACTGTAGAAGGAACTATCTATATAATTCCTGTTGCTGCACCTTCGGCGTCACCTCCGAGAGTCCAGAAAATGCATCAGACACATGTCACACTGCCTCAAAAAGAGATATTGGGGATTGTATAACTATGAGACTTTGGGGTTTTGAGTATTGTTGCATTTAGAGGGAATAGAATGAATGATTCCACTCACCCATTCTTGTCTCCTCTTTCACTGACTTCTTTAATATTTTTGTCTAAAATTAAAAACCTGGTGATTTATTTCATAGTCCCACAACAGTTTTTTTAGGTTTCCTTTTGGCTTATAAAAAGTGAATCTCATCCATTCTTCAGAGATTCACAGATGTCTTCAGAAAGAACAAAGAAGAAACTACGAGTAGATATTCTCAAATGGGCAGAACTGTGTCACAACACATTATAGGGCGGGATGTTTGTTTTTATTCACTCTTTATTCCTTTATGTCATTTTTTTCTCCCTGTGGCTTAGACTTAGTTTCCCCCTCTACTCTGGCCATTGAGGTTATGGTTTGAGTCTACCTTGGATGATCACCATTTAATTAGGTAGAAAAGTTAGAATTGACTTTCAGCTCTCTGTGAAAACAACTTCCTTTTACATATCACTCACTTGATAGAGCAACTAGATTCTTCCTGCTGCCCCCTTTTCCATGAATTGTGTTAATTTCCTCCATAGGCAGCCTGGGTTTGCAAATAGTGGCTTAAAATGAGTTTGCAAACACAGGTGGTTTTCGACAAACTATAGGAGGGATGAGTGCCAGAAGAAAGAGCTGCAGACAAAATCAATTTTATTCAATGGAAAGATATTCTGTGTTCATGGATTAGAAGAATCACTATAGTTAAAATAGCTATATTACCCAAAGTAGTATATAGATTTAATATAATCCCCATCAAAATCACAATGGAATTTTTAAAAGAAATAGAACAAAAACCATTTGTTCTATTTGTATGATTTGTATGGAACCACAAAAGACCCCAAATAGCCAGAGGAATCTCAAGAAAAAAGAACAAAGCTAGAGGTATCACACTCTCTGACTTCAAATTATACTACAAAGCGACAATAATCAAAACAGCATGGTATTGGCAGAAAAACAGACACACGGACCAGTGGAACAGAATTGAGAGTCCAGCAGTAAACCCATGTTTATACAGGCAAATTTTTTGACAAAAATAATTTTCAACAAAGGAGCCAAAGACATATAATAGAGAAAAGAAAGCCTCTTTAATAAATGGTGGTGGGAAAATTGGAAAGCCACATGCAAAAGAATGAAACTAGACTGCTATTTGTTACAATACACAAAAATTAACTCAAAGTGAATCAAATAACTAAATATAAGATATGAAACAGTAAAATACCTAAAAGAAAACATAGGTATTAAACTTACGGACCTTGGTCTTAGAGGGATTTTATAAATTTGACCTCAGAAGCAAGGGAAGTAAAAGTAAAAATAAATGAATGAGACTACATCAAACTAAAAAGCTTCTGCACAGCAAAAGAAACCACCAAGAAAATAAAAGGCAACCGACTGAATGGGAGAAGATATTTACAAACAACACCTTCGCTAAGGGGTTAAGATCCAAAATATATAAAGTCACAACTCAACAACAACAACAAAAAACAAACAGTTCAATTAAAAAATGGGCAGAGGACCTGAACACTTCTCTCAAGAAGACATACAAATGGCCAATAGGTATATGAAAAGATGCTTAACTTCATTAGCTATTAGGGAAATGCAAATCAAAACTATAATGAGATACCATCTCAAATCTGTTAGAATGGCTTGCATCAACAGGACAAGTAATAAGTGTTGGAGAAGATGTGGAGAAAAAGGAACCCTCATACACTGCTGGTAGGAATGTAAATTGGTATAGCCAGTATGGAAAACAGTATGGAGGTTCTTCAAAAAATTAAGAATAGATTTACCATATGACCCAGAAATCTTTCTTCTCAGTATCTACACCAAAAATGTGAAAACATTTATTCAAAAAGATATATGTACCTTTATGTTCATTGCAGCGTTATTCATAGTGGCCAAAACGTGGAAACAACCAAAGTGTCCTTCAAAAGATGTTTAGATAAAGAAGGTGTGGTACATATATATGATGGAATGCTACTCAGACATAAGAAAAGACAAAATAATACTGTTTGCAACAATGTGGATAGATCCTGAGAACATCATGCTAAGTGATATAAGATGAAAAAAGTCAAGAGCCATATGATTATTCATGAGAGAAGTAAAACTGAAAGCAACAAATGAACAGATAATACAAACAAAAATCAAAAACTTAGATACAAACAACAGTATGGTGGTTACCAGAGGGAAAGTGGGGTGGGGGGAAGTGGAAAAGGATAAAAAGGGGGTCAAAAATATGGTGACGGAAGATTTAACTTTGGGTAGTGAACACAATGCAGTTAACAGATAGTTTATTATAGAATTTTACGCTTGAAATCTATGTAATTGTCCAATGTCACCCCAATGAATTTAATAAAATTTAAAAAAAAATCAATTTTAATTCTGAGGATGATGGAAATGGTGAATGAGGTACATCACACATAGGTTTCACTTTGAATGGGCTTATTTTATACACAAATGCATATAAACATACAAACCACTGACATAATCTGACAACATACAATCTGACTAAACTCTGGAAGTGTTATCCTTATGTCATATGTCATGCGAAACATTAATTAATAATAATTTATCAATGAGGGGTCTGCTATACAACTCAAAGCAAAAGATAGGATAAAGATAGGATGGGAGAAGAGATATGGTTGTTCCATGGTAAGCTGCGAAGGCTCCAAAGGTTATTAGGACACCTTCAGTCATCCTAGAAGGCAGTAGGAAGAAAGGCCCAGAGATATTTCTTAGGCACACTTGTAAAAAACATAAGTGACACTTTTTACCTTCATCCTACTGCCCTCACTTTTTAGTCTTAGCCCTTAGTTGAACTTGGGGATACTCTGGAACATACTCTTTATAAAAGAACTTAAGTGTTTGAGTGTGCCACCTAAAATTTAGGCAGGCTTTTGGATATAATACAAATGGGGGTGTTTGAGTACTTCCCATTTGTTTAAAAATGAAATTTATACATTTAGAGTTACAGTATTTGATAGATGTGATACTGGCCAAGAAAATTCAATGATGTATTACAATTCCAGTAGAGATAAAATAAGATGTGAACAAAATGGTTCAAAAACATAATAAATTTATTAAATATATGTTCACTCCTAATGAGATACCTGCTGGACCAGCAATTTGTTCATTGATTCATCAAAGTTGTAATGGATCAGGAATTATCTCAGCACTGGAGGGACTAAGATAGTTAAAATATACTAATTCATTTTTTCAGTGACAGTCGAGGGTTTATTGTGTGTTGGGCTCTGTTTTAGAAGCTGGGGGTAGAACAGTGAACTAGATAAAGTCCTTGCCCTCATGGAATTTACATTCCAGTGTGGGATAAAAATGGTAAGCAAAGAAATGCGAGTACAATGCCAGTAGTGTTAAATGTTATAAAGAAAGATATAGCAGGATAAAAAATAAAGATATAAAAGTTAAAGAGTGACTCTGCGTTTGTGTGTTTGTGTGTGCGAACGTGTTAAATAATATGGTCAATGGAAGCTGAGAAGGATCTGGAGAAATAGTGTCAGTCTGGAAGAAAAGCAAGTATAAAGTCTTCAAGGGAGGAAGGAGCTGGGTGTGTTTGATAATGTCAGGATGGCTGGTGTGGCTAGAGCAGAAATACTGAAGAGAATTAGGAGAGGAGGTTGGAGAGGTAAGGGGACCAAGTCATGGAGTGCCTTGTAGATCATGATAAATGATGGGATCTGAGTATGAAGGGATCGGAGTATTTGTGGCTGTGGATATTGTTCTTGCCAGCTGTGTAGAGAACTGACTTTAGGGGGCAAGATTGGAAGCAGGGAATCTGGAGGTGATTACAGTAGTTTGGATGAGAAATGATGGTGGCTTGGACTAATGAAGGCAGTGGAGGTGGGGAGAGATGATCAGGTTTGAGATGTGTTTTAAAGGTTGAGCTGATTGGTAGTAGGAAAGGATAATTTTTTGGATGGAGAGAGAGTGGGATATTGTTAAAGGAAGAAAGAAGTTAAGGAGAATAGCAAAGTTGTTTTTCTGAGCAACTGGGTAGAAGATAGTGGTCATGTACTTCTACAGGAAAGACTAGGGGACGAGTAAATTGAGGGAATTAAAAAGTTTTATCTTGGACAGGTTAAGGTTCAGATGCCTATTAGATATCCAAATGGACAGTTGGATATACATGGACAGTTGGGTCTCAGGAGGTTATTGGGGGTAAAGATATAAATTTGGGAGTCATCAGTATATAAATAATACTTTACATCATGAGACGAGATACAGCCACCTAGGGCATGAGTGTAGAGAAGAGAGCTAAGGGACTGAGCTCTGAGGTATGCCAACATTTAGTGGTTGGGAAGGGATGGAAAAAGCAGAGGAGATGGAGAGAGATTTGCCAGTGAGGGGAATAAAAACCAAGAGAATGTGATGTTCCCAAAACCAAGAAATAAACCACAAGAAAAGCCACCAAGAGACCAAGTAAGATGAGGACTGAGAATCGAACACTGGATTGGGCAAGATACGACCCTTTCCCTCAGGAGCTCACTGCACAGTGAGAGTTTATAAATTATAAGTACACATGGTAACTATAAGGACAGTACACACACTCTCTCACACCCTACTCCATTTGGAGGATACTCTTAGAATTATATTTTTTCTTGTTAGAGTCTTTATCTTTTAATTACATTTTAACTCCCTTTCATAGCTGTGTATAAGTGTAGAGACCCTCTTCTTAATAGCTACTCTGTACCTAATACTTATCATGTGTAAGGCACTGTTCTAAGAACTACATGTATTAATTTTGTTCTCACAAGTGATCCTAATAACTCTGTTTTCCTTTTTTCCCATTTGTGATAATTGAGGCACAGAATCATTAAATAACTTGCTCAAGGCCACACTGTAATGGTAGAGACAATATTAGAACTGGGCTTTCTGGCTTCAGAGCTCGTACTCTTGAGTGGTGTGCTATTCTTCCATTCCTACTGATATATCTCTACCTTCCTGGGGTCGGCAGCTTATTAGGAAACTTCTTCAAGAGATAGGCTCCCTTTGACTTGAACCACAATTTCCTAAAGACTCAGTAAACCGGTTGTAGGTTGTCATTTCAGAATGGGCTGGTAGGACCCACGGACTGGATACAGGATACTTTGCCACATGGAGAAGAGAACATTCATGGTTTTTTTTTTCCTTGTTATTTTTTTTATAATTGGTTGTAGATTCTCATGTGACCGTGTAAGGATTTATGTTCACTTAGCTCATTTATGGGGAAGATGGTGGTAAAAAGGAGCTAAAGTCTTTGTGATGGAGGAGATTTCTCTACTAATGGAAATGTCCACTTCGTTACTGTCCTAGATGTATGTGGCTCATGTCTTCATTTCCTTAAAAACCTGATTGAAAGCACATGAAAAGATTGCATACTTAAAAAGGTACAAAGTATAAATCAAAGCAATAATGTTTGGGAATGCTTCCTATGTGCCAAGTATTGCTTTGGGTATAATGGCTGTGATTTCTTGAGAGCTAAAATTATAGAGTAGCCAAAATCTTTAAGATGATTTGATGCTCAAATAATATGTACACAATTGAAATATAAAATAATTTGATGCTTGTGGAATCTAGTGGTGGTTCAGCCTTTGATCTTTTAATAGGCCGACTTTATCTCTAAAGATGGTTTTATTCTCTTTCTTCCTGATACTACACTCTAATTGCTTCGCCCACAGATGGGAATGAGATACATAATTTTCAAAAGCATTTGAAACCTCTACTAGTAGATTTTGGGTTCCACCTTTGATCTAAAAGTTTTTGAAAATAGATACCATCCAGTTTCCCTTTCCTGGCAGAAAGAGGGTATAGAATAAAAAAACCTTTGCTAAGACGTTTACAGGTCAAGTACCCTAGTAACTTTCTTAAGTCACAGACCACCTAGTTTTATAATTAGTTTTTTCTTTTTTTTTCTGAAGGTGAAAGTCTACTTGTTCTCTTTATTCTGTTCTCATAAAAATTTTCTTCTCCGGGCATAGTCATTATATTTTCAGAAAAGCTTAAGGGAGCCCACATTTAAATTTGCTCTTAATTTCTACAAATAGAAAAAGCTGCTGGGAAATGGATACGGTGGTTCTCTCCCTGCTGGCTGTGTAATATTGTCATAAATCATGTGACTGTAGGCGGAGGGGACTTAGGTGATTGTTTAGCTCTGGAAAAGAAGCTACTTCCTGCAGAAAGAGGATTTCAAATGGCCACATAACAAAGCCAACACTCACACAGGTTTCCTGTGGGCCATTTCCCCTTTGCTGAATCTGACCCAAAGCCAAGATAAAGGAAGAGAAATTTTCCTCTTATAAAAATCTCAAATCTCAGATAACTTATCAAGCTGATCACTATGTTCAAAAGTTATAAAATGTAGGCTATTGTGAATTTCTGAAGAATTACATGAACTTTTAAAAAATTTAATAATATTTGGAAATGAGGAGAAAAAGTTAAGAGTCATAGTGGAAGAATTTAGATAAGCTGTCACGCTGATGAGCTATCATACCACAGACTTTAGAATATTCAAAAAGATATAAACTTGAAAGAATTAAGTTGTGACTACAGTATCTTGACTGTCATACTTTAAAACATTTGATCCCCAATTTTGTCCTTTTGGTACATACTTTAAAATGTTTCAGTAGTACTTTTACCTTTATTTTTACTTTTAAAAACTATCAATTAAAACGTTTCTTTTCTTTCAATGTCTAATGGATATTTAAAACCTTTTAATACTCCCCCCGCCCCCGCTCACAACCCCAGGAAAATGAAATATAGTAGTACAGCACCCATTGTTACAGAAAAATGAAGGTTCTAATATTTATTCATCTTAGCATTTTCATTTATGAATGGTGTGAGATGAATATAGCCAAAGTGGCAGGAACCCTTTCACCATTCTGTGGTTAGTGACTTTTTTTTTTTGGTAAAAAAGAACTGTGATACAATTACTCTACATTTTAAAATGTTCACAATAAAAAGTTGATGAATCTCAGGCAAATGTTCAGTAAAATCTCTGCCCTCAAAGCCTACAGGGATATTTCAGGATATCTCCCAGCATTATTCATTTGATTTAAGGGAGAAAAAAAAGTGTGACAATACAAATTGATGTACAAATTGTTCTAATAATTCCAGCAAAGTCCTTGGTTGTAAGTTATGCTAAGCTACCTAACTACGTCCAGGCCTGCACCCACTACTGACATTAGACATAAGCCGGGCCCCTGTGAAGTAGGGGTGTCACCTCCCGCATCATTCACCCTGTATGCAGCAACAAGTTTTCCACATTTTCTTACCTGCATAATGGTCAAACACAGTGGGCACGTATTCCTCTGGGAAGGCATCATTGGCGTAGCTCATCAGCAGGCAGGTTTTCCCCACAGCACCGTCCCCCACCACCACACACTTCAACATCTTCTTCTCCTTGCTGTCACCGCAGCTGCAGCTGCTGTCATTTCCCTCCTTGCAGTTCATTCTTGCGGCTCCAGCTGCTGTGACTGTGCTGATGCTGTTGCTTCTCCTGCTTCTCCCAAAGCCCATGAAGCGGTGGGAAGCCAGTGGCAGGCTTGAGATCACTTTGCCTTACTTTGGGTACCTGGGATCATACTGACTTGTCCGAGGCAGCTGGCGTACACCCTCTTGCTTACCATACTGGTAAAGAAAGGTAACACACACTTGGGAGGATTATTAAAAGGGTCTGTCCCTCTTCCCTATCAGTTTGAGTTAAGAAACCCTCATTTTCACCGAATTCTAGGGGCTTCCTGGCAGTCTGGAAACTTCAGCAGCCTGAAGGTTTCACTCCGCTCTCCCCCTCTCCAGCCTGGCTGAAGACACGATGGAATTTTGCTGAATCTTCCCCATTTTCCACTTCACATCTAACATGGAGGAAAGCTGGGCTTTTTAATGGAGTTTTCCCCTTGCTTCCTCCAGCTTGCGAGTGTCAGGAAATCATGGGTTTCCTGCTGCATTCCATATTAGGATCAGTGGGCTGGGGAAGGCTGCAACAATGGGAGCTCTGTGTGTGTGTGTTTGTACTTCTGGGGAACGCTGCCAGGACATGGAGTGGGAAAACACTAGGGGTCCCACTGCAGACTCAAGCTGTCAGACTTCCTGTTTCATCCACTGCTGGGGAGGCTATTTGCCTGTGGCTGGCTGGGAAGGGGCTGACGAAAGGATGGAAACTGGGGAGTACTGTCTGCCACAGAAACGGGAACGGTTTAAGTGAGCAGAGAGAACCACACCAGCCGTTGTAGGATAACATATGACATCATCCCTCACTGAGTCACCAGTTAAAAGCTCTGCAAATTAAAAATGGACAGTTCTTCACGTACTTAAATGAGAAACCTTAAGCAATCGTCTCTGTGATGAAGAAAACCTTCCAGAGTTATATTGTTTCAAAGGGGGAACATTCCTGTAGATTGTAGGTATAAAATGTGTGATCAGGTTTATGAATTGCCACAGTTGAGCACAACACTCAAACATGTATTCCAGGCACAAACATTTTTATGGTTGTAGCACATAAGAAATCAATCAGATGTGGGCTATTTGCATCTTCTTATTAGTGAGTAAACACACATGTGCTTGGCTCACCCTCATTCTTGGAAATGAGTGTGTGGGACGGCTTTATTGGTTTGTTTTAGGTCCCCAAATGCTGCTTTTACTTGGACGGTTCCCTTTTTGATTTAGTCCTATCCCCTTGGGTCAGCCTGGCCCTCTTCAATTACAAAGGAGCCATTGGCAGCTAATTTATTTGTCTGTTGGGTCGCTCAAAATGAAGTCCCTTTGAAGCTCTGTGTTTGATTAATGTACTTGGTCTTAGAAAAGAAGTGGAACTCTGAAAATGATTTTGATAATGGGTCAAGTCCTTTTTTGATGGGGGAACACTCTGTTTCTTTGAGATTTTTTAGTACTGATTTTTTTTTTTTTTAGGCGAGGCAACCCTTGGTTGACCTCACAGATTGCAAGGACCTTGTCAGCTTACAATCCCTTATTTTTAAATTTTTTTACGCCTAGAGCACCTGGTCTTCCTAGGTGGTCTCCCATCCAAGTAGTAACCAGGCCCGACCCTGCTTAGCTTCTGAGATCAGACGAGAGTACTAATTTTTAAGAATTCAAATTACTCAATTGATTTGAGGAGGTGGTTTTTTTTTTTTTTATGGAGGGAGTGGGAGAGAGAATTCTGTTTTAATAAGTGGCTGTCAATAATATATATATCCATATCTATATCTATATCTATGACTATCATAAATATAGCCCTAAATTTCTTCTGTTTTAGATTATAGTAACATTTACCACAGTGCTTAGCATCCCAATATTTCTTTCCTATAAAGGATGGGTGTTTCAATCACGTTGTGGTGTATCTACTAGGTTATATTGCCATAACAAACAATTCCCAAGGCTCAATGATTTAGAATAATGTGTATTTCATGGTCACTTTGTATCTGTATTGTGCATCTATATTGTTCATTCAGAGATCTAAATTGGTGGAGGAGCCACATTGGGAACATTGATGATCACTGTGGCAGAGGAGGAAATTAATTTGATGAAGTGGCACGGGCTCTTAAAGCTTCCTTTTAGAGGTGGCATTTCTGTTTTCATTCACTGGCCAAAGCAAGTCACATACTCATGCTAGGCTCCACAGGGTCAGAATTATAATCCTACCATGTGCCAGGGATTAGAGAACTAAATATTGTTAAGCAAGCTGAATAGATGAGATATATAGTTTAGATAAGCAGAGATCATTTAGGTGAGGTTAAATTCGTGCAAAAATTGAATTGTTTTATGTTCAGTGCCATTCTGAAGCATACGAAGGCTCTTGTGACTGCATATGATTTATATAACTTTATTTTCATTTAGTCTCCCTGAAACATCTAGACTACATGGTAATGAAGTTACAATTTGAAAATTTATGTTTTTCTTCTAGAAGATAGGCTCAAGTGTAAAAGTGGCAGCCAGACAAATTTATGCAGGTGAAGGAGTGATTGACAGTATTAAGAACTCCATCCTGAAGATGAATCAGACCACTTTGAGCACAGTGTGATGATACATGCTCGGCAGAATTTTGAGGAAGTTCTGCCTTTGCCCTTGTCCCTGAGATCAGGCTGTAAGTGTGACATGGAGTAAATATGCTCTTCACATAACGGAGTTCCCAAGCATGGCTACTCAGACTATTTTCCTACACTTAACAAATTTGCTCCAGCCCACTGAATACTTGGTCTAGGAAAAAAGTGAAAAATCTGGTGAAATTTTGCTATCTCCATATAAAACTTGAACCTTGCACCATCAGACACAGATATTTGAGTTCATGCAGACTGCTATGTGGACTGCAATTTAAGGGACATTTAGGAAACTTGATGCAGCCAGTTATGGATCTTTTACCTCTAACCCCAAGGATTAGTACATCTGTGAGATTGGATTGTATGCAAAGATGGGTCATGGCTGTTGAGGATGTTGGCTATCTTTCTAAAAATAAACTTGTTTCATCATTCTTATTGCCTTCCAAATTGAATATAGGAAAAATTGTCCGAGACATCCTAGTGAAAATGGCAAGAAAGTTAGAATATTAATAGCCTACTGATTATATAGATCACTTTGTGTGTGAGAGGATAAATCTTTCTAAGTAATAAACGATTTACCTGAACCACAGTAACAGATCTTAAAAAAAGTAAACATAATTTGGCATTTTTCTTATAGGTCCATGAGTCCATAGAATTGTGACTACTTGTCCAGTTAGAATGGTCAAGAATATACTTGAATTCCAGAAGTATTTAGGTACGAATTTAGCAGTGGTATGAAGACCAGTTGCTGAAGTATTTTTTACCAGATGCCTGTACTTTAGAATCTTGGGCCATTTGAATGATAGAGTGGTGGTTTCGTAGCCATTAATTATTTGGTTTACCTCAAGCACCAAGTTTACATAAACTTACCAGTACATGGTGAAATCTTGTTGGGCGATATTTCCTGCTTTTTCTAAGAGATCTTAATTCCTTGATTTCCTCTTGTCCTCTGAGCTTTAGCTTCACATGAATTTTTACAAATGCCAAGCAGAACATTTTTGCATAAAATTCTAACTCTGCTTTCAGTTTTAGTGTGACTTCAGAAAAAAAGAGCTCAGACTTTCGTCCCTTGTCTATTTTTTTTCCCTTTGGTGCTTGAAACTTGACGTTATACAGGGAAATAACGCAATTGGATGAGATACTCTCATTTTGGATTAGCCTCTGTGTAGAAGACTGCTTTAACTCTAGTCTTAGGAATGTGGGATGTGCTGTGGTTACTACGATTCCAGATGCCCAGTCTAGTCATGAGTAACCCCCATTCCAGAGGAAGCCCTCTCCGGCGCCAGCATGGAAGTCAGGCCTACAGTGGTGGTGGGTGTGGTGTGAGGCAGCGGGGGCTGTTCATTGTAGGAGTACTGACCTAACTCTCCCCCTGGGCCTAAACCTCAGGGTCAGTTGGGGCACTGCTGACACTTAACAGACTGTCCTAGGACTAGCCTGGACGGGAACCAACCTTCCCTCCCCAGGGGGAGGGGTGAGTCATTGCCATCAGGACACTCATCCCTTAAACCTTTCCTTAACCTCAGAAATAATTCTACGATTGATGCTGGTAACATAGCTCCTCTCACAGTTATGCTAGAAAAATAAAATGAGCATTTTGAGAAGTAGAGGGTTCTTTTATGAGGCAGTAGGGTAAGCCATTAAATCCAGGATGGTAGATTCTGCTCATTCTCCTGGAGGAGGTAGTATGGACAGTGCCAAATGCTGCTGACGTTCAGGAAAGAGGAGGACCGACAGCTCACTGTGGGATTTTGCAATGTGAAGGTCACTGGTGATCTTGACGAGTGGTTTTCGTGGAATTATTGGCGACAAAAACTTAAATGGAGAGGTTTAAGTGAAGGATCAGAGAAATTGGAGATTTTTTTTTTTCTTTTAAAGGTAGCAATAGCAGCAGTTTTTATGCTGATGGGAATGATCTAATAAAAAGGAAAAAATTGATGTAGGAGATAGAGGGATAATTGATAGGGAGAGGAGAGGTTTTCACAAGTTTTGCAATGAGGGAAAAGGTAAAAATATTTCTTCATGATGATCTAATAATGACAGCTTTGTGTCATTGAGATATGTTTTCAACTGGTTTGTTCAAGTGTTGTATTTTAGTGATATCAGAATCTCAAATAGACTGATCCATTATTTGAAACCTAGTACATCTAGATTTTTCATGTTGAGGATAAAATGACAGAATTTGTTAAAAAGACTGACTTACAGTAAAAAGGCTTCATTACCATGAGTTTGATTCTTTTCCCCAGCATATGATGATATTTGTCACTAGTCCCAGAAAAAATGATTATATATTATTGGGGTATATTTGAAAACCATATCTAAATGCTATAGGAGAACCTGAAGAAATGCTGTCAGAATTGGATGCTGTCAGAGTGGATTGGGAATTGGTTCAATTTGCTAACCTTTCTGCTTTCATGTTTGTGTTCCTTGACTTAGCATCTGACAGAGAGCTTTGAAAGTGATCTTCAATGAAAAATCATCCTAAAATTTTTGGATCCTCTGCTTAATTCAATTATGAGCTCTCTGAAAGATCCATCGTAGATTGCCATTCCTCATATCTACAATTGTGATTTAGGATTTTACAGTTTATTAGAAATAAAATATGAGAAAATAAACCATCTATATGTGGATGGAAACTGATCTAGTTTGACAGGGAGCTGGATGTCTTGGTGAAAAATTGCAAACGGTATTCTGCTTCTCACTTATAGGTAACTTATCATTTTTGTTTTGAAATTATATTTTTATTATTTAATATTGAGATGAGCCTTTGTTTCTTTTTTTAACTTAAAATTCATAGCATTGTGTCAACGGACTACCCATTGTGTGCTCTTCAGCTGTCAAAAGTTGGGGAAACACTAGGTTAGGTCATGCAGGGACATACAGCTTTTGGAAAAATGTTTTGACTGTATTCAAGGTCAATGAATTGGGTAGAGAGGTATAAATGTGGAATTAGGGAGGTCAATCAAAGGCTGGTCTGTTTGAGAGATGCTGGTCACTTGGACTTTAGTGATGGCAAGGGAGACAGTAATATTTAATATTTACTGAGTACTTACTATAAGAATCCTATGAAATAGATGCCATTATTGGTCCCAGTTTTACAGATGGGGAAACTGAGGCACAATGAAGCAAACTAACCCGTCCAAGGTCACACAACTGTGAGATTGGAGCCTGGATTTCAATCCAAGTAATCTGATTTCATAAATCATCACCTAAACTAACTTGCCTCTCTTAGATAGAGATGAGAATGGTGGATAAAGATATATTTAGAGATAGGATCAAGAGGGCTTGATAACTGATTGGCTGTGGGTGGTGAGGAAAGTGGGAGATGCAAAGTGACTCCCCTGTTTCTCCTTGAATTAACTAGAAAGATTCAGTATTTATTGAAACAGAGAAAGACAGGAGGGTACATAGATTTGGAGGGGAAAATCAAGAGTGCAGTTTGGCAGGTACAGGTTAAGATGCCTGTGAGACATCAAAGTGAAGGTATATTGTAGGTCTGTGTGGAATTGCAGCTCGGGAGAGAAGTCTGGGCTGGAGATATCCATCTGGGAACTGGCAGTTTATTGGAAATTATGGTTGTGCTTTGAGTTGGCTCACAAGCAGTGCAGTTCCTGATAGATAATGGGATGTCTTCAGTAATGCTGAAGGAATGAATTTGTAGAGGACCCATGGATCTTTGGATTTGGAGTGCATCATATATTATAGTATAGATTCCTGATAGTCAAAGTTTAGCTTTCTGGATGTTAGGTAGTTAATAATGTCCACTCAAAACATTCTCATTTTTTGAAACTACCATGAAAGAAAAGCACTCTGAAAAATATACATTTCAAACACATATATGAAAACTGTCTGTTTAATGAATCACTGTAATGAGCTGTATTCTTAGTTTGCTAAGATATAAATATCATTTTTTAATTTCTAGAACTCAACATTATTAACTAAGATGATATTGAAAATAATAACTTCTCATTTTAATATTAATAACCTCATATTACGCACTTAAATGAATTACATTTACGCACTTAAAAATTTAAAACTTCAAATTTAAAGAGTTATAAGAATAGTACAAAGACCTCCTATATTCACCAGTTATCAAAATTTTGTCACATTTGCTTTATTATGCCATCTCTCTTTATAAATACATGATATTTCCTGAACTTATGTTGCAGATATCATTTTCCATTACTTCTAAATACTTAAGCATGTACTTCCTAAGAATGAGCTCATTTTCATATATAGCCAGAGTACAATTTTCAAATTCAGGAACTATAATATTTTGATAATTTGCAATCCATATTCAAATTTCTTCATAGCAATTTTCCCCTCAATAGAGGATCCAACCGAAGAGTATATATTTCATTTAGTCATTATGTCTCTTTAAGTCTCCTTTAATTTGGATGGTTTCTCAACCTTTATTTGTTTTTCAAGATGTAATTTTTGAAGGGTATAGACTTATGTTTTCTAAAATGCTCCTTACTTTAGGTTTATCTGATGTTTCCTCAGGATCAGATTCATGTTATGCATTTTTGGTAGGAATACTATAAAAGTTAGGGTTGTGCTGTTCTCAGTGTATCATATCAGAGGGCAAATGATTCCAGTTTATCTGATTATTGGCAATGTTAACTTTGGTCACTTGGTTAAACTGGCATTTGCCAGTTTTATTCATAATAAAGTAATAATCTGTCCCTTTATAATATTAAGTAATCTAAAAGAATTAAATTTTAAGGTAAAATTTAAACTAAAAGCTATATCTCTAACTCAAAACCTGTTTTGCTAATTGTCAGATCCCTAGCAGGAAGATGCATTAAGAATCTAGGAGCCAGCTAACGGAATCTGGCTTGGGGACCAGTGTTTATTTGTTCAGCTTCTAGTATGCATTTGTTTAAATCTGTCAATCACACCATAGGGCTGAGTTGGAAGGGTGGTGGTGTGAGATCATATTCATGGTGTGATTCTAGCCCATTCTGGTAGACAGAAGAAAACAGCTGGTCTTTGTACCACCCGTACTTCCCTAACAACCCAATTCTAAAGAGAGGTTGCCTGATTATTATTATTTGGATATGCATCCAAATTATTTTGCACAAATTACCATCGCCTTATTCCTCCCTTTTTATGGATTCTAATATTCTTAATACCCTGGAATTGGGTATTGGCTTTTTCCCTTGTCTCTTATTCACTATGTTTATCAATCTTAGAATGCCAAAATAGGCCTTAAAACATCAAGAATCTACTTGTATAAATATGAAGAAATGTGCAACTGAGCTTGTTTTCATTTATTCTTGAATTAAATTAATGGTTATTTCTCAGGCCTGTTATCATCAGTTTTAACACAAATTCTGTTACAAACGTAAAAACAAAAATACAACATACTTGTGTAAGGCCTTATATGTATTTCATCCATTTTTATTTCATAGACTTCTGATGAGTCATCCAGTATGAATTTTGGCAGACTAGTGTTAAAATAGTGTAGTTCTGTGATTTTTTAGACTTTGGGACACATTTTGCTGTGCCCCACATCTGCTCAAATCTTGTGACAAATTTACCAAAATTCTTGCTGTATGAAGACTGCTCTAAATGGGAGAGATTTCAGAGAGAATTCCTTTTAAGCATGAATATTTAAATAAGACATTTGTGCTTAACTTCCCTCCTGTAAAAATTTGCTTCCTAATCCTGTGTTTCCTAGTTATTTACCCCTCAGTTGAATTTTATTGGTTTAAAAACAATAATGGAAAATTTATTCAATCATGTCTCTGTGATTGACCCTTTAGGTAATGGAATTAACCACAAAATAGGAAAGTATGTTTTATGCTGTTCAGTAGTATATCAATTTTGGTAAAAATCAATTGCCTCACTTACTATAAATTGAATTAAGAGATATTGAATATCTAGGTTGAAACAGGAACCTCATCTCATTTGGTCAAGTATTGAGATCGTACACTTCAAAAATATACATTGCTAACATTAGCAACTAATCTTAGCCTAAGAACAGGTTGAATACTTTCAGTGCTCTTAGAATGTTTTTCAACTAAAGTCAGAATTGCAGATTTTTTTCCATAGCTTGAATACATTGTGCTTTATAATAAATTATAAGAAATTTTCTTGCACAACATTGTTTTAGACTATCTTATAGTGTTTAGCAAGACACTTTTTTGTAGGGAATATCAAAGGACCCTAACAATGTATAACGTTTCTATAATTTCCCCTTTATGAAAAGAATATCAGTTAATTTCAAATTGACCTCAAGCATTACTTAAAACTAAGGCACAGAGGATATATTAGTTGGGATAAAGACTAAGATACTATAACAGAGAAACTAAATATTGTAGCTTAAAGAGTGCAGAAGCATCCTTCCCTTGTGCTATAGTCCAGTGAGTGTAGGCTGGTGGGCAGGTCGGCTTCATGTAGTCAGTCAGGAAACCAACCTCCTTTCATCCTGTTTCTCCATTATTTTCTAGAATGTCGTCTTTCTTTGTCTTTGCTTGGTTGAAGCTAGGTTTTGGGCACATCCGTGTACCAGTACTTAGAGAGGGAAGAGAGCATGAAGTACATGTCTGATATTTAAGGTCCAGACCAAGAAATAGTACACATTTATTCTGCTCACATTCCTTAGTCACATGGTTACTGAATGTAAGAGAGGCTGGGAAATGTAGAGTAGCTGGGAAGTTGTGTATCCAGTTAAAACTGTATTACTATGGAAGAAAGAGTGGATATCTAGCTCCACAGAGAGGTTGGACCAGGTCACACAGCTAGTAAGTGGAAGAGTAAATGGGATTCAAACCCAGACAGTCTTGTTTTTTAAATATTACCCCTGAAATATTGTTTCACTTTTCATTGCTGTATAACAATCATCCCAAAATGTAGTTACTTTTTATGATTCAGTGAGTTGGCCGAGCAGTTAGTCCATTGCCTGGAGTCACTCATGTGGCTACATTCAGCTGGCAGATGGGTTCCCCCAGAGCTGCAAGTGGAGCACCTTGATTTTTCTTGTGGCTTCTCCACTTGATTAGCTTAGACTTCCTTTTAGCATTGTATTTTCAAGGAAGCATTCCAACAAGGAGTGTTCTAGGAGCATGGAAATAGAAGCTATAGGGTCTCTGAAAGCCTGGCATTGGAAACCATACATCTTCACTTTTGTTGCATTCTTTTGATAAAATCAAGTCAGAGGGCCAGTGACATTTAATGGGTAGCTCCACAGCTTTATGAGAGTAGCGGAAAACTCTTAATTGCAAAGAGTTAAGGGGATGGGAGCTACTGTTGTGGCTATCTTTCTAAATATTTTACCACAAATACTAGGCAATTGTACATCTCAAAATCTAGGTCTTGAGACCACCTAGGGAAAGTACAGTCTGAGAGATCCTCTGATTCAGGTGAGAAATTCAGAGATATATGGGACCTGTGGTCTTTCTATTTTCATTCTGCTGTCATGGATTCTCACATCCTTAGAGGCAAATTGATGTTAGGCATGTGGTAGATACTCCTAAGTATTTATTTAAGTAAAGTAATTTTATACCGAAGAAGCAGTGAGAATATTCCTAACTAATAAAATCAGGTAGTAGTGGGTGCTAACAAAAAGGTTGGTAGTGGATGGTTGGAATTTGTGATTTTGAAAATCTGGGTGACATTTGCCTCTGCCTGTTTTGTGGGAAGGGACGTTTGTAGGAGCCATGGTACTTCTCTGCTATCATCTCTGATCTGGTGAGAAATGTGACCTCTATATACCCATCTGTGGGTTCCTGTAGGACACAATTCGACTCTTAGTAAAAACAAAATTCATGAAATAGTGGAGCATTTTAAAGAGGTTTTACTAAATCATACAGGTAAATCCCCAGATCTTGAAGGTGGATGATCCCAATTGTGCTGAATTATTGATTTTCAAATCTAGCTCAACATTTTTAAGTCTCTTTTAATATGATGATGTTTTTCTTAGAATAAATTATATAGCTCTTTTTTGTCCTTCGTTTTACACATGCTATCAAATCTAACTTTCAAATTTCCTCCTTTTTTTGGTCAACGAGGTTTATAATTTTAGGCAAAGTAAAATTTCCTGTGGATTTGAGTGAGCAGTATTGCTGCTAGCAGCTGTTAGTTGACCTTAAGTATACTATCTAGTGTTTAATATTTGTTGATTATATCAAAAGGTTCTGTATGGTTCAACCCAATTTTGACACATATATCCAACAATGATGGAGCCCCTGAGTTTGTTTATGAAATGCCTTTGGAGTTTCTATATGCTATATTGCAAGAGTATATATCAGAATCAGGGTAGAAAACTTTCTCCTTCTGGTTATGATATAAAAGAATAGGAAGAGTATTTATCACCATGGTAACAACTAAAAACCCAGATTAAATCAAAATTATTCTTTTATATGGGGCGAGGTCAATGAAGAGGGGTGAATACAGGGAACCTTGAAAAACTGAATTCTAGGTAAAAATAAGTAAGTAAAAAAAAAAGCAAAACTGACCTATATCCTCCTTTCATGGGTGAACAGAGAAGTGTGGCAGTTTCTATAATTGGGGGCATGTCATTGCTCTGGGTTTGGGCTGATGGAGTTGCAAACCTCTGCAGCTATGGGGAGAAATTAGTCAAGCCTTTGATTACTCTGTGGGCTGGTGGGATAGATTGAAATTTGGAAGAGCCCTAAAGACAAAATCAAATTGCTTGATCCCCAATTTCTCCTTCTCTCACTATCCTTGAATATTCTTGAGAAAGTTACAGTGGTCAAAAAGCTGGAAAGCAGAGAGTAATCATATTGTTTCACACATTCTTATGGGAATGCATTCCAGGATTATACCAGAGTTGAATACAAAAATAAATAAAAAATTGCTGTAATTACAGTTTCCAAACCCTTCCCAGCTTATATACTGGTTGTCAAAAACTCTGAGGGTCTGAGATTTTACCACACTTGCAAGCTAACAAGCCTGCCACAGTTTCATGGATGCTGGTAGAAGATACAAAACTCCTGGGTCAGAGATGAAAGATAGTTTAGCACTTGCAGCCATGGCAGGAGCCAGAGAATCAGTATATTAGCATTGGTTCCTCAAGGCCTAATTCTCACAGGGTGATGCAAGAGAGTCAGACAATGTCTGAACATGCAGTTGGTTCTCTTAGGAAAGGAAATTAGGGAAGCCAAATATTTTATAAGGGGCTGTAAACATACCTGCTGTATGTTCTAAGTGGAGATGCCTTCTGTGTCTTCCAAGGCTGTTTGCTAGACAAACATCCCTGAAAAGATAGTCTGGAAAACTGCCAGTCTGGAAAACAGTTGGCATCTCTGCTTATAAGATGTGAAGAAATGTTTGAGACTCATAGAAAATCAAGTGCTGATGATCAGAAAGGCAGTTGTACATAGGGCAGTAGGAGTTTGGGGCCAATTACAAGTCAATATAAACTAAATAAAGCTCTTAATTGAATGTCAGCTCCTCAATTCAGCTGCCTGATAGAGGAGGATTTTTACTTTCTGGAAGAAAGTCACAGCAATACAAAAATATTATATTCAGTCTGGCATACAATAAAAAATTGAGACATGAAAAAAGTAGGAATATTTGATCCATAACTAAGAAAAAACAGAGCTATTAGATGCAGACTCATATATGACATAGTTATTGAAATTAGCAGTCAAAAACATTAAAATGTCTATTATAAATATGTTAATATAATTTATAGAAAAAGATGGATATAATGTATGAAAAGATAGGATATTTTAGGAGAGAAATAGAAATTGTAAATAAAAACCAAATGAAAATGATCAAATTGAAAAATTTCTGAAACAATAAAAAAACAGTGTGGGGTTAAACTGATTGGACATGCAGAAGATCAGTGAATTGAAAGCCATATTAGTAAAAACTACCTAAATGAAGCAGAGATGTTAAAAAACATTTCAAAAGAGTGACCCGTAGGATAATATTAAGCCGTCCACAATAATGATGTAATTGGAATACAAGAGGAGAGAAGAAACAAAATGGAGACAAGAATTTTCCACATTTGATGAAAATTTTCAACTCATGAATTCATGAGACTTAACAAAACTCAAATAAAACTACATTTATATGATCTGGGTTAGGCTGCTATAAACCAAAGATAAAGAGAACATCTTAAAAGTAATCAGAAAAAACAACCAATGATAGAGAAAAATCAACAAAGCCCAAATCAGATCTTTGAAAGAATTAATAAGATTAATGAACTCCTAGCAAAACTGACAAGAAAAAAAAATCTCCCACAAAGTTTTAATAGTAGGAGTGAAAGACTGGATGTAACAATGGATCTTAGACAAAAGTATAGGAGAATATTATAAACGACTTTATATCAAGATATTTCACAATGCAATTGAAAAGGACATATTCCTTGAGAGACACAACTCATAAAACTTACACAAGATATAGAAGCTTTAAGTAGTCCTTAAAAAGCAAAGAACAAAACTGGAGGAATTAGATTACCTGATTTTAATTGTAAGATTAACTATAAAGATACAGTAATCAAGACAACATGACATTAAATTAAGGATAGACAAATAGACCTATGATACGATCTATAGATCTATCATAACAAAATGGACAAAAGATCTGAATAGTCATTACAACACATGAAAGTTCTCAACATCACATTATTTTTTATCAAGAGAACGAAATTTAAAACCACAATGAGATGGCACATTGTATCTACCAGAATGGCCAAAATTAAAGAGATTGACAACATTAAATGTTGATGAGGATGTGTAAAGACTTGAACTTTCATACTTTGCTACTGGGAATGTAAAACAGCACAACTATTTTGGGAAAACAATTTGACAGTTTTTTAAATAGAGTTAAATATATAACTACTTTATGACTCAGTAATTCTGCTCCTCGGTATTTAGCCGAGAGAAGTGAACATATATGTTCACAAAAAGACTTGCACAAGAATGTTCATACCAGCTGTATTTATAATACCCTCAAACTGGGAATAAACCACATGTCCATATATATAGGAGAATAGAAAAGTGAAGCAGAAAAATATACAATGGAATACTGTATAGCAATGCAAATGAATAAAGTATTGCTAATTGCAAGTGTGAGCAAATCTAAGAGATATAATGTTGAGTGAAAACAACTAGAGCATAGTACCGTATTATTTCTTTTATATTAGTTGAAGTCAGGGAGAAATAACCTACAGAGATCAGAATAAATATTGCCTTGTGGAGATAACTGGAAGGAGCAAAGTAAACTCTCCAGGGTGACTGAAATACTTTGTATCTTGATTGAGGTTAAATGGGGTTATGTAATTGTCAAAATTCATCAGAGTGTACATTTAATATCTGTGCATTTCAATGTATGTAATGATAATTCAATTAAAAAAAGAAAAAAAAAACCAGAATCACACTAAGGAACTCCAGCTTTAGGATCAAAATCATCAAAAAGTGTTTTATTTGCCGGTGTAAGTAACTAAAAGCAAAACTTTTTTTACTTTTAACTAGGTTCAGATGTATGTAATGATAATTCAATTAAAAAAAGAAAAAAAAAACCAGAATCACACTAAGGAATTGAATGTTATGAAGAAAAATAAGAAAAAATACTCTTGTAGCCCATGTTCTATAATAAAACATAAAATTTTTTCAAGTTTAACCTGGGCTAGTTATTATTTCATTTTAAAAAAATATATTGACTATATCTTGTGTATGAGACATTCTTTAGGAATTGGCACATAGGGCAAAAAATAGCCTGGCTCTTATATGCTTTACATTTTAGTGGAGGTGAAGAATGTGTAGGGAGTGGGGTGGGAGAAGAAGCAAACTATAAACAAACAACTTAATGGTTATATTAATTTCAGATACGTACCATGAAGAAAATTGTGACTGGGAGAAGGGGGAGAGGAAGAAATATTTTAGGTCAGGTAGTAAAGGAAGACTTCTTTGAGTAGGTAATACTTGAGCTGAATCTTAAAGGATAAGGAACCACTGTGTGATCCGCGGGAAGAGTATTCCAGGCAAAGCAAACAGCCAGTATACAGGCCCTATAGTGACAATAAGCATGGCATGTTGAAAGAACTGCAGTAGGCCTGTGTGACAAGAGCAGAGAGGGTAGGGGGAGAGGAATAGATGATATGGGTGACCTTGTATCTGCTGCTGATGCTATGTGGATTCTCACTTATTTTTTATAAATAATATAAATGTTCCTGGCTGGTGTCCAGATCATTTTAGGCATACATAGAATTTGCATGAGAATATGTCTTACAAACTGAAAATAAGTAAATGCTGTTTATTATTGCTATTATTTTTAATTATTAAATATTCATGTGTTTTATCAGTTAACCCTACTTAAATGCTTTTTTATTGCTTAGTTATCTATATTATAGTGGAGCAATTAGAAAACCAAAGATAAACTTAAAAGAATAATAATAAAAAAAGCCCTGTGGTTATCTTATTACATAATTCTGGATATAATCATGTATATTAACCAATCATGTTGTAGTGTTCTGGAAACTGATATCACTATATTTCTGTGTGAACTTAATATATACTACAATATTACATTAAAGGCTGCATAGTGAACCACTCTACAAACATATACTAACTCAATCCTGTAATCTTGAATATTTAGGTTGTTTTCTACTCATTATAAGCAAATGCACATCTTTGTGCTCATCCCTCATAATTTTTAGGATAGATTTTTGGAACTTAAGTTCTTTTTGATATAAAGTAATTGACCTTCCCTGTGTCCGTACCAATATAATAAACCATTTCAGTGTAACTTTTTCCTTTATAAAAGTTACCTGGAAAAAATGATCGTCTTTCTATTGTTTTGTAGGCACATTCTGAACCAGGAAATGTGTTATTTTGGATTTTAGGAGATAAACTCCAAGACAAAAGCTCTGTTTGAAAAAAAAGAAGAAAGGTTATGCACCAGTGGAAAAGCCGTGGCCCAGGGGTTGACCCATTCTGCTTGCTTCTTCCTGTTTGACTGATGTGCTACTGGAATCATTATGTGGTTGTATTATGAGGGGGAAGAATGAGAAGGAGGTAATGGGCAGTAGGGTGAAGGCAATAGATGGAGAAGCAGTCTAGGAACAGGGCAAGGAAGACTGTAATGAGCCTGCTGTGGTAGGAAGAATGGTGGCCCCCAAAGATGCTCTGAATTCCCTGAACCTGTGAATATGTTACTACATGTGGCAAAGGAGACTTTGCAGATGTGATTTAAGTTATGGATCTTGAGATAGAGAAATTGTCCTGGATTATCTGAGTGGGCTTAATATAATCACAGGGGTCCTTATAAATGAAAGAAGAAGACAAGAGTATCAGAGGCAGAGAAGATGTGACAACGAAAGTCGAGATCAGAGTGATGCAATTGCTGGCTAGAAGCGGGCAGCCCAGAAACGGGAAAAGGCTAGGAAACCAAGTCTCCCCTAGAGCCTTCAGAAGGAACGCAGGCCTGCCGACACCTCGGTTTGAGACAGGGAGATCCAGTTTGGACTTCTCACCTCCAGAACTTTAAGACAATAATTTTTTTTTTTTTAAGCCATTATGATTGTGGTAATTAATTATAGCTGCAGTAGGAAGGTAATACAGATGCCAAATTTAATGGGGGGGGGGCATTAAGTTTTGTGATTTGGAAGAATGTGCATATTTTGCAAAATAAATTTACTATCTGAGTGGAGAGACTGTTAGAAGAAGGTAAAGTATGTGTTAAACCGTACTTGGAGTAGTAAGGAGCTAGACAACCTCGAAGGCTACTTCCAGCTTCAGTATTTCTGCTATTGACATCACCAGCCTGCTAGTTTCCCAGATTGTATATATCTTGTAGTTTACATCAACTTTTCCTTCCTTCTCTATGCCTAAATCTTATCTTTTTTTCCTTTTACTGATTCTGTTTCCTCTTTGAAAATATCTCTCTGTGTCCACTGAATCTATCTAAATTGTTAGAATGATTTAGAAAATTGATAAAACTGCTTGATGATTTAGCCATTAAAAATTGTAAAGAAATGTTAACATGGCAAAATTTGTAAATTTAATGTGAATATAAAAAATTATATCATGTATAACTAAATCTACAGGGGAACTGCCCTTCTCCCCAGCATTCCATATATGGGGGAAAAAAAGGGTAGGAAGGACATACCCCAAATGGGCTGAGTTTAGATGGTAGAAATATGGTTCTCCCAAGGTAGATATTATTTTTTCTTCTCTTTTCTATAGTTTCTATAATGAATATGTATCATTTGGAAAATGAAAACATTTTCAAAACATTACCAGACTGGAATCCTTCCAACTGAAAGGTATCTCTGGAATGCTTAGGGACTGTTGCCCTCCTTCCTAAATATCTTTATAGATCCCCCTCCTCATTCTTTATCTTCAGGCTTCACTGACAGAAAAGTCCTTGCTCTCCAAAAAGATTTTTCACTTTATCTCCCTTGTGTACAGAAACTCACTTCTTTCCCCCCTAGATCCTGCCTGATGAAAAGGATTAACCTCTTTCCTAAATCATAACATGGTACAGAATGGCGGTCCCCACACAGCCAGGTCTCACTTCCAGTGGCTCCTGAGGGCCTACGGCCAGAGCGCTAACACCATACAGAATCTTTCCCTGACTCCTTTGGGGTCTGCCTCATGTAAAGAGAGCAGGGGAAGATGTAGAAGGATGAAGTCAGATGTTGTCCAACAGCAGCTTATGCTAGAAGCAACATAGAATATAGCTCTACAGCTGCGAAGCAAGCCAAGCAGCCAGCCACGTCCATAGCCGCTGAGTCTCCAAGGGGAGCGGAGCCACAGAGCCAGATGTTACTCCTAGAAAAAAATATTGCTGTGCAAAACTTGGCCTCTGAATGGTGCATCTGTCCAAATTATCTTCTATTTGGTCATAGGTAATGAAAACTCTGCTAAGAAGGTCTGGAAAAAACAAAGAAGAAACATAACTTGACAATGAAAAGAAAGTCATGAAATATACATTTTTGCCAAGACATTTATTTTGTAGTTTCTCAGATTTCTTAGCTTGAATTCATACTGAAATGTCCTTTCTGGGAAGAAAAGTGTCTGTTGATCAGCTGCTGACACAGCTGCTTGATTCTACTTTTTATGTCCATAGGACATGAAGAGGAGCCTTAGTTATACCTTAGAGGAGAGAAAGAAGACCCTTCCATGCCCCCGATTCTAGACCTCTCCAGAATAAGCCTTCTCCTATTGTTAAGCCACTATTCTTTCCAGTTCTGCTGGTTATAGTCAAACAGGTTGCTTATTGCCTAATGGTGGCTGATTGAGGAATTAGAAGAAGGATAGACTCTTGCCTATGTTTCGCACACTAGGCTGTGCCCTGCACAGATCTGTGTTCAACTGGGAGGGACATCTTTTTATAACTAATGCAAAGATGCTGTTCACTTGCCAAGTACTGTGCCCACTGGTTTGCCCCTGTTTAGATGGGAACTCTTTTCCTAAGTTAGTGTTCGTAAAGTGTTATACAGGCTTATCGCTCAACCTGACCCCATCTCAGACCTTCAAACTGGAACCACTGCTCTCTCAGTTGCTGGGCTAACAGCATCCAATTCTACAGGATGACTCCATCCTGACTGCAAACCAGGGAGTTTGTAGGACTCTGTCCAGGGCTCAAAGTATCAGGTCTGGCCCTGAATTTGTTCGCCATTCTTATCAGGGAAGTTTTGCCCTGAGACTCAGGATCTCCACTTGTACCTAAGATATAGATTCTTGTCTTATTTTCTGAGCCAAATTGGTATCTCAGATACATGCCTGGTATCTTGGTCCCTTTAGAGCAAAAGAACAGTCTTGGTCTGGCCATCTGCATGCCAGAGACTCAAGCAGTACTCCTGCTCCTCAGTCTGGCTGCTGCTTCTAGTTTCTCCAATGACCCTATTCTGCCTGGATGTCAGAATGTGATCTGCTCTAGGGTGAATCTCTTCCTATTCCACTTGCCTCTCTGGATGTTCCTGCCAATCCGTGTTATGTTCTGGAAGTCAGCTGCTTGGACCACTTCCTTTCTCTATTGCCTTAAATTCTCTGGATATTGTATTCTGTTTCTTGGGCTGAACTTGTCCTTGAGATCTGGCTCTCTCCCTTGGGTAGGTCTGGATCAATGTCTGTTCTTTCCTAGGCTGCCTCAGGGAAGAGGGCACATACTTGGCTATCCTCTGAGAAGTAGCACTTAGCTCTGGGAGGGGACAACTTTATGTGAGCAAATAACCACTTATACGTTATAATGAATACTCCTTGCTAAAAATATTTCTCTACCAGGTGCACAGTGGCTGAATTTCTACCAAAGGCATCACCCTTCCAGGAGTTTTCTGGAAGGGTGAGGGACAATTACCAGTCAGTCACAAATACTTATGGCCATTAGTTAGTAACATCATTATTTTTTCTAACTATAGGAATCTGGAATAGCAGGTGGGCATGAGAGGTCTAGGGAGAGCAGAACAGAAGAGACCTATACAGGGAACAGGTAGAGGTAAGTGTTGAGGACAATGTTTCCCATTTTTCTGTTTTAACCTGGCCCCTATCCTGGGCTATCAACTCACATAACTTTAGCCTTTTGTAGTTTGTCATGTCATTGGCGTTGAGAGAATATTGGACAAAAACATTGTCCTTTCGGGTCATGGAGAGAAAAGCAAACAGGATTCGGGTATTTTTTGGAACTGGGAAGAAAAGCTGAAGAACGAACTATAACTGTACCAGTTCAATTGATTATAATGTAAAACAGAGACCAAAAAAAATGGCTAGTGTTAGAAATGAGTTAAGACTAAAGGTCAGGGAAAGAATGCAGGGTCACGGGTAGCTCAAGTATCAGTCAGTCCTCATATCACTAACATTAAACTTGGAGTGTAGAGTACAGACTCAGACCTTCACATAACTGCTCACCTCTCCAGGACAGGCTGGAGTGCCTCACTTTCTGCATGTTACTAAGGGCAGTACAGGCTAATGAGGAGAGCTTAATATGTGAGTGATATTTCTAAGTAGGAGTTGAAGACCTTTCGGTGATATTCCTGAGGCATTAGGGTTGCTTTGTGGAAATTTAACAACTTTGGGAGGTGGTGATCCAGAGGGATGGAACATGACTTTGGTGTCAGCCAGGACTGGATTTTCTCTAGTCCTGGCTCAAACACTTAACTCGTTGTATGTGCTTGAACTTAATCTCTGCCTCACTTTTTTCATCTGTGAACTGGGTATGATTGTACCCATGTCAGTATTGTTAGGATTGCGTGGAATCCTGTTATTACAGGATATGGTATTACAAAGCTCCAAATAAAATGTCCAGAAGAGGGTTTATGATAGTGCCTGTATTTTGGAGGAATTTTTTATTTTACCACAAAGCTTACCTGGTGTTCCTGTCAGCAGTTTCTAAGATGTCTAAAGAGGTCAGAACACTTTCATTTTTGAATCTTTTGACATGTGAGGATATGAAATACAAAAGTAGATATGTAATTTGCATGATGAAATTTAACAATTGTTGAAATTTAACAAAGCAATGCTGTTAACACATGCACACTTGAGCGCATCCATATACACAAAGCATCGTGCAACGTGAATGTGTTATTCATACAGTCCTGGTGCCCTACAGAGTGGTCTGGAAGGGACCCAAGTTTAAAGTTGTGTGGGGAATGTCTTTCAGTCTGTTTCTGTCTTTCTATAACAGAATGTTTAAGCTTATTTGGAGATAAGGTGAAAAGTATAAATTTGAGGCTTGGGCTAATGGCCCTCCTAAGCCCTCATGTGATAAGCCTCAATTGTCAGATACATCTGGATTACACAGACCATTATTCTGTTTCTTCTGGTAGAAATCAGAGTGTTTGTTGCTCTTCTCTGTGAGTAACAAACACACACAGTGTAGGTTAACCTTGTTTTTATTTCAGGAAAATCATAATGTGAGACAAGCCCTGGACTAGGAGTGAGGAGCACTGCATTAAGGTTTGAATCTATGAACCAGTTTTATGAGATGTGGAGAGGTACTTCTCCTCTCCAGGCTTTGGTGCCTGTCATTCGAATGACAAGACTAGGATTAAATTTTCCTAGAGTCTCCACTGTAACTTTTCGTGATCCTCTGTGTGCATGGAGTTTGTACATGTGCATAGGGCTTTTAATCTAACAGAGTAAAAGATTTGATATGACAATTTTCAGATCAACTATGTTAATTATAAAAGTTAAAAAGTCAGTAGTTAATCACTAAATTAATTATAGTGATTTCTCCTTGAAATAATCAAAGTTAATGGTTATCTTTAGATTTATTGGTATCTTCACAAGATCTAAAACATCAAGGAAAACAGTGAATATGGAGATGAAAAGAGTAAAGAATCAAATATGAAAAGACCTAAGGTTAGAAAGGGACAGGTCTGTGGTAAAAACCAATAACAATTTCTTCAGATGCAAACCTCCAGGACCCTATCAGATATTTTTGCATTCAACCTTTACTTCACTCATTTTTCTCACTGAGTTTCCTTTCTAGATTTATCTTCCTCTTTATCTTTGACTGTCCACTACCCCACTTTCATCTTTTAATTTTTTTTATAAGGTTAAGGTATATAGCATAATGACTTGACTAAATGTCTTGCAAAATGATTACCACAAGATTAATTAACATCCATCATCTCATATAGATGCAAGAAAAAAAGTTTTCTTTCTTGCGATGAGAACTCTTTAAGATTTACTCTCTTAACATTTTTAAATTTTATATAAGGTTTAGAATGACAGATGATGGAATATTCTTGGGCGAGTAGAAAATCATATCTATGATGCAGTTATAACTTCTTGTTGTTTGTCTCTGCCAACAGTGATCAGTTGGAAAGTGGGAAAATATTTTCCAGTAAATAACTCACATATTTGGACATGCTTACTTGCTTAGATGAAGGATGAGAAAATAATGAATAACTTTGTTTAAAGAGAAAGTTAAAAGTGTATATTTAAGGTTATTTGTGAAAGTGATTATTATTAAAAATAAGAGAGATGTCTATTCAGACAAAAACATTAGAAAGAAAAAGAACAAAAATTATGCTATAATTTAAAGTCTGAGACTGCTGGTCAAGTTGGCGGAGTAGGTAAATTCTATGCTTGCCTCCTCCCACAACCACATCAAAATTACAACTAAACTACAGAACAACCATCATTGAGAATTGCCTGAAGTCTAGCTGAACAGAAGTTCTATAATAAAGGATATACAGAAGAAGCCACCTTGAGACTGGTAGGAAGAACAGAGACAAGGAGTAGGCAGGCTCTACACTCATGGTGTGGTGGTTAAGAAATGGGAGGCATAGCTTGGCTGCAGAAGTCCCTCCTGAGGAGTGAGGGGTCTCAGCCCAACACAAGGCTCCCTAATCCAGGGTTCCAGTGCTAGGAAGAGAAATCTTCATAACTCTGGCTGTGAAAACTAGCAGGGATTGTGGCTAAGTGAGACAGAGGGCCGCCGGAGTCCCAGATACTCCTCTTAAAAGGCCTATGCATAGACTTGTTGACAGACTCACTGCTTTGAGCTCCTGGGCTGGGGCAGTAGTTGGAAAAGCACTGGGGGTTTATGGAAGAACTGAATTGTCTGGGTGAGGGCTGGAGGGAAAACTTTCTCCTAGACAGAAGTCTTGGCAGATGCCATTCTACCTTTGTTGATCCCTCCCTACACCCAGCCTACAGATGCAGGCAGGTCATCAAGTCTGAGTTTCCATCAACCTGGCTAACACTCTTCGCCCCACCTGGTGATTTTCTGAGACCTCACCCAACTTTTGGGTCTATCCAAACCACTTTCAGAGGCTTCTCCGTACAAACAGGCTGTCTTGGCTCATACTGTGGACTTTCCTAAAATTTCTCAAAGGTTCACAAACCCCAAATAAGCAGCATCTGGCCTCAGCATGCCCCATACCTCTTGCTAAGTAGCTCCAAGCCTGGCATTAGTGGTATTCAACCTTGGTTTGCAGCTTATCCTCTCATAGGCATCTCCAAGCCCAGCACAAGGGACAACCCTCTGCAGAGCACAGACATTGGCTTACCTTGGTCTGCACCAGAGCCCCTCCCAAGAGGCCCAGAACGAATACACCTGCTGGCCAGCTTCAGACCACACCAGAGTACCACCTAAGTACCTTCACAAAAGGCATGCCCAAAGGGCAGACTTGGCAGAGCCCCACTAAACTGAATCCTGCTCAGTGGGGTTAACTCCCACACAACAATTCTTCCACCGTAGTCATGGCCAGTCTTTATAATGAATCAGCCTGAGGGTCAGTCCCTCTCATTGACATTCGAACAGCAATCAAGGCTCACATACAACCCACACAAGAAACACACCTGAAGCACCTGGCTCAGGTGACCAGGAAGACTGTACCCCTGAGTCCCGTGGGATACCTCCTACGTAGGGCCACTCTGCCAAGACCAGGAGATGTAGCAGCTCTACCTGATACATAGAAACAAACACAAGGAGTCAGCCAAAATGAGGAGACAAAGAAACATATCCCAAATGAAAGAGCAGAACAAAACTCCAGAAAAAGAACTAAGTAAAATGGAGACAAGCCATCTACCAGGCACAAAACACTGGTTATAATGATGCTTAATAAGATTAGGGGAAGAGTAGATGAACTCAGTGAAAACTTTAGCGAAGAGATACGAAACATAAAAATAGAGATAGAAAAAACTAGTCAGAAATGAAGAATATAGTAATTGAAATGAAGAATACATTAGAGAGAATCAATAATAGATGAAAAAGACAATCTACTGAATGGGAGAAAATATTCACCAATGATACACCTGATGAGGGGTTAATATTCAAAATTTATAAAGAACTCATACAATTAAACACCACCAAAGAAACAATACAAATAAAAATGGGCAGAGGACCTGAATAGACATTTCTCCAAAAAGAACATACAGATCGCTAATAGACATATGAAAAGATACTCAACGCCACTAATCATCATAGAAATGTAAATTAAAACCTAATGAAGTGTCACCTCACACCTGTCAGAATGGCATCATTAAAAATCAAAAAACAAGTGTTGGTAAGAATGTGGAGAAAAGGAAACCCTCGTGCACTTTTGGTGAGATTAAAAATTGGTCCAACCACTATGGAAAAGAGTATGAAGGTTCCTCAAAAAATTAAAAATAGAACTACTTTCTGATTGAGCAATTGCACTTCTAGGTGTTTATTGAAGAAGTCCAAAACGCTAATTCAAAAAGATATATACACCCCTATGTTCATTGCAGCGTTATGTACAATAGCCAAGATATGAAAGCAGCCCAAGTGCCTATCAATAGGCAATTGGATAAAGAAGTGGTACCTATATACTGTAGACTATTACTTGACCAAAAAAAGGGATGAAATCTCCCCATTTGTGATAACATGGATGGACCTAGAGGGTATTATGTTAAGTGAAATAAATCAGAGAAAGACAAATACTATCTTATCTCGTGTGTATGTGGAATCTAAAGAGCAAAATAAATGAACAAAAAACGAGAAACAGACTAATAGACATAGAGACCAAACTGGTGATTGCCAGATGGAAAGGGGGTTGGGGAGCTGAGTAAAAAAGATGAAGGGATTAAGAAGTACAAATTGGTAGTTACAGAATAATCACAGAGATGTAAAGTACAGCATAGGGAATATAGTCAATAATTTAATAACTGTATTGTGCCAGGTGGGTACTAGACTAATGAGGGGGATAGCTTTGTAAATTATATAAATGTCTTGCTATTGTGTTATACTCCTGAAACTAATATAAAATAATGTTGAATGTCAACTGTAATTGGAAAACAAACAAACAAACAAACCCTAGTAGATTAGATGAAGCAGAGGATTGAATCAGTGATTTCAGGACAAAGTAGCACAAAACACCCAATCAGAACAGCAACAAGAAATAAAAATCCAGGAAAATGAGGGTAGTTTAAGGGGCCTCTGGGACATTAAGTGTACAAACATTTGTATCATAGGGGTACCAGAAGGAGAAGAGAGAGAGCAAGGAATTAAAAACCTATTTGAAGAAGTAATGATGGAAAACTTCCCTAAACTGGCAAAGGAAATAAACATATAAGCCTAGGAGCGCACAGAATCTCAAACAAGATGAACCCAAAGAGGCCCACACCAAGACACATAATTAAAATGCCAAAGATTAAAGACAGAAAATTTTAAAAGCAAGAGAAAAGCAATTAGTTACCTACAAGGAAGCTCCCATAAGATTGTCAGCTTATTTCTCAAAAGAAACTTTGCAGGCCAGAAGCGATTGGCATGAAATACTCAAAGTGATGAAAAACAAGGATCTATAACCAAGATTACCCAGCAAAGCTATCATTTAGAATTGAAGGGCCAAGAAAAAGATTCCCAGACAAGAAAAAGCTGAAGGAGTTCATCTCCAAATCAGTATTATAAGAAATGTTAAAGGGACTTCTTTAAGAAGAAGGAAAAAAAATGAATATAAATATGAATAGTAAAATGGCAATAATTACATATCTATCAATAATTACTTTAAATGTAAATGGATGAAATGCTCCAATCAAAGACAGAGTAGCTGAATAGATAAAAAAACAAGATTCATACATATGCTGCTTATATGAGACCCACTTTAATTGAAAAACATACACAGACTGAGTAAAGGGATGGAAAAATATATTTCATGCAAATGCAAATAAAAAAGCTGGGGTAGCAATACTTATATCAAACAAAATAGACAAAATAGACAATACAGACTTTAAAACAATGGCTATAACAAGAGACAAAGAAGGACCCAGAAATTCCACCTCTGGGTATTTATCCAAAGAAATACAAAACACTAATTTGAAAAGACATGGATTTCTATGTTCATTGCAATATTATTTACAATAATAAAGATAGAGAAACAACCTAAGTTCCCATGAATAGATGATTGGTTAAAGAATAAGTGGTACGTATATATGATGGAATATTACTCAGCCATAGAAAAGAATGAAATCTTGCCATTTACAACAACATGGATGGACCTAGAGGATATTATGCTGAGTGAAATAAGTCAGACAGAGAAAGATAAATACCATATGATTTCACTTACATGTGAAATCTAAAGCACAAAATAAATGAATAAATAAAGCAGAAACAAACTCAGAGAACATTTTGATGGTTGCCAGATGGGAGGGGCATTGGGGTGAAAAGGGTGAAAAAGGTGAGAGATTAAAATGTTCAAATTGCCAGTTATAAAAACAGTCACTGAGATGTAAAGTACAGCATAGGGAATATAGTCAATAATATTGTAATAATTATGCATGGTATCAGGTGGTTACTAGACTTATTGGGGTGATCACTTCATAAGTTATATAAATGTCGAATCACTAAGTTGAACACCTGAAACTAATATGATATTGTATGTCAACTGTAATTGGAAAATTAAAAAAAATTATTTAAAAAGTCTGAGAGATAAAGAATATAGCAAAAGGCATTTAATAGAGTTAATATTTTTAGTTTACTTGAATAAAAATGCCTTTTGGCTGGAGGAACAGATTTCTTTATAAAATACTATTTACATAAGTTATTCAGAGATAATGAGAAATTTACTATGATTCCAGAATCAAGACAAATCTTAGGGTAGGTTATGGGTGTGGCAGTCATAGTTTTCAAATGTCACCCTCAGGAGTTTTATTCCTTTAGATCCTGAAGATCTGTCCTTCTGAGGTCTCCAGTTAAAATACAAATATTTCCGGAGAGTATTGTTGGTCCTTTATGTTTTTTGAGGGCAAGACAGACTGGAGGAGGAGACACAGGGGCATAATTCCCCCTATTCCACTGATGTAGCTAGAGAGCTATGTTACCAGGAGCTGTGTAGAAGGCTAAAAGCAGAGGGCAGAACAATGACTTGTTAATTCAAATTCTGAGGGTTATCTTGATCAAAAGGGCAGGGCACTCATTCTTGGAAAGTGAGTGCATAGATTCCAGGGAAAAGAGGAATGACCCTAAGTGCGTGGAATATTTGACATCACTATTCATAGAGATTTCTTTTGTTCAGAACTGAATCCAGCCTACTGTCTAGAGAAGTCACTGAGTGCATCTGGTGAACTAAAAATTCAGTTCATGCCTTTGCCTAGCAGGTCACTGAGTATCTTTCTCCACCTAGTGGCCAGTGTCTTCCAACCACAAAGCTAAAAGACAGTTGGTTATTATGGCAATGAAACAAGTAAGGTTTTTTTGTTTTGTAATACAAGACTATCAAATCCTAGAACGAAGAAGATATTTAAGCATATGTTTGGAAAAACCTGTAGGCGTATTAATAATTAGGTTGGCTTGCATAGCTTTTGTTGTTCAGATGACATATTTTGCATTCTGGTGGAGCTCGTGCAGTCAGGAATGCTTGCTGATCAAGTAATACAAATGGAATTACAGCTTGAAGCCAATTTCATACTATCAGATGTTCACAACCCACTTTTCAAGGGCAGAGGAAGATAAGAAAAGTTTAAAGAATATTCAATTGTTAGTTTTATGCGAAGTTTGGACAATCAGTCTCAGTTATGCTCCTGGTATACTATAGGCGCTCAATAAAAGAACCTATTAAATTGTATTTGATAGATTCCCCTGTACCTCAGTTTTTAAATTGCTCTTGTTGTTTCTCCTTTTCCCAACTAAAATCATATTTCATTAAAAACAAATACATCTTTTTAAAATATTCATGTAATGAGCATTTTTCCAGTTGTTTTTATGTTGGTCTTGGCTGAATTTGACCCTGTTGAGTACTCCCTCCTGGAGACTTTTCCTCTCTGCTCTGGTTTCCATGACACCACTCTCTTTGTCTTCTGTGTGCCTGGCTGGATTAATTTTTGTATACTTTCCAACGTCACCTTCATTTCATGAGAAGTTAAAGCTCCCAGGAGTGAACCTCAACAAGTGAGAAGTGGGAGTTAGTGGATAAATGCCTGAAGCTTCCCATCCTTCAGAGTCACAAATTTGAGGGCCATTCTGTATTCACCTCGGAAGGCCACTTGCAGGATTGAACCCTAGTTGCTAGAGGAGAAACCTGTCAACAGTGTATTTTTAGCTAGCCAGGTGTTTCTCCCTCTTTTGCCTCCCTCTCCCTTGCTCCCTGGGAGCACCTCCTAAACAAAGGAGTCTTGTCTCAGGCTCTGCTTTTGGGAGAACCCAAATGGAGACACATATTTAATCCTCACAATAGGCCTTGCTGTGAGGTAATACTGAGCTTAGCCCCATTTTGTAGATGAGGAAGCTGAAACATAGAGAAAGAAGGTTACTAAACTCGTCCAAGATTATTCAGACTACTAGTTGAAGAGCTGGGATTTGAGCATAGGCATTCGGACTCCAGAACCTTCTATCTGCCAAAACAGTGATCTGAGAGGCAAGTGAAAGAATGGCTGGGCAAATATAACTGATTGGTTATGATATCCATATATTACTGTTCCTTCAGTGTCAAGAGATTTTTTTTCTCAGCTATTTCTAGTTTGGTGATGAGAATTCTCAGGAGATTTTTGGTCTGATGTCTAGTAGAATGGAAAGATTCACAATTTTAAAGAATTGTACATCTAAAAAGAAAACAAAGTTGACTTGTGGTTTTTAACAAATTTAAAGGATATTCATGTTTTACAAGGGAAAATACACATGATTTCTGAAACTTTTTAATACTTTGTGTGCTCGAAGTTAATGTTTGGATGTTTTTGTGAATCTCTTTGCTTTAAAAACAGAGGTATCCAAAATGTTTCTCAGGTTCATTGTTAAAAGAGATATTTATTTATTTATTAAAAAAAATTTTTTTAGGCGAGACAACCCTTGGTTGACCTCACAGATTGCAAGGACCTTGTCAGCTTACAATCCCTTATTTTTTATTTTTTACGCTTACAGCACCTGGTCTTCCTAGGTGGTCTCCCATCCAAGTACTAACCAGGCCCAACCCTGCTTAGCTTCCGAGATCAGACGGGATCTGGCTTGTTCAGGGTGGTATGGCCATAGACAAAAGAGATTTTTAAATGTAGATAAAATGTGATCATTTATATTAATGTATGATAAGAATTTTAGAAACAGTGGTTCTTCCTATGATCATACTGATTCGGACAAAAGGAGAAATAAAAGACGGGAATTCATTTTACTTTCTAGTAGCAGATGAGTTTTGAAATGTTTTTCGAAATTGGAAATAGCATGAAGGAAAGGAACCGTGTGTCATCCTCAGTGCTTTAGATACGCAATCTCCTTCCACTTTCAAGCAGCCCTGCAAAGATGCTTGTCATTTATCTCATTTAACAAATGAGGAATTAAGGTTAAAGGACTTGACAAACCCCCTTTAAGTCATAAAGTTATTAAGTGGGAAAGCTGGGATTTAAACTCTGTTGAGTGGCTCTCCAAACCACATTCTTACTACATTGCCTGGGAAATAGACTATCTGACCAGGACGCAAGGATTTTGTAGATGCAAATTTATAGAGATAAATAAAATTGTATGTCTTTCTAGATTATATGATATGTCACCTGAAGGCAGACAGTGTCATATAGGGTATGCACAAGTTCCGTTGTGGTAGACCTTGAGTTAATGTAGGTAATAACCTCCCTTGGAAGAGTTACCTCCAGATTTTCACTGATAATATTTCCAGCTTATAGTTTTTATATCATAACATCTGAGTTGAGTAGATGTGATGGAGACCATATGTCTTCCAAAGCCTAAAATACTTACTATCTGGTACTTTACAGAAAATATTTGCTGACTCTTGTTCTGTACTGTTTGGTGGCTGAGGGTAAGACTTGGAGCATTAGCTTCCTATGGCTTTGTTTTTTAAGATCATTAACATGTTCAATGCAAATACAGTGTACACCCAAATACTAATATATTTGTACATTTTGTTTATGCATGCTATATTTTCTTCTCCACTTTCAAGATAGCACTATCCTGAAACTTTCATATTCCAGAGTCAGCTCCAGTAATAGAGACATAGGGATATGAGAACCGAATTAATACTGGAACTGAGTCAGTCTTTGAAAGCAATCTGCCTGGTAGGAATCATATTAACAGTGGTAATAATGGTGAGCTAGGACTTTGCCATTTAGAAATCACTTTTGTATACCCAGTCACATTTAATCTTCATATTTAACTTTGTCAAATTATATTATTGTTACTCTCTTTAATATTTATTGATAAGGAAACTGAGGTTTTGTGAAATTAATTGACTTGTCCAAGATTTCCAAATCAGTATGTGTCAGAGCCCAGACATAAACTCAGTAGTTATTTATTTCTTTTTCTGGGAGGAGAGATTTTATTGTTAAAAAGGAAACATTTATGTTTTTACAGCTATAAGCAATAAGAATGTTTTATCAGAAAAGTGATGGGAATTTACATAAAAGAACAGTTTTTAGGATTTTGATTTTATTTTTGGATGGCTTTACTGTTTACAGTGTTCTTCAAGGCAACATCCTTTTCTCACCATAATTGCCAGTAGTTTTATGCCAGTTAAATTTTTGGCACTGAAATACATTCTGCAAGTAGTGACATATGTGAGTATACACTTAAATTATTTTTACTTCTATGAGGAAATATGTTCATTTGATTATAGAAAAATTTCCCATTTCAGTACTTTTTCTGAATGAAAAGTAATATTTTAAACAAAGTACATTAAAAAGAAAAAAAATCAATGCCCCAAGACATACAAATGAATTAACAGGGTCTTAACAAATGGTTTATTTGGCTTTGTAGTTTACTCTAAATCCTTTAAAATTATTTTGTTTATTTTTTCATATTTACAATTATAGGTATTGGTGATAGGGAGGGTATCCTGTGCCTTTATTAAGTTCTTGTTCTATGAAGAAGTTAGTACATGAACCAATAATTTCAATATAACTCAGGTTGATATGTGCTATCATAAAAATCTATGTAAAGTGCTATGGTACTAATTAATTCTGACTGGAAAATGAGAATATTATCAGAGAAAAGGTTGAAAAAAACTGGATAAATAGATGTTTCTATCCACATAGAGAATATGCTGTGGAAGGAGGGAAGTTTGGGTGGTGGAGAATGAATGCCTGGATGAGTGGGGTTGGGGTTAGAAGAAGTTATTGAGTTTGGTTTGGACATGTTGAATCACTAACAGTCTAGTGGGGGCTAATACAAGAAAACAAATAGCTGCAATATTCTGTGAAAGGGACCGTGATCAACAGCGTGGGTACCAAAAGAGGGCAGAGGAAGAGCACTAACTTTGACCAAGAGAAGAAGTCCAGAAGATCTTCCTGAAGGAAGCGGCCTCTAAGCAGAGACTTAAAGAAAGAGCAGTAGTTATTTGGATAAGGTTGATGGACCAGAGCCATCATGTATGACTATGTAGACACTACATAACTCCAGAGAATGCTGGCCACATTGACTCAGATGGGAATGGAGTTTCCTGGAGTTCTTCAGTACACAGCCTGTACAACCATACACACTAGCCCTGTATGGAATGGGTATTAGGTGTTCTAGGTAGAAAGGAATGAAAGAGGGAGAGGGTTCCAGACATGGTAGTCCAGAAGAGAAGATAGGGCTCTAAGGTAGCAGAAAGCACGACATGATCAAGGAACCAAAAAAGGATTTCAGTTTCTGTTGAGGAGTCAAAGATTGGGGTATGGAGGTAAGAGAGAAATGACCACAAATAAAGCTAGAGAGGTAAGTATGGCTTGATCATCCAGATAGTTGAAATCAAGGTGTTGGCATTCGAGGTGGAGAAAAATTGCTATATCAGGGACAGATTTAAAAAATAAGCTTGAGATGCTTACAGGAAATTCTAGAAAGTGATGCCAAATAAAAAAATAATAGCAAACACATTGTGTTTATTATATTTCAGTACTGTTCTAAAAACTTTACATATAATAATTCATTTAATCTAAAGAATAATCCTATGAAGTAGGCACTGTTACTATCCCTGCCTCCCCACTTTTATAGATGAGAAAACTGTGGCACAGAGAGAGCTTAGATGACTGGCCCAAGGACACACAGTCCAGGCATTCTGATTCCAGAGTCTGCAGTCTTAATCACCTCTACCTTTCAATAAGAAGCCAAATAATGGGATTGATTAGAAATCAGGCATGAAGGGGCATGTAGATGCGCATTGGAAATTATCAGCATATTAATATTTATTGATGAATAAAATTTAATGAATACTATTGTTTTTGTATTCTGTTGATTTTCTGTTGTAATTCGCTTTTGCCTTTGCCTTTGTTAATTCCTTCCTACTGATTTACTTTGGTTTATTTTGTTATTCCCTTAAACATTTTTTGAGCCCTATGCTTTATTTATTTTCATATTTTAATAATTTAAGTATGTTAAAGCCACAAGTTTTCTTCTGATCATTGTTTTAGTTGTAGCCTATAGGATTTGATATGTACCATTCTTATTACTATTACTTTCTAAAAATTCTATAGTTTCTCTTCACTTACGAGAACAGGAATTTTTTTTTTTTCTAGGCAGAAGAGTCTTTATTTTCTGAATTTTAAATTAATTTCTAGTTTTATTTTATTATCAGTGAATATTATCTATATTATTTTTACTTTGGGGATTTATTAAGATTTTTCCTTGTTGATTAATATGTAATCAGTTTTAATGAATGTTCCATGGGCACTTGAAGATAAGATATATATTCTATTTTCAGATATAAAACTTGGTAGTATATCAGATCTGTATTATAGATTATGTTTAGGTATCCTATGATCTTATTTTTGTTCAAATTGGCCTATCTTAGAGATAAATTTAAATCTCCTATTAATGTCTCATATCCTTCTGTAATTTCTGCTTTATGAAAGTTGCTACTCTGCTTTTTTGTGTATAGATATTGAGGGAAAAAAGAGTAGACATTGAGAGGAAAAAAAGCAATCCCTGATATCTGACTGTTGGTACCTGGCCTACCTCTTACAGCTAGGCAGTGATATTCTGCTGTCGAATTCACACAATTTCACAGAATACCAGCATCAGACACAGTCATCAAGTGACCATGATGAAGATCAAACAAGGCCACTCCATAATCATGTGTGAGCAAAAGCAAAAATAAGAACATTGTGCAAATCTGAAAAATGACCACACATTCCCCTCTTCCGAATAACACAAGTGACTATTGCTTCATTACTGTATTAGGGTTCTCCAGAGAAACAGTAATGGTAGGATATATCAAGATTTATTGAAAGAGATTTATTAAGAGGGATTGGCTCACATGATTATGGAAGCTGAGAAGTCCTATGATCGGCTGCTAGTAAGCTGGAGCCCATGAAAGCCGGTGGGTGGTAGAATCTAAATCTGAATGCTTGAGAACTGGGGGCCAATGATGTAAGGCCTGGTCTGAATCTGAAGGCCCAGTGTCAGAAGACAGGAGAAGATGGATGTCCCAGTTCAAGCAGAGGACAAAGTCACTCTTCTTCCACCTTTGTGTTCTATCCCGACCCTCCATGGATTGCATTGGAGAGGGTGATCTTTACTCAGTTCACCAATTCAGATGCTGATCTCGCTGAAAACACCCACACAGATACACTCAGAAATAATGTTTTACCAGCTATCTGGGCATCCCTTAGCCTAGTCAATTTATGTGTAAAATTAACCATCACAGTTACCAACTACAGCTTTAGTCCTATTCTGCACTCTCACCTCCTGGATAAATATCTGGTCATAAAGTTGTTCTCACTTTCAGATACCACACAGTCCAGACCTAAACCATACTTCCTTAAACTCTCCTCTCAACCACCTAATAGGCTCCAATTCTATAACAAGCCCTGAGACATTGGGGTGTGGTCTTCCTTGTTGCAGCTGTATCAATAAACCCAACTTGGTTAGTGGGGATAAAACGTATTCATTACTGTTATATCTTCATTGTAAATTGCACCTTTTAGTGATATGGTACCATTCTTTGTTTCTTTTGATGCTTGAACTGAATTCTACTTGTATAATATTACACCTCTGCTTTTTTTCTTTGTATTTTTCTGTGTTTTTAATTGCTTAAAATTAATTTTAGGCACGTCTTTTATATACAGTACAGAATTGGATTTTGTTTTGTTATACTATCTGAAGATCTTTTTCTTTTAATAGCTTACTTAAGCTTATGTACATGTATTCATTGAAAATATATGTTAGGTCTTAATTCACTCATTTCATATTATGCCTTCTGGTTTATTTAAAAAAAGTTTTAAAAACTTTTACTACTTGTAACATTTTTTTGTCTGCTTTTTCCAATCGTTGTCTTTTCCTCTTGATATTTAGTAGTTTAAATTTTAAATCCAGGGGTTGCCTTTACTTGTTACTCTTATCTCCCCTCTTATTTAACACAGTAACTATTCCTGTATGAGCAATAATGAAATTAATTTCTATTTTCTTCCTCCACCCCACCATTCACCTTCTAATTTTAGTTAACCTAGTTTACTTTCTGGTTTGCTGGAGTTTGCCATCTACAGGTTTCCTAAAGAAACTTTCATGTGAACAGTATTTCCTGAACTTTTGAGTATTCAAACTACCATCAGTTCTCCTTGTTTGCAGGTTCTATATTTGAGAATTGCCTACTTGCTAAAATTTGTTAGTAAACCTCGAATCCATAATCTTGGTATTTTTGCGGTCACTGGCGGATATATGAAGTATCGAACAATTTGTCACCCAATGCACACATTCCTAGCAAGTGTTTCAGCTCTCATCCTGTATGCTGTGTATTTAGCATCGTATATTTTGCATTTACATGCTTTTGTTGGTGATTTCACTGTTTAAAATGGCCCTTAAGCATAATGATGAAGTGATAGCTAGTATTTCTAAGTGCAAGAAGGCTGTGAAGTGCGTTATAGAGAAAATACTTGTGTTAGATAAGTTTCAGACATGAGTTATATGCTGTTGGCTATGAGTGCAATGTTCTATAATCTTCTAGTCCTGATTTAAAAAAATTTGTTTTAATGTAGTCCTTTTTTTCCCTCTTTTTATTTTATTTTGCATTTTGTTTGATTGATTTATTTAGTTTTTCATTTCTGCCCTCTCATCAGGGATCCCCAACCCCCAGGATGCAGATCTGTTAGGAACCGGGCTGCACACACAGCAGGAGGTGAGCAGTGGGCGAGAGAGTAAAGCTTCATCTGTATTTGTAGCTGCTTCCAGAGCCAGCATCACCACCTCAGCTCCACCTCAGATTGTCAGACATTAGATTCTTCTAGGAGTACTGATCCCTGGTGCCATAAAGTTTGGGGACCGCTGCATATCCTTACTGTGCTTTTTATAGTGTTTATTCTTTCTTATATTCCTTATCATTTAGCCTTCATTTCTGAAATAGGTTTGTCTTCTATTCTTTTTCTGAATTCTGAGTTTAGTATTTCTCCCTTATAGTTTCAATGGTTGCATAAAGATTCAAAATTCTCAATTGGAATGTTAGGTTGCACTTTTTATCTGCTTTGAGTCAATATTTTTCTGGCGTTTTCACTGTCTCTAAGAAGGTTTTCTTGCTCTTTTTCATCTTTAAAAAAATTTTTTTTGTAGTATCTTAGAGTGAATGTAGGGCGTATTTCCTCGTTGTTACTTGTGTTTTAATGAGATAGATTTTCGTGATATTTAGCAGGAGGTTCTGTGGAGCGGGGAGGCCAGGGTAGATTTCCAGACTTCACAGGGCATCCTCTTCTGCTGCTTATACGTTAAGCCAAGACTTAAAGTATGGCTTCCTCTGTGATCCCATCTTATTTCTCTCATCAGCCTTGGGATCAGCTAGTCTATAATCAACGGGAGCTAGAGCCTTTCAGCGCAACCCCGCCCTATTATAATTTTTATATTTGCTGGCTCTTTCTGAGATCATTTCCTCTCAGGCCTTCTCTGTACTCCTTATTCCTCCCTTCTGGTTCTGCTCCATCTTTGGGCAGCAGTTATTTGCAGTTTGAAGTTCTCTGATTTTTCTGTCTCCTAGTTTCATTGAAAATAAAATTTATGAGTTTATTTTTTATTTTCCTTGCTATTCTTTATGATGGAAAGAATCAGAACTAAACTGTAGCTGTGTTCCCACCAGAATCAGAACTCTTCTGGGTTGGTGGTTCACTAGAATCACAATATATTAAAGTGCTTGTTAGTCCTCAAATTCATTCGGGCCCCATACTTGAGTCCCCATTTCCTAGACCTGCAGGCTTATTCCCAAGCCACAACCGAGGTGATTAATAACAGCTATTTTTGAGAAATATAGAGATAAAGATTGAGACTAAAACAGATTATTTTTGATTTTTATATTTGTAACCCTTTTATGCTGAAAATATTACGTCCTACTGACATTTGTTTACTGTATTTAAAAAGTAACAGTGGCAACATTTCTACTATAAAAATATAGCTGAGTGCAGTTTCATTTTATG
>NW_006438074.1:2255460-2258346 GCF_000325575.1 Pteropus alecto | reverse complement strand
AGATACACTCAAAATACAATATTCTAGAGTCACTTGAAATAATTTTTCTCCATATATTCTTACTGTCAATTTGATATCCTATTAGGTAAATTTGTTTCAGTTTGTTATTTTTATAGAGAACCCTTTTAAAACCTATTGTTTAAAATTGTGTGAGAACATCTACATGACTCCAAAACAGAAACAGTAAAGAAGTCCATTCAGAGACGTAGCTTTCATCCTTGTTGCCTGTACCCCATTCTTTTCCTCCCCTATAGGTAACACTTTATTCATTTTTGGTTTATTCATCAATCACTGCTTTTTGGTAAATATACATATACACCTACTTTCATTCTTAGATAAAAGGTATCATATAATAAATATTGTTCTGTGTTTTGATTTTTCACATGACAATATATCCTGGCGATCATATCATTTCATACCAGCATATTAAGTCTCTCTTCCTCCTTTCTTCCCTCTCTCCTTCCTTTCCTCCCACCCTCCTCTTTTCCTCTCACCCTCTTCCTTTCTCCTCTCTGCTTTCTTCTTCCTTTCTTTTTAAAATTGAGATCTAACAATAGATATACAGTTATGCACACAAATTCTAAGTGTTCAACTAAGTGAATTTTTTTATTCATATGCACCTGTGAAACCATTACCAAATGAAGTTGTAGAAATTTATCACCACCTTAGAAGGCTCCCTTTTATGTCTTCCCAGTCAGTATTTCTATAGGAAATCACTATTTTGATGTCTATTTTCATTGGTTAGTTTTGCCTATTTTAGATGTTCAGAAAAATGGAATCACACAGTATGTAGTCTTTCATGTTTGGCTTCTAACATTATTTCTTTAAAATTTATCCATGTTCTTGAGTTTGTTTTTTTCCAGTGCTGTATAATATTCAGTTGTGTAAATATATTACAATTTATTTATTCATTCCACTGTTGATGGAAATTTTATTATTTATGCTATTTTGAGAACATTTTATTTTCACATGCATGATCAACTAATTAAAAGACTATGTCTTCTTCACCTTAACATCTTTGTCAAAAATCTATGACTATATTTCCATGAGACTGTTTCGGAAACCTTTATTATTTTGGTCTGTGTCTATCCTATCACCAGTGTCTATCCTATCCTATCACTTCTTGATTATTAGAGCTTCATATTGTTTTAAAATCAGGTAACAGGAGTCCTCCAGCTTTGCTCTTCTTGTTAAAAATTGTTTTGATTGCTTTAGTTCCTTTACCTTTCAGATAAATGTTAGAAATAGCTTGTTATCTACAAAAAAAATAGGATTTTTACTGGGATTATGTAGAATCTATAGATCAATTTGGGGAAAATTGAACAGTATATTTTTCCATTTATTTAGATCTTTTTTGACCTAATTTCGATTTCTTTGATCAGTGCTAAGTAACTTTGAACATAACGTACCTTTACATATTTTGTTAGTTTTGTACCTGAGGTGCTATATAATGGAATATTACTTGGCCACAAAAAAGAATGAAATCGTACTATTTGTGACAACATGGATGGACCTAGAGGGTATTATGCTAAGTGAATAAGTCCGATGGAGAAAGACAAATACCATGTGATCTCACTTATATGTGGAATCTAAAGAACAAAAGAAATGAACGAACAAAACAGACACAGATTCTAGAGACTTTTTTAGATTTAGTGGGATTTTTTACAAAGACAGTCATGTCATCTGAGAATATATGGCAATCTGTATAGCTTTTATTTCTTTCTTGCCTTATCAAATTGGCCAGGAATTCTCTCTTTTATGCTCTCGCTCTTTATATGGAATTTAGGTGTTAGTGACTTGAGAGGAATTGATATGCAGATCATGGGGCTTGCTTTTCTGAGTTTCTCTTCCTTCTGTGATTTTAATCTTCAAGTTCTAGCTACTTTGATTGCCCAGCCTCCAAACTCTTTTTCCATAAGAGAAAAGATGAACATATTTTTGCTGGAGGTCTATTCCACTGCTTACAGGAAACTGGTTTTTTTTTGGAAAGAGCCAGATGAATGTGATAAAGCCTACCACCTGTACCTTCCTTTCTTCATGCATCAAAGCTCCTCAGATCTTGCCTGTATTCATTCTCCTTTAATACTTGCAAATAGTTTGAAATATTTGTCTAGTTTTTGTAATTTTTTTTCAGGGGGATGATTAGTTTGATAACAGCTACTCCAATATAGCTGCTATTGAAAGGTTTTAAATATACTTTTAAGTGAAAGAAACAAGGGAAATAAAAGAAGCTTATATCAAGGATTTATTTATACAAGTGAATTTCAATATTTTTCTTTTTTCCCCAATTTTTAAAATGAAGTTTATTGGAGTAACATTGGTTAATACAATTATATAATTTTCAGGTGTACATTATCATTTGACATCTGTATATTCTATTTTGTATTTACCACCCAAAGTCCAGTTTCCTTCAGCTACCATATATTTGATTCTCTTTACCTACTTCACCCTATCCCTCTATATTTGACTCCCTTTAAGTGTCTACCTACCTCCTCCTCCCCCACCCCCTACTCTCTGGTAACCACTAGTCTATAGTCCATGTCTATGAATCTCTGTTTGTCCTGTTCATTTGTTGCTTTTAGGTTTATATCCCACATATAAGTGATATCATGTGATTTTCAACCTTTTCTGTCTGGCTTATTTCACTTAATATGATCATTTTAAGGTCCATCCATGTTGTTACAAATGGCAGTATTTCCTCTCTTCTTGTGGCTGAGTAATATTCCATTGTATATATGCACCACAGCTTCTTTAGCCTATCATCTATCATAGGACACTTCAGTTGCTTCCAAAGTCCTGGCCACTGTGAATAATGCTGCTATGAACATCGGTGTGCAAATATCTTTTTGAATATGAGTTTTCAAGTCTTTGGGGTAAATACCTCGT
>NW_006438074.1:2248131-2255029 GCF_000325575.1 Pteropus alecto | reverse complement strand
CTCTTTACCTTGTTGACGGTTTCTTTTGCTGAGCAGAAGCTTTTTAGTTTGATGTAGTCCCATTCATTTATTTTAGCTTTTAATTCCCTTGCCTTTGAGATCAAATTCATAAAATTCTCTTTAAGTCCATGGTCCTTGAGTTTAGTTCCTATGTTTTCTTCTATGCATTTTATTGTTTCAGGTCTTACATTTAGGTCTTTAATCCATTTTGAGTTAATTTTGGTGTGTGTTGATAGACAACAGTCTAGTTTCATTGTTTTCTTGACTGGGGTGATTGTGGTGGTCATTCTGCCAAGCAAAGCAGTCTTCATTTGTGGCTTTCCAGTTTTCCCAGCACCATTTATTGAACAGGCTTTCCTTTCTCCACTGTACATTTTTGGCTTTTTTTGTTGAAAATTATTTGCCCACATAAATATGGCTTTATTTCTGGACTCTTGATTCTGGTCTACTGGTTCATGTGTCTGTTTTTCTGCCAATGCCATGCTGTTTTGATTACTGTCACTTTGCAGTTTAATTTGAAGTCAGGCAGAGTGATGCCTCCAGCCTCGTTTTTTTTCCCTCAGGATGGCTTTGGCAATTCAGGATCTTTTGTGCTTCCAAACAAATCTGATGACTTTTTGTTCTATTTCTTTAAAAAATGCCAATGGGATTTTAATGGGGATTGCATATGGGGATTACATTAAATCTGTATAATGCTTTAGGGTATATGGTCATTTTAATTATGTTGATTCTTCCAATCCAAGAACACAGAATATCTTTCCATTTCTTTGTATTTTCTTAAATTTCTTTTAATAGGGTCTTGTAGTTTTCATTACATAGGTCTTTCACATTTTTTGTTAGATTTATTCTTAGGTATTTTATTCTTTTTGTTGCAATTGTAAAAGGAATTATTTTTCCACTTCTTTTTCTGATGCTATATTATTAGAGTATAGGAACGCTATGGATTTTTGAACATTTATTTTGTATCTAGAGACTTTACTGTATTTGCTTATTGTTTCTAGTCGTGTTCTTGTGGAGTATTTAGGGTTTTCTATATAGAGAATCATGTCATCTGCAAATAGTGACAGTTTGACTTCTTCATTTCCTATTTGGATGCCTTTTATATCTTCCTCTTGTCTGATTGTACTGGGTAGGACCTCCAATGTTATATTAAATAACAGTGGCGATAGTGGACAGCCCTGCCTTGTTCCTGATCTTAGAAGGAAGGTTTTTAGTTTTTCACCATTAAGTATAATGTTGGCTGAGGGTTTGTCATAGATGGCCTTTATTATGTTAAGGTACTTTCCTTCTATATGGATTTTGTTAAGTGTTTTGATCATAAATGGATGCTGTGTCTTGTCAAAGGCTTTTTCTGCATTTATTGATATGATCATATGATTCTTATTTTTTAATTTGTTTATGTATCACTTTAATCGATTTGTGTATCCTGAACCATCTCTGTGCCTCTGAGATGAAGCCCACTTGATCGTGGTGTATAATCTTTTTAATATGTTGCTGTGTTCGGTTTGCTAGTATCTTATTTAGGATTTTTGCATCTGTGTTCATGAGAGATATTGGTCTGTAGTTTTCTTTAGTATTTTCATTTTTTATATGATTTGGTTTTGTGTATAACTATCTAAAACACCAACCAGGTTGAGGGATGGCTGCTTTGGGATTAATCATAGATCTGCAGCACTGATACCATATGTTACTATTCCACAATGGTTAGAATTTCCAAAGCAGACCCCACAGTATGAACATGCACACAAGATACTTCAAGCACTCTGTGTTTGCTGTACTAACCTGATAACATGAGTGCTTATGTCACTATGCCTGTCTTTGGCTCTAGAGTCTGGCCCAGGTATTTTGACAATATCCTACTTTTTTATTGCTCCAGGCAATGACTCAGAAAGCATTATATAGACAGATTCTACCAAAAAATTGTTTATTCCTGTCTCTATATGAAATTCCCATTACTGTTTAAAATTTTTATCTCCAACCTTGAAATTCTTGACATTTATACTATGTCATAAAATGCTTCAGTTTGTCTCATCTTCTTTTAACCAAGCTCCTCTGAGTATGTAGCTATGTACGTTTCACACCTTCTGGTTTGTTTTACACCTTTCTCTGATGACTCCCATCATTTATATTCTCAATTTGATTTCAAATTTGTTCATACCACTCTTTACCAAACGACAGTGTTAGCTTCCATGCTCTGGGTCCCATGCAGAGTGTACATTTCTTTAAGAAAAGGACTTTGTCGTTTATATATTTTGTGCCTTCTTCATATCTTAACAAAATTTGTGATTCACAGCTATTCCATGAAAGTGCTCATCAGCTAAATTAGAGCTTCGTATAACATCACTTTTTAGTCACTATATGTATAGTTTTTCAAAATTATTTTTTTCAGATGTTATTGGAGTTTAATGTAAAATTAACTCCTTCAGTAAATCTGAAGCACAAATGGTATTCTAAGGACACCATAGATTTGTTGATATTAATAGTCCATACAGTGCTGAAGAACAGTTTTGACTGATATTTCCCCATGACCTTTAACTTTAGGGATTTATATTTTCAAAAGTGAGTAGAATGTAAATTAAATTTCAGATAATCATAATGCTAAGCTGTTTTGGAAACAGAGTTAATGGTGCAGTATGCATGTTGCAACTCGTAGAAGAGTTGAGCGCTTGGGTCATCTGGTGTCACGACTGGGGTGATTGTGGTGGTCATTCTGCCATGCAAAGCAGTCTTCATTTGTGTTCCATTAATATTTTGCCATTGGCCTTCTTGTGAGCAGATTAATTGCAGTAGAGAAGTGTGGATGTTTTATAATGAAACTCAATTTATTCTGGAAATGAAGACCATAAATGAATATTTTTCTTCTTGTATTTCCTGATAGGACTTCAAATTGAGAGACAAAAATAAACATTGGGAATATCTAGAAGTTGGTCCTAGAAATTGAAAATGATTGCAAGCTCTTTGAATTACATTTCTGTTAAGATTGAAGCCTATTCCTTATTCTCTCCACATTGAGACTTACTGTTTTGTCAGAGATTAATATTCCCTCTTCATTCATATAGAAAATTAAAGAGGACATATAAATATGAAATGTGTACTTTACATTAATCAAAATTTTAATTTATCATCTTGATAAACCTCAAAAGACAAATTGCTGGTGAGAATTGGAATTATATAATACAACTAATATGAAGTGCATAGCCTTATTTTAAATATGAAAAAATTTTATGGTAATCTTTATTCTCATGCTAGATGAGGAGTTATGTGAATGATGATGATCCTTCCCAATAAGAACCACTCTGTTTTTTTATATATAAATCTAACCTTTCCTTCTCTTGGTGGAAATGACAAGAGGATTTGGTTGGAAGCATTATCCATGTAGAGGGGAGGAAGATGTGTCCAGGTGAAGGAAAATGGAGCTAATTTATTGTGATAATATAGTTAGAATTGTAGTGATGTAAAGGACATTAGAAATTATTGATTCATGATCCTTATGTTACAGGTGAAGAAAACAGATTTAGAGAAGCACTGTACTTGTAGGAGGTCCTACCACCAGTTGACTGAGCAGGAATATAAGCAGTAAAGGTGCTCATTATCATCCCATAGTGGTCACAACTCACACTCAGTACTCAGCCTGCTCTTCAGTAGTGGGGAACTCACCTAACCTCTCAGGGTATAGAGAAAGAGTTCATGGGAAGAATTCCTGTTTAGTGTGTTCCACGATGCAAGGAAAGTAGGGCATTCATACTTAGCTTTTAAATATCTTTATGACAAGGTACAGAAGGTCAGATGAGCACCTGTGAAGGAGCCTCATTCTCATGCAGGGTGTCTGCCAGCTTTCCTCCAGCTACCTATTCTCACACCTGGTGAGTCAGATCCCATCCGCTAAACCAGGAGCACAGCTCAGGTCACATTTCTCCAGAGGGAGAGGTGGAGGTAAAGCAACACCAGTTCTAGCAATGCTGAATTTTGTTGACTACTGCCAGGTGGTTTTGGCATTGAAATAATGGCAAAATGATTAAGTGTTGGGATGTCTAGTATTTCAAACATTTGTGAAAATTACAAAAATGACATGCGGTTGAAAAATATTTAAATATCACCAAAGAAATCTTTTATTCTATTCTCCTTTCTTTGCTTCATGGTACCCACTGGCATCAGATTGGTGAGTTTCCAGCTCTTTTTCCAAATGTGCACGAAACAAGAATTTTCTTTTGTTTTTACAAAAATGAAGCTTATTCGGCATACCTGATTTTTATCTCCAACAATCTTTCTTGGATTGTATTTTACATAAGTACCCAGGCACATAATATTCCATAGTAAGAATATTCTATTTTGTATTGTAACATTTCTGTTGAAGGACGTATAAATTGCCTCTAAATCTTTTACTTAAAATTGAATAGTAGAATAACTATCCTACACCTATCCATGTGAACGTGTGTGAGCATTTCCTTTTGCTAAATCTGTAGAGGATGAATTTTTTTTTGTCAATTCATTCAGATATTTTTCTAGGTATGTCAGTTCAGCTTCAAGACTTGATATAGAGATAAAAACAAAAGTAATGGGCTAGGTCTGTGTAAAAGTCCTGACTGTTCTGAGTACAGGTAGAAAAAATCTACAGGTAGAAGCTAAAGCATTTGGCTTCTCTCACTCATTTGGGTATTCACTCAAGAGTCTGAACCAGAGTTCCTCCAGACAGTTCTCAGATGTGATGATCTGATAGACTGACACGCAGGATCCAGAAAAGCTCTTATAGTTACACTTATAGTTTATTACAGTGAAAGGATACAGATTAAAATCAGCAGAGGTAAAAGGTGAAAGGGTGAAATCTTGGAGAAGTAAGCTTGTGGTCATCCTTTCCCAGTGGGGTCACATTGACACCGTTAATTCTCTTAGCAATAATATGTGACAATATGTGTGAGGTGTTGCCTGCAAGAACCATGATATCTAAGTAGGGACAGAACCAACTGTTGGTAAAGATGTTTAAGCTACCCAGTCAGTGGCACTTTGTTACAGCAGCCCTATCAAACCAGTATACCGCCCCTATCTGCCTCTTATGCATTTCTCGTCTTGTCTTCTTAACTCCAAGGGCACGGGCCTGCGTTTTGTCTTTGCCTTATATTTTCCTATTTACCAGTTAACCTTTAAAGTAAATATATTTGAGTGAAAACTATAGGTCAATAAAATGTCATATTAAGTAAATTATCGGATAGGTGAAATATAGCTTAGGAGTCAGCAAAGAAGAAAAATAAAGAATGCAGCAAGTAGAACAAAGACCATTATGAAAACAGAACTATTCAAAGCTATTCAGTTTCAAGGAAGTTGTTGGTTGATATAATAAAGAGGGAAAACTGATTTTATTTTTCTTTTCTTTCTTTCTTTCTTTATTTTAGAAAACTAATTTTAAAATCTTTGTCTTGGGGTAGTTTGTTTCTTGACTGAATAAATGACTAAAACAGTCCTTTATTATATTAACACTACATTACTGGTAAGTTTTGACATGTAGTGATTTTATTTTTATTATTGTCACTATGAATTAATATTTTTGAACAATTTTCTTTTTTGTTTATAATATTTTATATTTTCTAGTGATCGACTTTTAAAGATTTATGGTGGTTTGTTTCTTTTGTCATCATAAATTCATCTTTTTGTGCTATTTAAGTCTTTGTCTGTAATTGATATGTGTCCCTAGCTTACTTTTTGTTTCTGTATGCTTGGTAAATATATCATTATCCTCTTGTTTTTGACATGAAGTGCCTCCTGTTTGATTCTTGGTGTCTGGTAGGCGTTCATGTGGTGTGGCACTGACTCGCTGACTCAGCATCTTATTGTATTTTCACTGCCTCTGACTCCATGGTTCATTGTGGCACACGAAAAATTGTAATCCCTAGCATCTACTTCATCCAGTGCTGCTCTTCCTTTCTCTGCCAGCCTCCAAGATTTTATGCTGAGGACTGGATGATATAGACTGCCTTCATGCTCCTCCCTGTCTTCCTGCTTAGTTGTTTCCTTGAAGTTACCATCTTCCAATGTACGTGGAAAGAAGTGTAGTACTGTTGGAGCAGTCTATGGAGTGATTTCTCAGAATGAATTACTGCCAAGGAGTGGGACTTGATCGGTTCTCCATTAGTACAAAATCCAAATTTCTGATCTGAGGGCTAACAATAGGTATAATGGACATTATTTTTTTGCCATCCTATATATATATATTCTCTCCTGTTCTGGTTTCAAGTTCAACTTTTCTTTGAGAGAAATAACCCTTCTCTAGTCTCCAGGGCTGATATGTATGGGAGTAGGGAAGGAATTATTTCACTAGAGCATATTTTCCCAAAGTGATGACTTCTCAGAAAATTAGATCAATTGAGAAAGTGGCCAAAGTGTAGCTTTGCATATCTTTATTCTCTTTGCTGGTAGAACTTGACAATAAGTGATTCTGCTCCACTTTGCGCTTTTCAAAGGAGGAGACAGGTGGCTCTGGCATGGCACATCAGAGCATCGCATGTTCCCTTGGTCACAGTCATTCATTCAAAGATGGGTTGTGACCCAGGCAGAGACAACGAGACATAATGTTCCCAGGCTGAGAAAGAGATAGATGTTCTTTCCTTCTGCTTTCAGCCCAGGAGAACATGATCCTGGAGCTGCTGAGGTCTACCACATAGAGCCCGAGATCCATTCAATTCAGTCACAGAAGAAAAGCCAGAGTCAAAACACAAAGAGGAGCTGAGTCTTAACATTATATAAGCCTCTAGATTAATCTCTGCCTGAACTTTATGCTAATTTGAATTGGATTTCTATTATTTGGCAACAAAGAAGCATTGGCCGATATAGTTGCAGAGGGATGTACTATTTTTCTACCTTCTTTTTAGTCTTGTTCCTATGCTTCTGGTAGCAAAGGGTGACCCAC
>NW_006438074.1:2209138-2248115 GCF_000325575.1 Pteropus alecto | reverse complement strand
GCTTTAACAGCCTCAAAGTTAGTTGAAATGTCTTCCAAACTCTAAGAATACATTAACGGCCAGCCCTAGTTTTTTCTTTCTGGTCCTTGTAAATGTTTAGTGGTAGGTTGAATGAGGACTCTTAGTTACATTTTAAACAGAAATGGTGGTGCTGATGGCTGAGCTTTACTATATTCTTATTTGACAATCTTTTCCAGTTGTCTCAAGTTGATCACTTATTAATTAGGCTTCTTTTTTTGGCTGCATGTAGCATAAAATCCAAGTGAGAGTGGCTTAATCTAGTTATGATTTTTTGTTTTGTTTTCCTCATGTAATGTGGTGTTGGAGGTAGACAGTGTAGGGGTGGCAGGATGGTCTGCGATGTCATCAGGACCCCATCTTTCTGCTCCAATATCTCAAGCATAGATTTTTCAGCCTTAAGGTCTCAGGACCTTGACACAAAATTCCAGACAGAAGAAAAAGACCAAGGGAGAAATGTTATGTGCCAGCTGAATGAATCCTTTAGGTGAGCTTTCTTGGAAGTCCTACCAAGTGGCTTCTACTTCTCATTGGCTTAAACTGTCACATGGCTATTCCTAGCTGCAAAAGAGGCTGGAAAGTACAATTTCTTAATTGGGTACATGGCTGCTCCAAAAAACAGTGTTCTTTTAGTAGGAAGGAAGGGGAGAATGGATATTGGGTAGGCAGTTGGCAGTCTCATCTATAAGGAGAATAGATATTGATTGGATCTGTAACCAGATGTCTTATCTATAGAACTCTCAATGCAAAAGCCCTTTTTGACAAACTCATTGCCTTATATCCCAGTAGTTTTTGGTTGCTATAAATATTCTGTGTAATTTTTTTTTTTGTTGGCCTTGTTTCTTTCTATATCGCCCAGTTCTCTGAAGTTTCTAAAGCTCACATATGCTTATATATTGAAGGATACTAGTGGATTGCATGTTAGTATTTTGCATATTTAGGCCATGACTGGACCAGTGATATGCTGGTTGGAGTCTGCTTTGTCCCCTGAGAGTTGATTGTTGAATTTTCAGGAATTTTACAACCCAGCTGTTAAAGCCATAATTAAAAAGTAAGTTATATAAACTTACAATGAAATGAATTATATTAAAAATATAGGAAAAAAGTCTACAGCCATGCTACCCTGAACAAGCCCGATCCTGTCTGACCTTGGAAGCTAAGCAGGGTCGGGCCTCATTAGTACTTGGATAGGAGACCACCTAGGAAGACCAGGTGCTGTAGGCATTAAAAAAAAAAAAAAAAAACGGATTATAAGCTGACAAATCCTTGCAATCTGTGAGGTCAACCAAGGGTTGCTTTGCCTAAAAAATAAAATAAAAAAAATATATAGGAAAAAATACCAGAAATTTATCACTTCTCAATTATTTTACTCTGTAATTATTATCTATGCTCTTGAAGTTATTTATGTTTATTTTATATGTATAGTAAAAATTAGATAATAATGTGGTACTGTGCATTTCTTCTCAATTCTGTAATCAAGGACATCATGTTGGTAGCAGCAAGGGGCCATGGTGGGAGTATTCACACCATGGAAATCAGCAAACACTACAAAATAAGGCTTGAGTTATTGTTTTGTTGATTGCCTAGCCAGACCTAAAAAAGTGATGGAGAAAATGGTAGTAATTCAGATTAAACTTCGGTGTGTGGTGCCTTTAGTTGTTTCAATGTGAGTAGCACAAAAAAAAATTGAGAAAATATTCTTCCAGTGTTAGGAAATTATTAGCAAAGAAGTTGTTCACATAAATGACACACTAGTGAAATTTCAACATAAATCTTAATTATTTCATATTTGTCTTGCTCTAACAGTAACCAAAACATCAACGAAAATACAAGTCAGAACTACACCCAGAGAGCTAGTTGTTAAATAATTATCAGCACACCGTGGCTGTAAGCTAAAGGGGAAGAAAGTCATATTCTTGAATTGGTTTAGAGTTGGTTTATGTTGGAAAAACAGTCAAAGAACCTGCTTTGCTTATGGTGCAAGATCCAACACATCATCACTAGACTCGGACTCTAGCTTCTGCTTGCCTCTTATGCCCAAATTGAAGCTGCCTTGCACCAGGTTCATTAACTCACTTTTAAAATATTCTTTACTTTGTGTGTAGTTTTCTTAAATGAAGTTATCTTTATTTAATACTTTAAATAACATATGGTTGATAGATTATATTTGACCTCCCGTGCAGTGTGCTACAGGATTTTTGGATGACCACTGGTGCTCATACACTCAAGTATCTCCCAACTCCTCTTCCCTTCCACTATTTACTGGGAGGTTAGAAATTGTAGAACTTCTCCTCAGCTAAATTTTCAGACATGCTAAAGTAGGGATCCCCAACCCCTGGGCCATGGACTGGTACCGGTCTGTGGCCTGTTAGGAACCAGGCTGCACAGCAGGAGGTGGGCAGCAGGCAAGTGAGTGAAGCTTCATCTGTATCTGCAGCCACTCCCCATGCTAGCATCACCACCTCAGCTCCACCTCAGATCATCAGGCATTAGATTCTCATAGGAGCACCGAATCGTGGTGCCAAAAAGATTGGGGGCCACTGCCTTGAAGGACAAATATGCAGGTTTGCATTACACCTTCCATATTAAGCTGTATCCTTATTACAGTATACCTGAGTGCTCCAGCTTCTCAGGAAAACATATTCAAAATAAGTTAAAGTTTGTTGTTAGCTATTCTGAAGCTGAGAGAGGCAGCGAGAATCTTTAGGACACTGAGTAGAGAACACTGGGCATGGTCTACCAGCTCAGTAAAATAATTTTACTGAATCACTTTTTCTTGCCAGCTCACGACATTCTTGGCTACTAAAGTGGAGCTGTTTTCAAATAAATAGAGAAAAGTTTCATTAATTTAGATGCCACTAGTGTGTAATTTGAACAGAAGCTGGCTTGAAACTTACCTGTATGCTGTTCGTGAAGAACAACAACTACTAAATGAATAGTCAAACAAGAAGAGGGGAGTAAGGGTACAAAGATTTTCAAGTATTTTAGCAGAACACTTGTACGTATTCTATATTATAACATAACTTGTAGGCTGGAGTGGAAGTGAGAGCCAGATCACGATGGGGCTTTCAGGGCCCCCTGAGGAGATGAACTTTATCCTGCAGCTGTGGAAAAAATGTTAAGAAAGAAAATAACTTTGGATGTTTGTTTTAGAAATATTATCGTGGTTGTAGGAAGAAGGATGGACAATGCGGGGAAGATGTACAACTAAAGGATTTACTACAAAACAAAACTAGGCAAGAAATGGTGAGGGTTGTGTGCAGGGAGAAGGGTGGAAAGGAGTTGGTTTGGGAGAGATTTAGGTGTTGAAAGTGACAATATTGGCAGCTCTTTGGTGTGTGGGTGAAGAGAGGGCTGGCTGAACAATGATCAGGCTGCTTTCCGGCGTGGATTCTTCATGTATGGGGAGATATTTTTCTGGTGTTGGGAACACCTGGGAAAGAATGAGTATGGCTGGGAGTGAGATGACACTAGGCATTGGAAGTAATTTTTAAAGGTGTGGATTTGGAGATGTTCATAGGATATTTAGTTGGAGATAACCAGTGAATGATTGCAAGTTTAAATTTGAAGCTCAGAAAGAAGTGCTGAGGATAGAAATTTCTGTTTATTAGCAAAAGATTGGTAGGCAAAAGAAAGAAAACATTTGAGGCAAAAAAATATGGAAAGAAGGGACTGGTAGATTAACATTTAAGGAGCATGTAGGAGAGGAGGCCACAGATGGAGAAAGGGTATTAGAGAGAGGAGGAAAACCAAGAGTCATAGCATAGGGCAACTGCTACCTTTTCTTGACCCTTGAATATGCCCCTCTGATCAGGTGTTACCTTCACCTGGAAGCCCAATGCCAGCCATCCTAAAAACTGGGGCTCAAGCAAACCATTATTAGTATCTTGAATCTGGTCTATCGTTTTGCCCTGGGACTTGGGTTCTTGAAGATGTGCTCTTTTACCAGGACATTTGGTCAATTTATACTTAAAAAAATTATATAATTGCTCCGAGACTCTATTGCTCATGTGAAAAATATCAGACAAACCAGATCAACAATTTTTAAATTCTTTTTTTTTTTAGCCATAAAATCTTTTTCTCAAGTAAAATATTTTGTGCAGCTTCCATATATTAAACAGAAAAAAGTATAGCTACATTGGTCGTAGTTGGGTCACCTGTGCTCTTACATGCTACTTACCTCAACAAACTTTTTAGAATTATGCTTAAATCTTTGATTAAAGTCCCAAGTCCTGATAACTCACTTAAATAGAAGAAATGTATTTTGCCAACAATATTTCTTAGCTTTGATGGCAATGATGATTATAATGATGATGATGATGATGATGATATTCTTTTATGGCAGACACTGTTGGTTGCCTATCTAACAGCCTTTTTCTTGTCATTTTTTGTTTCCCCTTATTCCTCAACTTTTTATTGTTGGCAGAGCTCTGATTTTATTATTTTTCTTTTACTGCTTAAGAAAGTGAACTTCTTCCCAACTCCAAGGGATAAATGATCATTGGTCTAATTGTGGTGGTCTTATTTTCTTCTCTAGTCATTTGGTTAGGAATGGGTAGGACATGTAACTCAATCTTGGACTTCAGAACTGAGGATAATTTTGCTGAAGAGCTTCTGGGAAAGGGTTTTCTTGTTAATAAAAAGATCCGAATGGAGGAAACAGTTCTGTTGTTAGCTAGATGTTGTCATTGCCTGTGATATCTGAAATGCTCCAGTCATCTTGTGACCATAAGGGTTAGTCCTGCTCATGCATGCTGAGCATGTACAGCAGAGAGAAGGAAGGAACCCAGAGGCTTGAAGATGTTATTCTGAAGCTGAAATAATTGACCCAAAGCTGCCCTATCCTTGGTCTTCTAGTTTTGTGATATAATAAAATTCTCTTTGTTTAGACCTCCATTACTTGCAGTTAAAAGGATCATAATGGATTCCTTGCTCTTCTGGCATAAAGGTGATGATCTTCAAACTCCATTTATTCTTTTATACATTCAACAAATATTAATTGAACATGTATGTGCCAAGCATTATCTAGGTGCTGAGGATACAGTAGAGAAGAGCTGACATCATGGAATATTGTAAAAACAGAGAACTTAGTGTGGGTGGAATATAGTGAGTAAAGGGGAAGAATATTGTGGAGTGCAATCGGGATGAGGAGAATTCTAAGAAGGAAGAGAACGTGCAAAAGCACAGAAGCATAAGATAGTGTTGGTTTGGGGAACTAAAAGTTAAAAAAAGGAAACCAACATTAATTGAGTGTAATTAATCACTAAGATAAACACTTAGAGCATAGAAAAGATAATTTGCTTAATGTTACACAATTCATTCTTTAAAAATATGGTACATTGCTATTTAATCAATGTGGTTTAGATATGTATGGGTTGAGCATGTAGTTTGGGGTGGATGGAAGATTTTAATGCTTAGAAATAAGGCTGATTCAGGGGCAAGTTTATGCTCAATCATATATGTTACAGAAGATGTTTAAATTTTGTGCTGTAACTCAGTTTGCTTGAATCCATATTAGAGGAAGCTTGGTGACGACGAGAAAAATACATTAGTTCAAATTCAACAAATAATTATTCAGAACCTATTATGTAAGCTCTGGGTGATAAAAAATGAGGTCAGACTTGGCTCTGACCTTTGAGATGATCATAGGGTAGCAAAAATGAGACATGCAAACTAATAATTACAGCATGAGGTGGGATGTGAAGCCAGAGGACTTTAAAGTCAGGAAATGTGGGAAATGAAGACGTTCCACGGAAGGTGAGCAAAGAATGAAAGGCATAGACAAAGCTTTTGTGACTGTGTGAGTGAGTTTGTTGTCTGTACAGGAGAAGAGGAAAGGCCTGAGATTGTCCTGCAACATGTGGTGGCATCAGAAAGGGATGAGACCGAATTTATGAACAAATGAAAGTTACTCTGGGAATCCAACAAATAAAGATCCAGATTTAAAACAGAAATTAGAGTAGGGTTAACCATGTTACCAAATTACATTTGGCTTTATGGAAGAATTCACCGTAGAATAAATAAGCAGTGTTCTCTCCAAAGACGAGAGAGATTTTTTTGTTTTTGAATATTTTCTTTATACAACTTTACAGCTCTCACACAGAGCGAGGTCCTCGGTCAAGTCCACACACATGCCACTAGCAGTTTCACTTCTTTGGTGCACATGACTGTTCTGCTACATGTCGTTTCCTGTAACTGCATGAACCCAAAGGCAAGCAGGGGCACACACAAAAGAGAATAAAAATGTAGGTAATGAAAAGGGATTAATAGCCTGAGCAGGTAGTTGGGCGGCTGCTCTGGGGGAGGCTGATCACTTTATAGGATGATGATGTGGTAATGTTGGTTGTAATCTGCCCAGGGGAAACAAACCGCTTTTATCTGTACTGCTGTTGTTTGGCAAACCATTAGACTGATTTTTGTGTTTGTTTGTTTATTAATTCTCCATTGAATCTGGATAGTACTATAAACATTAAGCAGCAAGCTTAAAATTAGAAAAAATTTTAAATTTACCCTGAAATCATGGTACTACATTGTAAAGAAGATAAGCAAAATGGAGTTGGTTAAACAAGCCATTTTTGCTAGAAAAAAATTGGGAGATACATAAGGTAAAACAAAAAGATTATATTTTGATAGTTTAAGATTCAGAATAAATGGGAAAAAAGTCTAAAGATTTTAATATTCATTTAATAACTAGTTCAGTGTTTTTAAAAAATGCAGAATTAAGACTTGCATTCTGAAGTGGTGTGTTTTTTTTGGGAACGCAGGCTTTCTTTCTTAACTGGCCCTCGATCACCATGAGCTTCATAGATTGGAGGTATACTGTATCATGTGTACATCTGGGTATGTTTAAAGCTTTTGCTAATAAATTGGATTTTTTTCACACAAATCTTACAGGAGGATTTGTGGAATCCTTTCCAGATATGATATTCCATTATTGTAAAAGCTTTACTCCTCTTATCTTTGTGGGCAGAGGGTCAGAACGGACTGCACATGAGGATTAAAATTATCCTGCCTAGGAGCGGAATAAACCGGGTGGATTACACAAAACATTTTAACAAATGTTGGAGGTCCTGGCTTGCCTTTATCTTTTACCTCAGAGATTTCAGAAAATGTTCCAAGAACATCATTTGGAGGAAAGCAGAAATCAGATATAAAATTCCAGCAGCCATGAAAGCTGAACTTACACAGAACATCGATCTTAGTTTCAGGAATCACTTAACTTAAAAAAAAAAAAATAGTAGAAATACTGTTTAGCTCTTCCTGCATTGGTGAAAAGGGTACCCCAAGGATCTGCCCTGTACTCTGCTCTCCCCACCTTCTCTCAGAGGAACTCACTCCCCTTCTTTGGCTTCCTTTGTAACCTACAAGGTCTGGGCAGTTTCCAGCCACACTTCTGAGCTGGCCTCACATTTTAGGTCCAGCCTACTACCTGTGGTACTCTAATAGGAAGTTCTGGAACTGCCTTTCAGCCCTTGTGGCTAAAACATAGACCAGTCCCTTTGTTACTAAATTGTTATTGCTAAAGATTTTGTGGGAAAGTATTAGCTCAGTATATTAATAGCGTGGTCTGGGATTAAGAAAATACTTTTCCTCTAAAACCTAATACCTGTATTGGCTTCTGGAGAATTACCAAGAGCAACTTTTGCCACCTTCATTCAAAGGGCAGCTGTTTTCTGTGCAATATAAGTAAGTAAGGTGCTAGTAAGAGACAGTTTTAAAAAAATAAAACCCCAATTACAGTGAGCAGCAATCTGACTTTTAAAGCAGATAGAATATTTTCCATAGGTGGGAGAAATAAACCTCTGTCTCGAAGCTAATGAGAGAAAGGGGAAGAAAAGAGAAGGAAATAGGTCTTCACCCTCTTGTGGACACATACATCAGGGAACCTCAAGAAGCTGGTTCATTACTGAGCAAAGCACATTAACGAATCGTAGAAAAGCAGTGATGTGCCCAGGCCAAGCCACAGGGAGCAGAGAACTAAAGTGTTCTGCAAGTTAAAGAGGGGCGTTGAGTGGAGAAAGCGTCTTTGCAATCTCAAAGTGCGTCTGGGTTACACAGGCTGTAGATGATTGCTTGTTAGGCATTTCAAAGGGAATTCTAGTAATGGTAGTGAAGGTCATATTTAGAGAATAACCTCTGAAGCCACCCTGACCTGGGCTTGAATATTGAATCTGAAAATATATAAAATCCATATAACTATGCATCAATTTTAAGACTTAAAACAAAACAAAAAATAAACATTTGATCCTTCGCCTATGCATTAGGGGCAGGATACTTGTCCCAGGTTTTTACACTGAATCATATAATATTTGTCAAATAAGTGGCAGTGAGTCTGATATGTGATAGGTATGCAATATATGGTTCCTTATACTAATGTTAGCAGATTGGGTTTCTATAATGAAAGCTTCAAGATGCGCTAGAACTAGGGCAGGAAGAATCATGGGAGGTGGTTCACCTGTTTCTCTTCTCCCCTCTTTCTTCCTTTTTTTTTTTTGGTCTTCATTATCATCTGTACTTCCTGCTCTGAATTGGCACTGAGACGAAGTTAGGTATTAAGTTGGGAGGTAGTTTCAGGTGGGTAAAGAATTACTAGCAGAGAGAAAAGAGGGAAGGAAATGCAAAGATGGGTGCTTAGCAGCAAAGAGGAGTTTCCTTGGTTTTCTGGTCCAGGCAGCACTTCCTGTGCTCATTTGGCTGACAGAGAGAGATGCTCCCCTCTACCTGACCCCATCCCAATAATCCTACCCTGTAGGGCACCTCCCTAGTCTCTGGCACTTGTGCTTTTCTAACAAGTGCTTCCCACAGTTGTCATTACCAGGCTTTAGGGTTGGATGGAGGTGTGAGGAGGGACTAGCCCATTCTGTGGTTATGGGTCCCCATGGCAGCTGGCTGATCTCAGGTTGGTCCTACTCATTTAGTACACAGAGCAAGTCAGGAGGGAGATGGCTTCCCACAGCCTGTTTTCTGTCCATGGTGCCTATCCCTCTTCTACTCTTGGTGGCCATTTCCCACCACCTCTGGATCCTGAATTTTATCTTCACAGAGGTTTCTTGTGGTTTTTGGTCTTCTGAGTATGTTAATTTCTTCCTGGTGTCTGGGTATATCCAAGGCTCAGTTCAAAGATGAGAAAGCCAACACTGTGTGTGTGTGTCATCTTTTCCCTTAACAACCTTTGGAAATGTTTTTTCTTTGCATCTCTGATTCTGCTCAGATGTTACTCAGCCTGTTAGAAAATTTAACTTTGTAATAGGTCTTTTTAATCTGAATGCATCTACTCAGTGTTGTGGAACCTTCGTTACATCGATTAGGTAGGAAGGGAGGGTGACTTTGATTTCAGATAAGGAGAAACTCCATTAGGTGCTCATTGTGTGTTTTAGAGAGATGTTTTACAGCTTGTTAAATGAATAATTTAAAAAATACTTGCAAATTTTCCCATATGTAATTTGAGAAAATAGCAAAGTGTCAAGATCATCACTAAACTCTGTAGGATGGGCATTATCAAATTGCCCATATCTCTTCAGAGGTAAAGATATTATGTCTTTTTTATTTTAAGATTATCATAAAGTATTTTAGATTCAAGAAAGAATAAGACCTAGTAAGAGCCTTCCTCACAATGTGCAAATAAGCTGTTTCTAGTGGTGGCAGAGGTGAAGAATGTTGGCAATTTGGCTGATTTTGTTTCCTTTTTTGAAGGGAGAATTTGATCACCTGAAGGCACTGCGTGAAGGAACACATTGTAACTGCAAATCATGTCTTTATGAGAAACAATGAAAAACCTATTTCAGTTGGCTTACTTGCTACATCAGCTTCTCTGCTATGAAACTTCCAAATGTAATTATTGGCTCAAGCAAAGATGATGAATTAGAAAAAAAGGCCAACAACCAAGACAGACACACTTCCCAGTGTTTCCTTGGTTATGTGTAATCCACACTGCTTCCACAAAATAATCTTTTGAGTTTTCTAAAGTAAATTAAATATCACTAGAGAATATTTTCCCTTAATTAGTAGTAATAATTATTCTGCGCTGGCCTTTCATGGCCACTGTTCTCCCAAGAACTGATGATCTCTGTACTTCTGTTATACTTCTGTGTTTCTATTTGTGATTTTAATTTTTGTGAGATCTCTACAAGAGATTTTATATGGCAAATATATACCATTCAAATGAATTTGCAAGACTAGAGAACACAACATTAAATGTTAGCTGGGCCATTTAACCAGCTGTGTTGTCTTGGTCAGGTTAATTAACATCTTGTACTTCCCTTTCTGCATCTGTGAAATGGGAATGATAACAATATATAGAGTTTATAGGTTTAAAAGAGATTATGAATATGAAAGTAGTTTTTAAAGCATGATATAAAATACAGATGTTATTTTTAAAAATTATAATAATGTAAAAATTACTGTTATTTGAGAAATGTGTTCCTATCATTATTGAATACTCTGATTTTTAGAGCATTTCTACCTGGAGTCAATGAAATGTTTATTATAAAGCACACAGTGTTATAAGTCCTTGTTTCTAGTTGGAGCTGCCACAGTTAGCTTCCTTTTTATATCTCAGGGGTATATCCCACCACTGAGGGGTCTGAGGGAAGAGAAACCTTGAAACTACCCCACACCGCACACACCCTATGACCCACCATCAGTATGTCAATCCTTTTGTGTGTATAGATTTGTGAAAACATCTTTCTTCATAAGTGACCTTCATGCCAACAATTTTTTTAGTTTTATGAAATCGATCCAATTTATTTGACTTGATCTATCATCAAGACTCCAGCTTGGGCTAAAGATGTCATGTTCCTTGATAGTTTTGCAAACTGTCATTTTACCACATCCATGGGTTTCACATTCAAGGTATTGTGTGTTTCAAGTGGTACCTACTAGAACACTTGCCTTTATCTGTGATTACTGTATTAAAGAAGCACCCTATAGACTCAAGTCAGTCATCTGCCTAGAAGGAAATTAGTTCACTCCTTGAATTTCTTTGCAGGACAAATGGCCTTTAAAAGATGCCTATACCATATACCACATTAACAAATTGAAAGATAAAAATATGATTATATCAATAGATGCAGAATAAGTGTTTGACAAAATCCAGCATCCATTTATGATAAACACTCTCAGCACAATGAGAATAAAGGGAACATACCTCAACATAATAAATGCCATATATGACAAACCTACAGTTAATATCATACTCAGTGGGGAAAGGCTAAAAGCATTTTCCTTAAATCAGGAACAAGACAAGGGTGTCCACTTTCATCACTCCTGTTCAACACTGTATTGGAAGTCTTAGCGACCGCAGACAAGAAAGAAATAAAAGGTATCCAAATTTGAAAGGAAGAAGTAAAACTCTCATTATTTGCAGCTGACATGATACTGTATATAGAGAACTCGAAAGATTCCACCAAAAAACTGTTAGAACTGATCAATGAATTAAGTAAAGTAGCAGGATACAAAATTAATATTCAGAAGTCATTGTCATTTTTATACATCAATGACGAACTTTCAGAAAGAGAAATTAAGGAAACAATCCCATTTACAATTGCATCAAAACCAGTAAAATACTTGAGAATCAAATTAACCAAGGAGGTAAAAGACCTGTTCTCAGAAAATTATAAGTCACTAAAAAAAGAAATTGAAGAAGATATAAATGAAAGCATATACTGTGTGCTCATGGGTAGGAAGAATCAACATTATTAAAATGACCATATTACCCAAAGCAATCTATAGATTCAGTGCAGTCGCTATCAAAATACCAATGTCATTTTTCAGAGAGCTAGAACAAATAATCCTAAAATTTATCTGGAACCATAAAAGATCCCGAATAGCCACAGCAATCTGAGAAAGAAGAACAAAGTTGGAGGTATCCCACTACCTGATATCAAAATATATGATAAGGGTACTGTAATGAAAACAGCATGGTACTGGCATGAAAACAGATACATTGATCAACAGAACAGAATAGATACACTGATCAATGGAACAGAAATAAATCCACATCCACACGCTCACATAATATGTGACATAGGCAAGCACATACAATGGAGTAAAGACAGTCTTTTAAATGGTGTTGGGAAAATTGGACAGATATATGTAAAAAAAAAAAAAGAAAAACTGGATCACCTTCTTACATGGTATACAAGAATAGACTAAAAATGGATTAAAGACTTAAATGTAAGACCTCAAACTATAAAACTTCTAGAAGAAAACATAGGATTCTCTGATACTGCTACTAGTAATTTCTTTTTGGACATATATCCTCAGGCAAGGGAAACAAAAGAAAAAATAAATAAATGGGACAACAAGTGTTGGCGAGGATGTGGAGAGAAGGAAACTCTCATACACTGTTTGTGGGATTGCAAATTGGTACAGCCACTATGGAAAACAGTCTGGAGGTTCCTCAAAAAATTAAAAATGGATATACCTTTTGACCCAACAATTGCACTTCTGGGTATTTATCCAAAGAAAACCAAAACAATAATTTCTAAAGATCTATGTCTCCCTATGTTCATGGCAGCACTATTTACAATAGCCAAATTATGGAAGCCGCCTAAATGCCCATCAATAGACGATTGGATAAAGAAGTTATGGTTTATATATACAATAGAATATTACTCAGACATTAAAAAAAAATGAAATTCAGCCATTCGCAATGACATGGATAGACCTCGAGGTTATTATGCTGAGTGCAATAAGTCAGACAGAGAAAGATAAATACCAGATGATTTCACTTACAGACAGAATCTAAGAAACAAAAAGAACAAACTAATCAAAAACAGATTCACAAATATAGTGGACAATGTGGTGATGGCCAGCTGGGAGAATGGGGTGAAGGATTAAAGAAGTACAAATTAGTAGTTGATAGATGGTCATGGGGCTGGGGGGCACGGCATAGGGAATGCAGTCAGCATTAATGTAATGGCCAGGTGTAGAGACAGAAGAGAAAAAGAGCAATCAGGGTGATTATTTTATAAACTATATAAATATGTAACCAATGTACTGTATACTTGAAACTAATTTAAAAAAAAGATGCCTATACCTGTACCAGTTGCTTCATTTTGTTCAGTTGCTCTCACCCAAGTTCAAGCAGTCTTCAAGAAGCTTGTTCTATGAGTTTCGTTGCTATGATTTAGGTTTGTGAATCTCTAGAAGTTATAACAATATTTTCAAAAATGTTAAGGACCCCATCTCTCATGGTTTAAGTCAGTCCAGGCCTGAGGGCAGTGAGATTCATGACAGCCTGGAGACTCTGCCTGACCTAACAATTATATGATCCTCTAAAGAATGTCATACTTAACTGAAAAATTAAACACATCATGGTACCATCATACTTTTATGGTTTTCTTTTATGTTCAGTACTGTGACTTTGTAGAACAGTGTCTCTCTTTGATCTAGCTGTAAAAAATGTTTACAGATAAATTCCTTGTGTTCCTGTTTGAATTTAAGAGGTACCGTGCTACAAGTTTCAAGCTGATGAAATATGAACTCTTTAAATCCATGCCTTAAAGTAAAATGTCTTAAAGAGATAATTTCCTAAGAAATACACACTTTCAACTGAAACTTATGATTCATTTTCATAGGAAGACAACCAGGGTTTATTTTAACTTTAGATCATTTTATTGTGAATTTCTAAATGTTCTAGGTGGTTTTCTAGGCATTTGCTGTATTTTTGCTTAAATATATATTCTTCAGTATTTTTTCAAATGTGAGTTGGTGGCCACCTTACCTTTGCAAAGTCATGCCTTAGTGAACTTAATAGTGCCTTTCATTTTTCTAAAATGAAGGGGCCTGACATTCATTGAGTACTAGGTGCTAGGTACTGTATTAGATATGTTACCTACATTATCTTATTAATCCATAGGGTAATATGAGGAAATACCTTATTGTTATTATACAAATAAATGGAAAAGAGAGATTTAGCAACTTATCCCAGCATAATTGTAAACACACTAGTATATGACAGAACTTGAGTTTGAATTTAGATGTTGGACTCTGAAATTTATGATCTTTCTACTATACCAAGTGGTGGTAAGAATGTGTTAAAGAAATCATTAAGTTGTAGTAAATTACGATAATGTGCATAAATCTAGTGTGTGTGTGTGTGTGTGTGTGTGTGTGTGTGTGTGTATTATACTAGTATGTCTTGAGACCACAGTGGCAGAACCTAAACATGAACATGGCCTGACACATGCCTATACTGCTCACTCAGCATGGACATGGTTCCAGTCACAGGACTGAAGCAGAGACTTCACCTTTGGGTGTTTCTTCTGGTGACATCCAGTACAAGAGTATCATTATTAAAGAATGCAAACTGGAATTTAGAAAACTCTAATTTAGTGCGAGTGCTGTCCTGCTGGTGTGACTTTTATCACCATGAGATCTAACGTACACATTAATGTAATCAGCATTACATAAAGCCAGGGGTCTAGTTATAGACAGTTTTAGAAGTCAGCACCCAGGACCCAGTCCCCATAGGGTCCTCACTCTCATTTCTGTTGGAATCATGAGTGCAGAACGATGGCAGGATTAGGCCTTTTCATGCTGACTCAGATTTTACACTGGAGAAGATTTTCATTCTCCATATAAACTGAGACTTGGGGAATGAAGGCTTTTTTAATGGCTCTAAATTAACAAGGTGGTATAATAGATAAAATAATCTGGACAATATGGGGCTCTACAAAATTATTACAAATTACCTTTGCTTGAATGAGGAGGAACTGATCACATAAAATATAGTAACTTCCTCTGCAGGGGAAATTTATATGCATGTAGATAGATAGAGTGGTAGATCCATTACCTATCAATCAATGTATAATGTAGAAAACTTAACAGTAGATAATGAGGTTTAAGTTATTTTTCTTTTATGATAGGAACAACTATAATGGTATACTAAAATAATCTAGGTAAGAAATTAAAGGACTTCGATACTTGCAGTGACTCCGGTAAGGAATTGTCTTGGTCTTAGCCTCTTTTGTGCTTGTAATTCTTTATTAGTAGAACAGTGATATCCGGGTTTTCATAACTCTCAGAGTCAGGAATCAGAAGTTCTACTTCAACTTTTATAAATTTCTCTACATGTAAACAGAAAGGTAAATCAGAGGATCTCTAAGATCTCTGAAAATAGCACAGGATAAATGGAAAGAGCTAAGATTTTAAAATCTGACCTATATCTGAATCATGGCTTCATTCTTTTCTAATTATATAGCACCTCTGTGCCTTAGATTTTGTCTGTAAAATGAGAGTGTAATATCATTTCTTATGGTTTATGAAAATATTAGAATAACAGAAATGACTTAGCACAGTGTTGATAAGCAAGGGATGTGTTTTGGGGCTCTTTCTATGACTATTAGGGCTAATTGAAATACTAAAAGTTAGTATTATTCTTGCTCTTGATTTGAACAGTTCAGGTGAAACTGGTCAAAACATAATTTTATATGGCCCAATAGAGAACTGTGTTGCAATTGCACTGCAGTAAGCCGTGGTTTAGGAAAAATATCTCACAGGGCTGCTGCGGAAATTAAATCAATAAAACATTTTAAAGTGATTTATTGATTCCTCCATCAAAACGTATTTACTGAAAAAGGTCTGTGTGCTGGCACCGAGCTGGATATACACTAGGGCACAAAACCCTCAGGATGCTTATTGTCTAGAATGGGGAGACTATCATTATTCAAGAGAGCACAGTGAAGAAGCACACTCTCAAGCCCCTTGTAGGTTAATTAATTTGGAGATTTAATCCACTTTGCTTCCTAAGTGGGTTAATGGTAGGCTTCTGGTTACTCATGGTGAGTCAGGAGTAGTGTATATGAAGTGAAGTCCTTTTGATATAAGGAACCGGGTTCCCTCAAGATCCTGCTCACCTCAGGTTTATCATGAAGATACCTGCGAGCTGATAAAGGAAAGCAGCCCAGGACTGAGGCCGGTTTAGAGACTTGAGAGTCTTTACCTTCTCCTGGCTGACCATTGTCTCTCAGCTCATGGACTCTTGTTTCTCTCTGTGAGTTTTTGCCTCATAATGTTGGCTTTCCATGACCCACCAGTTGGAGACAAGATTTCATGGCTTTGTTTTCACCTTTTGCTCACATGATCAGCCTCATTATCTTAATAATGCCTAATTAAAATTTCAAAGGGAGGCCACTTGGATCAACTCACCCTTTTGCTTCACGTCACACCAAAGTCCCTGACCAGTGCGTGGAATGCTGCTCCTCAGTCAGGGGCACATGTTTTGTTCTGTCAGTTGTGGGCACGGCTGCTGGACTCTGAGCAGAAGCAGTGAGTAGGAAGGCCCTGCGGTGTCGACTGTGATTCATCGGGTCTCAGCGTAAAGCCTGGACATAACACGTCTCCAGACCATTTGCTTCCTATACTCACAAAAACAACCTTCTGTTAACTTAAGACTGTGATTCATCGGGTCTCAGCGTAAAGCCTGGACCATTTGCTTCCTATACTCACCAAACAACCTTCTGTTAACTTAATGTCTTTTCAGGCACCTGACCTTGGGAACATGAGGCTGTGTATAAGTTATGAATGAAATGGTTGCTGGAATGTAATGATCACTCCATTGAAAATTAGTTCATGGATATTTGATCTGTAGATTTTTTCTCTTGTTGGTCAGTGACCACCAACCTGAACAACTTTAGGTGTAGTGACAAACTGAATATGCAAAATGGAGAACAGTACACTGGGATGGTAACCTCTCCAAGAACCAGATTTGTCCCTAGAGTCTTACTTTTTAATCCCTCAGTGTTTGAGTTTGGTCACACTATTTAAGTTGGTATTTGAGAATTAATTTGTTGATATATAATATTTGAAATTACTTCTTTATACAAAAGCAACACAGAATAAACAAACATAAAATATAGAAAATAAAAATAGCTGCTACTGAGAAATAGCTACTATTTAAATTTTTGTGTACATCCTTCCCCTAAGGGAGAAAGTATATGTGCAAAACATATGTACTGCTAAAATTGGATTATACCTTTTATACTTTTATAGACTGTTCACCTTACAGTTTTTGTGGAATCTATTTCCATTTCTCTAAATGGTCTATCATGTCATTAATGGCATCCTAATGTATGAATAGAATGTACGCCTTCTAAATTGTCGGCCAATTGAATGTAGTTACTGTTATTAGAAACAATATTATAATGAATTATTTTAGATAAATATTTGCCAGCCTTCATGAGGTCTCCTTTGGGGTACCTGCTAGATTTTGTTGATGTCCTACCCCAAACCCCTTTAATAGACTAGTGTGTATCCATGGCCCAGCTGCTGTGTTTTGGCTGCCGATAACTCATAACTACCCCCTTTCACCAGATACATTACTGTTCTCAGCTAATGGGAAACTGCTTGCCAAGAAGATAACCACTCCCACCACTGGGAATAGCTGCAGCCAGAGACTGACCAGTATGAGTGTACATAAGACCAGCTCTGTTGATTCCAGGTGGGGACAATTCTGCAGGGGAAATGTATGCATGAGAGCTAAACATTATCTTTGCTCAACATTTCCCTCTACCAGTACTGAAGTCCTCACTCCCTTAAAAGTTTTCTGGAAGGGCGCTCCCTTGATGCAGCATACTCACTAGAATCCAAGACTTCTGCTCTGTTTCCAGGGAACATGATCTGAGACAGTGATGAAGACCTAGATGGTATGTGTAAGAAAGAAAGCATACATAAAATACCATTGATTTTTAAAATTATACCTTTATGGTGAATAAAATTTATATACCGTATAATTCACCCTTTTGAAGGGAACAGATCAAGGATCTCGACTATTCACAGATATGTGGGATGATCACCACAATTTTCGAACATTTCATTACCTCAGAAAAGAAACCTCTTAACACTTTAGCTATTATCCTTCAACTCGACCATCTTCCCCAGCCCTAAGCAAGCACTAACCTACTTTTGGTCTTTGTGGATTTGCCTGTTTGGATATTTCATATAAATGGGATAATATGAGATGTCTTTTGTGACTGGCTTCTTAATGTTTTCAAGGTTCATCCATATTCATATTAAAATTTCATCAATTGCCCAACATTTATCTTTATAGCTATGTTTTCCTCATTCTAATCGAGATCCATGCAGTGCATTTACACATTTAGGATTGCTATGATTCCTTGGTGAATTGATCTGGTAACCATTGTGTAATGTTCCTCAAATATATATTTAAAAGTTATATATATATTGTTATTGACTTTAGAAGCTCTTTATATATTGTGAATACAAGTTCTTTGTCAGAAATATGTCTTGCAAGTATTTGTTTCTGGTATGGTGCTTGTCTTTTTTTTTGATAGTATCATTTGATGAGAGGAAGTTTTATTTTGATAAATTTTAATGGAATATTATTTTTATCTTATGATTTTTCCTTTCCGTGTTCTAATAAATCTTTGCTTATCACCATGTCTCAACTCTTTGAGACTCTTTGAGACTCTCCTACATATTTTAAAATTTCTTTTAGCAACTTTTTTAGCTTTTATCTTTAAATCTATAATCTATTTCAAATTACTTTAAGTTAGGGGTTGAGGCTTAATTTTTTTTTATATGGATATCTACTTTTCCTCAGCACCATTTAATAAAAAGACTTTTCTTTGCCTGTTGGGTTGCTTTGGCACCTTTGTTGAAAATCAAATGACCACAAAATTTGGGTCTATTTCTGTGTTCTCTCTTCTTCCTGAAAATCTCTTGATTTATCCTTATGCCACTGCTCTAGTCTGGATTACAATACTTTGTAGTAGGTCTTAATTACAGGTGGTTTAATTTCTCCAACTTTATTCCTTCTTTTCAAGATAGCTTTAGATATTTAAGTCCTTTGCTTTTTCATATATATTTTAGAAAGCAATCATCAGTTTCTACAGAACGTCTGCTGGGTTGTAATTAAAATTGTGTGTAATTGCTAGATCAATTTGGATATAATAGACATCTTAATATTATTTCTAATACCTGAATATGATGTATTGCCTTATTTTTTTTAGGTCTTTAATATCAGCAGTATTTTAAGTTTTCATTATGTCTCATATGACTTTTATCAAAGACATTCCTAATTATTTAATTGTTTGATGCTATTGTAAGTGATATTTAAAAAATTTTCCCCAATGGTTTGCTGCTTGTATATTCACCTTATTTTTGTATATTGACTTCCTACCCAGAGGCCCTACTAAATTTACTTAGGGTCCTTAGGATTTTCTAGTTAAGCGACGAAGTAATCTGTAAATAGATTGTTTTACTTCTTTTTTCCCAATTATATGACTTGTATTTACTCTTTATGACTTTTTGCACTGGTTAGGATCTCCATAAACAGTTGAATAGATGTGGTAAGAGTGGACATCCTTGTCTTGTTCTTGATCTCGGGGTGAAAGCACTCAATATTTCACAATTATATATGATGTTAGGTGTCTTAGATGCCCCTTGTTAGGTTAGAAAAATTCCCTTCTGTTTCTGATTTGCAGAGATTTATTATACATGGCTATTGAATTTTGTTAAATGCTTTTCTGCATTTATTTAAATGATCATGTGGTTCTTCTTTAATCTTTTAACATGATGGATATCATCAATCGATTTTTGAATATTAAACCGAACTTACATTTCTAAGGTGAACTCTGCTTGGTCATAAAGTATTTTCTTTTTTAAGTTTTGCTGGATTTCAGTTGCTAGCAGTTTTTTAAGGAATTTTGTAAATGTTCCTGATGGATGTTGGTCTTGATAAAGCTAAAAATGACAAATTTTGGGCCTATTATAAGTTTGTAAAGCCTACAACTAATGATTTGAAAAGCAATGAAGAAAGTGTTGAAAATTTGTATGGATTTGTACATAAAGAACAAAAGGCTTACAAAATCCTCTACTGCAAATTGTCACATAGATTAAATTCATAAAGAATAAAACTAGAATTCGATTTTTTTTTGTTCTTTTTTGCGTAGCAGTTACTCCATGTCCAAATAACATATTTATTAATAAGTTGTTCTAACTCTGTGCTTTTTGAATACTCAAATTACTTTGAAAAAAAGGTTGCTTATTTTTACAGTTAAAAATACTAATAATTATGGTTACTTATTAAAAATATTGCATATAACTTTTCTTTTGTCTTTGGATATTTAGGACTTATATTTTTGTCTTTTCTGACAAGTCATCTTGATCTTGCCTTTCCCAAATTTAAACTCTAAATTAATAATAATAAAATTATTAAGATGGCCTTTATATCTAAATGATCTTTGGTTTTCCTGGAATGGCCACTAGGAAACACAAAGATTTTCTTCTCCTTTATCCTTATAAAAGAATGTGTGGCATGTGAAATAAGTCAGAAAAAGTTGAGAACCATATGATTTCACTCATATGTGGGATACAAAACTGAAAGCAACAAACTAACAAGACAAACAAACAAATTCTTGTAGACACAGATAACAGTTTAGTGGTTACCAGAGGGAGAAGTGGGGAGGAAGGAAGATAGGGGAAAGGGGAGGCAAGTATATATGGTCGTAGAAGGAGATTTGACTTTGGATGATGAACACACAATGCAATATACAGATAATGTATTATTGAATTGCATACTTGAAGCCTACATAATTTCATTAACCAATGTCACTCCAATAAATTTTTTAAAAAAGAACTGTCAATTACAGATTCGATGTCCATTGAAAATATTCTTCAGAAATGAAGGAGAAAGACATTTTCAGATGAAGGAAAAAAAATCCTTGTCTGATAATTCTACAAACACACACACATACACACACACACAAGAATGCATATAGGAATAAGTATGCTTGTTTGGCATTCTCTACATTTTAATTCAAAACTATTGTGAGAGCTCTTCTGTTTGCCAAACATAGGACGAAGGAACAATACATGAAATCAACAAATCAAAAGAGAATTTCAGCCTTCTTAGGGTATTTATGTATAAAAAAAAGGTGTTAATATGAATGCATCTCAACGATTATACATCTCTCATATTTAACATTATCACACTCATGTGTGATAATATCTCCAGAAAGATTTTGTTTTTAGGTTTTAATACTCTTGTAAACCAGAGACAATCATAATACAGTTTATGAGATAATTAAAGGCCTGGAGGTTTGTCAGTTTTATCACTTTTCATATAATCTTTCTTCTAGCATAATTAGTAACTAAATCTTTATAAAATTGATTATGTGTTGTAGCACAGTAGAAGATTCCATTCTCATCCATTCTTTTATTGTTAGTTGTTATAAAAAAATTAACCAGAGCACTTGGCATTTGGTTTTATCATCCACAGAGGTTACTCCTACTTCTTTACATTCACCTAAAGGCATCTGATGTAAGATTAAGATCTGGAATGTGTCTTCTGGAAGGAATACAAAAAGAATCTTGAGTAATGCATTGAAGCAGGTTTTTCCTCCCCCCACCTTCCTCCCTTTCTCTCTCTCCCTTCTTCCCCTCATCCGTCCCTCCCTCTCTCTTTGTGTCTGAGATGTTTAAAAATCATATCTAAGCCCAAGACTGTGTTGACATAAAAGTATTTAGAGGTTCTGTTTATGGTATAGTTCTTATGTCTCCTAAATTGACTTTTGTCCCATATGTGAAATGCTGTAATCCTGACCATACTTTAAGGTCCCAACCCGTGTGTCAGGAGTCCCCAAGACCACACTCAGATTTAGTGATTCACTAGAAGGACTCACAGAACTCAGAAAAGCTGTTATATTCGTGGTTTCAGTGTAATACAGTGAAAGGATACAGATTGAAATTACCAAAGGTAAAAGGTGTGTTTTTTTTTAGAGTACAGGTGCAAGCTTCCAGTCCTTCTCTCCCAGCGGAGTTGTGTGGACAGTGCTTATTTCTCCTAGCAACCATGTGTGACAACATGCACAGAGTACTGTCAACCTTAGCCTGGGCGGGCAGAGATCTAGATGTGGGTTAGCCAGGTAGATGTGGAATGCCCACCCACGTGTCCGATGATAGTATTCAGTCTCCAGCTCTTCCAGAGGTTAAACCTAGAGCATGGCCCTAGGCCCCCATAAATTACATTATTGTTTAAACTATCTGGCATGTCCCAAGGCTCAGGTATACAAAGACAACCCCAGGCCACAAGCCTATTTAAGAAGAGGCAAGGCATATATTAATATCAGTATTTTCCTCACTTCTCTCTATCATGTAGTGAGCCTCTTCAATTTAATGTCCTCTTCCTCACTTTCCCTGCCCACACTCTGCTCCTGATTCTTCAGTCACAGCCAAACTTTGGTATACAGAGCACTCTGGGCTATTCTACCTCCCCCATCTCTCCTTCATTGCCTCCCTTCCTTTCACCCTTCTTTACTTCCCTCCCTCCCTCCCTTTTAGGTATCAAAATGGTTGCTTTCATTCTAGGCTTCATAATCTACCATCTAGGCAAGAGAGAGAAAGCTTATTCTTCCCAGGACTGTTCAGTCAAGTCTTTTTACATCTCTTTGGTTTTAAGTAATGTGGTCATCTTTAAATCAATCATCATGAACAAAGTGGATAGGGAGTACTGATTGACTTAAGCTAAATAGACTCCTCTCCTACAATTGGCAGTGCAGTGGGGTTCAAGGCAGTCTATACCATATGACTGAGATTGGGAGATGGATGCTGCCAAAGGAACTTTGGGTACAATTGAGAAAGGAAAGGGGAATACATTTTTTAGAAGGAACGAAAAAATATCTACTATATGTCTACTAAGTATTTATACCTGGTTCTGTGATGGTAAATGCTATTTGTTTGGCAGGCCTGCTGGCTCCCTTCCTGTTTTACAGGTAGAATCTTGGATAAAAGAGGATGCAGAGCAGGTAAGAATGGTATACATATATGTGTGTGTGTGTGTGTGTGTGTGTGTGTGTGTGTGTGTGTGTGTGTGTGTGAGTGTGTGTGTGTATATATATATATATATATATTTTTTTTTTCTGTGTGCTAAAGAGGGTATATTCCTAGCATTATCCTGAATATTGTTGAGAAAGAAAGAGCTTGCTTATAATTTAGAATAGAGTCTTTCATTTGATTTTTGTTACCATGGGCAGCTATGTTATGTTAGGTATTTGCCACCTTGGAAAGCCACCCTTTTCTCCAATCAAGAGGTGCTTTCTCTTTCCTTCCACATGGAATGTAGTTTAAGGCAGAATGGATTTTGAGCATTCATGGACAAAGCGAGTGAAATTTTTGAATGTGACATATGGAAAAATTATTTTAAATCTTGTAGGTGGTTCTAGCTTTTTAATCTCTGATTTTATTTTAGCCTGATTCATCTCGTTACATATAAAACAAAGTGGTTTGAGGAATTATTAATAGATTATAAAGCTCTATTGTGTTAATAAATATAATTTTACTCTCTGGAAATTTCATCCAAGTACTCCTTTCCTGGGTTGCATAAGTACTAGAATGAAAATGTCTTCATTTCTTTACTACATTTTGATCAGTTTTTCCATAGTTGGAATGTAAGGCATAAAAGTAAATGTGTCATATATTATCTACTTATTTTATAAGAAGACACAAATAATTTTCTTTTTATGATTATAATTAGGTATTTTGTAGGGTATTTCTGAATATCTGGTTCAGATTTTACAAAGAAAATTTTAAGAGACATCAATAGTAAATCACAAAATAAATAGGAATCACCACTGAAGTTTTAATTTTGTGAATCCTTGTTATGGGCTAAATTGTGTCCCCTCAAAACTCATATGTTGAAGTTATAATAATTAGTACCTCAGAGTTATGATTGTATTTAGAGATAGGGCCTTTAAAAGGTGGTGAAGTTAAAATGAGGTCCTTAAGGTGGGCCCTAACACAATCTGACTGGTATCCCTATAAGAGAAGAGTGGGACACGCAGATACCAGGGATGCATGCACATAGAGCAAAGACCACGTGAGGACACAGGGAGGAGGTGGCCATATGCAAGCCAAGTAGAGAGGCCTCAGAAGAAATGAAACCTGCTGACCAACACCTTGATCTTGGACTTCCAGTCTCCAGAACTATGAGCAATAAATTTCTGTTGTTTAAGCCACTTAGTCTGTGGTATTTTGTATGACAGCTCTAGCAAAGTAATATGATCTTCTATAAATGTGAATCTAAAGCCCGATTATTTCTTTCTGAGTTTATTGAGGTCAGGGAATAAGATAGGTTAATCTATGCTTCCTCATCATCTAACCAGAGTCTGGCCCAGAGTAGGTGCTTGGGAAGTGTTCGTTGAATTACATTGAATAAACACAAACTATGTTTTGATCACGGCAGTGGCAGGGCAGCTGGCTGCCAGCCTGGCTCTTTTCAGCTTCCACTTGAAGTTTCCAGACTGTTTGTCTGGTTCTTCCTAAATGAAAGTGGCTGTTTTTGTTCTTTCTGATTGTAAAGGCAGATGTAAAAACATACACATATAGAAATCTGTGTTCATAGTAAAAATAACCTAGTAATGCATTAAAGTATGAAAAAGAAAGTGAAACCCAGAATCTCACCATACAAAGTAACTACCGTTCAAATTGGGTGAATATATTTCTCAAGGTTTTTGGAGGGGTCATATTAATATCATTATTAACTCACCTCTAACAAATAAGTGACATGTTTTATATAGCATTTGTTGTTTTTATAACATACTTTTCCCATATAATATAATTTGGATATCTTTCAAACTAGATAATAGTAGCATTTTCAAGTGGCTGATTTATAGATCATTTAAAGAGTATGCAATAACTTATTTAGCCTAGTCCCTACTGAAGATAGGTTGTTTCTAGTGTTTTCCTAATATGAATAGTACTGTGAGGATTTAGTCTCTTTGTTGTGGTTCTTATCTCATTTATTTAACCAAAGACAGAAAAAAAATATGAAAGAGCACACTGTGTAATATATGTGGGCCATTGTGGAACTGGTAATATAGACACAGACATAATGTAGATGCCTGAAGAGGAAATCCTTGCAGTGCAGAATTCCCTGGGTTGGCATATCTCCATCTGCTCTCAGGAATCAAAACCTCTCCTGTGAACTCCAGACTCAGCCATCAGATTGACGCTTCCATTTTGGATATATCGAATTCGAAATGTCCAAACTACATCTCTTGATTTCTCTCCTGAAACACGTTTTTCACTGACGGTTTTTCCCATCTCAACCAATAACGTCATTGTTCACCCAGCTGTTGATGTCAGGGACTGAGAATTTATCCCTGAGTCTCCTCTTGTCCTTACTGTCCATATCCATTCCATCACTGAGTCTCTGTTGATTTTATCTCCAAAATTTATGTCCAACCTGCCCTCTTCTTCCTATCTCCACTGCTCATTTTGTTGTTGGACAGTGTCACCTCTTGCCTGGATTACGGCAATAGCCTACTCACTAGTCTCACGCTCTCCTCTCCTGTTTCTTCCAGTTACAAAGTAGTCATGCCACACCCCATTTCTAAATTTTTCAGCGGCCCCTCTTTATACTTTGCAAGGAAAAGTTCTAAGTCCTTGCCTCGGTCTATAAGCTGAATGATATTGCACTTACATATGTCTAACATTACTTTGTATCCCTCTCCCCCTCATCACTTCTCTCCAGCCCTACTTTCTTACAGTTTAACATCCAAGACTTTTCTCCACCTGAGGCATATTACATGAGTTGTTCCCTCTGCCCGGACTGCTCTTCTACTCCTTTTGGGCTTAGCTTCTTTCCTTTCCCTGGTTTGCAGTTTAGATGTGACCTCCACAGAGAGGCTTTTTTTGAGCATTTAATCTAAAATATGTCTCCCTTCCCATAACGTTTTTTTGTTGATCTCAGTTTTTTCTTTTCTTAGAACTTCTGTGACTTGCAAATATTTTTCTTGTTTATTGGTTTTCTTGCTCATTGTCTGTGTCCTCTACCAGAAGTCATGCTTTGATACCAATGCTGAAGACCCTTAGCCTGTAGGTTTAACTTGGTTATCAGCTAGTATTGATGGTTCCTTGACTATAGCTACACCAACACCTCTTCTTGAAACTGGAATTGTTCCCAGTTCCCAGCACCCTAGCCATTGGCTGGAGTGCTTCCTCTAATCTGACAGAGTCCTCTTCTATTTGTCCTTCTATTTCTCCCTGAAGATTTCACTTATCTGACAAAAATATTGCTAATGTATAGAGCTTTCTGCCATCTTTCACTCCTGGGTATAAGTGATATCCTACACTGGAATCAAGCTCACCACTGCCCCTTTGGATATTGGGATTTGGATTGTTTGCTTTCCAGTTTCATTGGAGCCAAACTATGGAAAGGAGCTTGTAGCCAAATAGTTCTGAATCTGAATTCTGGTTCTGACACTTACTAGCTATGTGTCCTTAGGCAAGTTATTGTCTTCTCTGAGTCTCAGTTTCACCATCTGTAATGTGGGTGTAAATAGTATCTATTTAGAAAAATTATGAGGATTAGTGATTTCCTATGACAAGCAGCTAATGTGAAGCCTAATACTCAAGCCTCCCCATCCTGTCAGCTCTAGCCTCTCTGTTCCTAGTTTCTTTCTCACATCCCATTAGCCCATGATGAAGATTCTGGCCTATGTCCATAGAGTTGCATGGGCTATTTCAGGCTGTTCTTTCTCTCTTGATCTGAGCTGAGCTGACTTCTTTAACTTCCCAAGTTTCTGTTTTCTTCTTGGCCCGTATCCCTTAAACAAAAACTTTTTAAAACTGCCTCTGGTTTACACATCTGAACCACTCTGATCTATTTCTTTCTAGCGCAAGAGCCATTTGTTCACTTTTGAAAGTAAGTGAGATACGTGCCATAGTTTCCTCAAAAAATCTTATAGTCATCTTTAGAGAAGATGCTGGCTTGATCTTCCAGAGATGCTGTAAGGGTGGGTGGCCGTTCATTATGTTCACATGCAAAGGATGTTCTTATGATGGGACATTTCTTGCCCAACTTTCAGGCTATGGCAGTGTTTTATAACACAAATGTATATAACAGAATGGCCTTTTGTAACAAGAATCTTTTTTGCAATGACTTTTTAAATGCATACATTTTTTCAAGGTTGCAGTTAGAATTACATGACCATATGACTTCTCTGGAAGGCATAAAGCTGCTCTCTGGAACCCAGCCCCCCTCTGACACCTTGGCATGAATAATATGAAAAATGGCTGAGATCCCATATGTTTCTTCATTCCTCCTAGACAGTGCTGACATTTGGAGATTTATTCTTAGAGTGCGCTTCTTTGAACATGTTTGGTTCAATTAGTCTACTGAAGCTGAGGTGGCATAAACTTTTTTAAAGAAGTGGTACCATATTCAGAATAGGATGTTTGAGACACAACAGATGGACTTGTGATCAGGCTAGATTGCCATTTATCAAATTTAGAGTAAACTTAAGTGGATCCACAGCACCTAACTCGGTTCCCTAAAATGTAGATGCTCAAGAAATGATAGTTAAAAAAAAGAAAATCATAAACAACTAATGGCTGGAGCTCTATTATTGCCTTGGGCAAAGGAGAAAATTTAAATGAGTTAGAGATTATTTAATTTTAGAATGTCAGATGTACTGCAGGGTAAGTAAACTGTAGCTAATTTTTTTTCCTGAGATCAAAAGGTCAGAGCTGCTTTACGTGATAGTGGCTACCATTTATTGAGTACTTACTGCAACAAGCATCTCTTGTTTTTGTTTGTCCAGCATCTCTGTTCTTTTTGGGGAACTGTGCCTGTCTCTATAGTCAGTGAGATCAAATATGGTATTGCCTAGCACATACCCCAGGCTGAATCAATTTCCCCTTTGCAACTGTTCTTGGTGTGGCCACAGACATGTACACATATGAGACAGGTAGGGCCCATTAGGATCTTCTTCTGGACTGATATTTAAATACCGAGAAGAGAGGTTTTGTTGCACTGGGATTGTTAAACTCAAAATTGGTGACTCTGGGCACTAGTATGTGGATAAATGTTTAATGGCTGACTCTGGCTGACTTTCTTTAAATTTTTATTTTTAGTTTCAATTACAGTTGACATTTAATATTATATTAGTTTCAGGTATACAGCATAGTGGTTAGACATTTATATAACTTACAAAGTGATCCTCCTGATAAATCTAGTATCCATCTGACACCATACATGGTTATTATAATATTATTGACTATATTTCCTATGCTGTACTTTATATTCTTGCGACTAATTTATAACTGCCAATTGGTACTTCTTAATTCCTTCACCTTTTCTGGCTGACTTTCAAGAAAAAAAATGCATCACATACATACACATATATACATACTTAAATTTATGTAAAGTCTACTGATATAAAAGATGTATATAATTTTCAAGTAATATTAAAATAGTCAACATTCTTTTTGTAAATTCTGTATAGCCCCTTGATTCTCACAGGATACTTTCATTTTTGATTTTTAACTAACTCTTGAGTCTGTGGCCAACCTATGGCTGTCATTGATGATAATATAGTTTCAATGTGAACATTGCTTGTTATTTTCATTTATCTTAGTGATGAAAATGAAACAATGAAGAGGTATGCTAGAATTTACACACTTGCCAATGAGGTGAGCAACTTCTTTGTAGAATTGGATAATAGTTTTTGAATACTGGTTGAATATTTCCTCAAATGTTTTGCTGCTATTTACAGTGTGATAGCTATACACATGAACACTATTAAGTTTAATCTACATTATTTATAGTCTACATTTTCTCCATCACTTTCTTAAGTCTAGGTAATCAATAACACAATTAATCAAACCCTGATTTGTAGCATTAGCCAATTTCCATGGCTGACTTCAAGCTTCAAATGCAACATCAGTGAACGTGGGGTTGGAAATTGATGTGCAGTAGCACACCGTTATAGAGTATTTCCACGAAGCAGATATAATAGGCGTAAATAACTTCAAGAGTATAAATAATAGTAAAATGTAGTAACATAATTAGGAAGTGATGTTTTGAGTATTGGTTGCCTTCATTTTTGATACAATATATTTAATTGCAAATTAATATAATTTAATTCTTATTAGTGACCATGTTTAACAGTCTACTCACAGAATCCCTGCCAATTTAAGAGCTGGATCGCACAATCTGGTGCAAGCTGGTTCCAGCACACTGCTGAACATGGGGCTTTCACTGGGTGGACATTTCCCCCACCAGGTAGAGAGGGTCTGTCAGCAGAAAAAGCACTGCTGAGAGAGACCAACAGGAGGGATTCTGCCCAAGGATTATCTCAGTTTTCTGTTTTACTCTGACAGATGGACCACTAAGGTCCTGCCATGTAAGAGGGCTCTGTTTATCATATGTTATATCTATTTCTTTCATTTCTTAAATGGCTGTACAATGAAGGTATTGCCTCCATTTTACAGGTGCAGTATTTTGGTTATTATATGCTGTCTCATTTAATCCTCAGAACAATCTATAAGATGTCTGGATGCCTATTTTTCCTTGTTCTCATTTTTCCAATAAGCCGTGAGATGTTAAGTGACTTGCTACAAGGTGGGATTCAAGCCCAGTTCTGACTGTAAGGCAACTCCCTCAGCCTGCATTCTCAGCAAATGTAAGGTTACTTAGCAGTAAATAGATCAGCATCTATAAAATGACTAAACTTTAGGTCAAAGAAAAATCTGTTCACTGGCTTTCTCCACCTCTTAGCTCCCTCCCCAGTCTGCCAGGATTCCTTGGTGCCCCCTTTTCTGCATTTCTCAGATATTTCACCATTTAATCCTCTTGTTCTCTCAAACCTAGACATGTTAACAATTTAGGGAAGTGAAAAGTGGCTCCTCCTCACTAAAAAGAGTCAGTGCTAACGTCATTTCACAGATGAGCAAACTGAGGCATAAGGAGTTATAAGCCAGACCCCAGGCACTGCAGTCATGTGGAGCCAGACTCACTGGCCTGCTTTCTAACTGATGCTCATGCCCTCCGGCTGACAGCTGGTAGAAAAAAAAATTTAAAAATACCATTGTGCCTTTGTGGATGAATTCTTCGAATGCCAGAAAGAAATTATGCTTTGGCCATTATTAATGCCCCGTGACTCAAACTTTACCATGCCTGATAATCATGTGGAGAAAGGTGATTGTATTACCTTCCTGACAATACCCACAAAAATGTGCCTGAATTTCAAAAAAAAATTATCCTGAGTGAACAAAGGCAGAGAAAAGAGAGTACATATTGTATATTCCATTTATATACCATTCTAGAAAATGTAAACTAATCTATAGTGACAGAAAGCATTATCAGTGGTTGCCTGTGGGCAGAGAAGGAGGGGTGGATTATAAAGAGGCATAAGGAAACTTCTGGGGTGATGGGTACATTCACTACTTGATTGTGGTGATGGTTTAACATCGCATATGTCAAAACTAGTCAAGTCCTACATTTTAACTATGTGCAGTTTATTGTATGTCACTTATACCTTAGTATAACTTAAAAAAAAAAAGAAAAACAAGTTGCTTTACACTCATTCCCTGGACATTTTATGTGTGTATGTGTGTCTTTTTTCCAGTCAGATTTTTTATTTGTTTTCTAATGACCTATTTAACCAACTCACAGTGAAGATTAAAAAGAAATATCACAGTCAATAGTAACATGAAATATTAATAGACAAAAGGAAAAAGGAAAACCTCAATCCTGTAAATCATTAATGCATCATAAAATCTATAGCCTTTTCCCATGCTCCTGCTTGCAAGAAATATTATATATTTATTGGACATATAATATTTCTTACAATATATATATTTTTGCAGTGATCTGTATTTTTAAAGATCTTTTCCTTATTTCCATATAGTCCTCGAACTTGTCAATTCTAATGGAATTTTACTTACAGTTAAATTAACATACCATGATCTGCTCATTTATATCTAAATATTTGAGTCATTTGGATTTACTAGTAAGAATAGATTTACATAGTTTAAACAATTTTTTGTAAATTTATGTTTTCATTTAAATTATTCACTTTCCCTATATTATTGATATTCCAATGCGATATAGGGAAACCGACACTGAATACAGTGTCATAAGAACTGAGTTGGGTCTTGACTTGGCACTTACTGGCTGAGAACCTTCTAAAAATCACTTATTTTACCTGGGATATTTTAAAAAATGTGACGAATACGAATAATTATATTGTCTGGTAATCTTGCAAGGTGCAGTCGAGGATCATGAAAAAATTACAATTATGATTATTATTCATTAATTCCTTTGGCCATTTGTTCACTGGAACATATTCTATACAGTTTTTTGTTCATACTAAGCAAATTTTGAATAAAAAAATTTTCCCGGTCATAGTAATTATGACTAATTTTCCTCATTCCTTCAGATTCTTTACCTACGTAATGCTTTTCGTGTGTGTTCAGATGATATAGTTTTGATGTAATCAAACATTTTTACCTTGTTATGCATAATTTCCTATGCTTCAAAAATAATTTAGGAACCTGTTTTAAATAATTGTAAAATGTTTAACTTGGTAGTATATTTGGATTTTATTGTGTATGTTGCGAAGTGTGGATAGAAATTAAAAATTTTAATTTTATGCTAAAAATGTTCCAACAGCATTGAAAAATTAACAAATCAATTTATTTTGCGGCCTGCATGTTCTAGGTACTGAATCAGAGCTAAAGAAACATATATGCAGAAGGCTCAATCTCTGACCTTAGAGAGTTCATAGTGTAGTGAGGGGGATGGGTATGTGACATAATTTCACTGGGTTTTATTTTCTCTGCTTCCTGGGTGACCTCTTGGGCATGCAAGAGTCATGTGCACATGCACACCAAGGTCTGGGAATTTCTTCATGCTAATTAACGTCTCATATCTCTAGCCACTCGGCTCAGCCTTTTCTTCTCTATGATCTTATTGCCTCTCAAGTTCTACCCAAGATGGGGCAGATCTTGACTCCTGTAAGCCTGTCGGGTTGTTCGTTTGTTCGTTTTGTTATTTTCCTTAGAAATCTAGGGCTCTGCCCAAAATGCAGCAGAGACAGGACTCTTCTTACTTTTGCTTCCTCTCCAGCTTGCCTTCCTTCCCTCAGTGCAGGGAAATGTGTTCTCATCTGGGCTGGAAGTGGGAGCATATGAGATAGCTGTTCCTTATTAACTTTTCCCCCAAACTTTTGGGAAATAGTATGATGCAGTGGTTTAATAGGATAGTTAAGAATGTGAGCTCTGAAGACAGAATACTTAGGTACATAATCCTGGCTACATCGCATGCCAGTTTTGTGACCTCGTGAAAGTCACTTAACTTCTCCGTGTCTCAGTTTCATTTTTAGTTCAATGGGAATAATTCAAATATATGTTGCAGTGCCTGGCACATAAATGCTCAATAAATATTTATTAAATCAAATGAAATTAAATTTTACTCTATTAAAAGTAAATGATATTAAATGAGAAAATGCATGTAAAGTACTAAGAACAGTGTCTTAGAATACACATAGCCTGTATTATAATACTTTTCTTATTGAACATCTGTTTTTCCAGGGCTTAAGCTTTTGAAATTCAAAAGCCAAGAAGAGGTGAGCTGTGGTATGGAGCGATGGTGCTGTGATAGCAAGAGTAACAGTAACATGGGGGGTGGGGGAAGCATTTATTCATGTTCCAAAAATATCATCTCCTCATATGCAGTAGTCTCTTATCTTGTTTCTTCAATCCTGGCCTTTTCTCTCCCCAAAGCATCTTTTTTTGTTTTTTTCTCAATTGAAGTATCATTGACGTATAACATTATATTCATTTCAGAATACAACAAAATGATTTGATATTTGTATATATTGTGAAATGATCAGTACAATAAGTGTGGTTACTATGTCACCATATATAGTTACAATTTTTTTTTAGTGATAAGTCCCTAAAGCATCTTGTACATCAATTACATACAGATTCCGTCTCCTAAATACCATGTCACTTCTTGAAACATGTCTTTAATTGCCTTCAGAGTAAGCCCAAACTCCTTAAGCTGGTCTCAGGAATACCTAGCTGGGCCTCTAATTCTCTCTCCCACTTCTCTTTGTCAAGTCTGAATTATCTACTTTTTATCATAAGCTTTCCTATTATTCTGATTTTTCTTTTTTCTAGTTCTCTCACCTAAAAAGCGTCTCTCCTTTTTCCCACCAAGGGTACCCATCAAGGGGGCAAATAGAGGCTGAAACCAGCTCACCATGATCTCACCAACTGGTGTTCCTGCATTGATCCTATGACTGTACAATGGTGATATCTTTTCTCAGTTCTTACAAATAGTCCAAAGCTCTGTTGAAGAGATACCTAGGATTTCAGCTGTATTTGTTATTTTTTTTCCCCTTTTATCACAGTGAGACAAATGCTGCAGGAGAGAAAGCATAGATGGCACAGAAGAAGATATAGGAAGGGCTCTATACCAAGTCTTGGAGAGTCAAAGGAGGCCTTTTGGAGAAAATATCTAATCTATGATCTGAAGAATATGCCCAGTGATACAAGACATAGGTGAAGGAAGAAAGCAAGAACATGGTAAGTGTAGTTGATCCTTGAACAGTGAGGGGGGTTAGGGCACTAACCTCCCATGCAGTCAGAATCTATGAATAACTTTTGACTTCCCCAAACTTAACTGATCACCTACTGTTGACCAGAGCCTTACTGTCACATTTTGTATGTTATATGTATTATATATTGTATTCTTACAATAAAGTAAGCTAGAGAAAAGAAAATATTAAGAAAATCATAAGGAAGAAAAAATATATTCATAATATTTCTTGAAAAAATCATACATAAGTGGACTCATGCAGTTTCAAAACTGTGTTGCTCAAGGATCACTGTACAAGGAATAAAAAAGGAATATAGGGAGCAAGGATATGTGAGGATGTGGGGTTGCAGTGGGACATGAGAGGTGAGACCGGGCAGGTAAGCAGGAGTCAGATAGGAAAGGATAGACAAGGGCTTTGGACTTTCATCTGAGGGCAAAGAGGAACTTAGAAGGGCGACGTAAATAGATTTATACTTTAAGAGCTTTAGCTATAGTGAAAGGTGAAGAATGAATTGAGGTGGAGCTTGGAGATGGAGATTGAGAGGAAAATACAGGAAGCAGGGACCCAAGTTAGAGGACTGTTGCAGTAATCCAAGGGAAAGATGAGATTCTGGCACTGTTTATTACTGTGCCATAACCCTAGTCAATCCTGACTGATACAGATTATGAACTTGCTTTTGGTACAAGAAATTAGGGGAACAGTAATTTCTAACCCTGACTGCACAGAAGGGGCCTTGACCTTGACCTTGATCTTGCCAACTGTGATAACAAAAAGTGCATACTTTTAAGAGACATGTAGGAGGTAGAATGAGCAGGATTTGATGTGGGGGTAGGGATAGAGGATTGTCGAAGTTAATGACTTGGCCAACTGGGTGAATGTAGGTGGCACTACTGAGACGGGAAATACCGGAGGGGGAGAAATTTTGGGCAGGCTGCAAAATCATGCATTTGTTTTGGATGTATTGAATTAGGGATCCCTGTGGAATTGGCACACATAGAGAGCCAGTCAGCACATAGGTGTAAAGTTGCAGGAAAGAGATTTGTGTTTTGGAATTCATGAATTTGTCGATTTTTGTATATTTGCATCTCCCCTATCAGGATTAGGGACAGCAATTCCTGTTATCAAACACATTGCTATCTATGTAACAAAACATGTCCTTATTTATAGCAAGTGGGATAAAGAAACAGTACAAATAGCCTCATGACAATTCAGGTCAGGCTTTTCTGGAGAATGAGATTGTGAAGAATTTTTGCAAAAGAATTTTAGGATTTCAGAGTTTTAAATTTCAGAAATATAGATACAAGACTGTCTACATGTACTATCTCATTTAATTCTTACATCAACCATGTGAGGTAGGCACTATTACTATTCTCTTTTTAAAGATACTTAGACACAAACAGGTTAATTAAAATGCTGAGGTCACACAATCAGTATTAAAAACCAGGCAGTCTAAGGTAGGAGAATGTTTCGAGAAGAGAGGAATGCTAACAGGATCAAATATCATAGGCAAGTATAGGAAAATTAAAAATAAAATTGCCTCACTGGATCTGGCAGTTTAAAAAATGGCCTTTGGGAAGGCAGTTTCAGGGAAGTAGTGGGGTAGAGGCAAATCTGTGGTAGGTTACGAAGTGCATAGGAGGCAAAGAAGGGGAGACACCTACTACAGAATATTCTAAGAAATTGACACGAAGGAATGGGAGAGACTGGGCAAAAGCTAGAGGGAACAATGAGTGAAGAAAGCATTTTTAAAGCATATTAAATGTTAAAGAGAGACCGGTGAAGAGAGAGCCATGAGAGCAAATGTCCAGAGACACAAGTGAATAGGATCCAGAGCAGTGGTGGAGGGATGGTGAGGGAAATTGCTTCCTGTTTACCTAGGAGAAAATGGAGAGGGAGCCAGGGCCGGAAGTCTAAGGATAGACAGCATGACCATTTGGGTGAGTCATCTTCTGAGACCGAGGTGAGAGGGTGACATCTGATGTGTGAAGAGAAAGGAGAAGCTTTAAGAAAGCTACTGTGGAACATGGAAGGGACAGTTGATTAAGGATGTGTTGAAGGATTGGGCTGCATTGAGAGGGGCAGGTCGAGTTTGGAGGCCTTGAAGTTATGATGCATCAGTATTGGAGATTTTTTGATTCTCTCCTGAAATGCTCAGCAGCTACAAGTAAGGAGAAACTCACCGTTGGATATATTAGGGTGGGGTCTTTGCTGGGTAAGTGTAACCATATGTCAGATCCTTGGGAGTTGAGAATCTTGGCACCGTATCTAAATCCTAGAGATTCCTATAGAGTCAGCGTTACCCTAGGCCAGAGTTTCTCAACTTTGATGCACATTGAAATCACCTGGAGAACTTTAAAAACTGCTGATGTCTGAAATTCTGATTTACTTGGTCTGAGGGCTGTGGCCTGGATGTCTTTTTTTTTTTTTTTAAATAAGCTTGCTAGGTGATTTCAGTGTGTAGGCAGGGAATTATTATTATTGCTCTAATTTCCTATACCTAAAACAAATTCATAACCTGTATCCATCAGGATAGACTAGGTAACAGTGTCAGAATCTGTGTCTTACACAACAGAAGTGTATTTCCTGCTTATACAATGTCAAGGGCAGGTCTAGGTAACTGTTCTGGGTGGCTCCTCTTGTGTTGCTCAGCATTCCCTAGTCATTGAAGCAGAGGAAGAAGAGCACTGAGAACTGATTCCTGGCTCTTACTTGCTTTCACCAGAAAGTAACACATATCATCTCCATTCACATTTCATGGACCAGAACTAGTTTATGGCCACAACTAATTTCAAGGAGGTAGAGAAGGCAACTGGTTATTGGTGAACATCCATAATGACGACCACCTAGGGCTTTTACCGTAAATGAAATTAGAAGGGTATGAAAAGGCTTCTTTATTTTGCAAACACTTATATAGTGCTTGTTACATGCCAGATATTATTTTAATGGCTTTCAAATGGGAGCTCATTTAATCATCATAACAGCCCTATTCAATAGGTCATTTTTGTCTCCATTTTATAGAAGGGGAAATTGAGGCTAAATAACTCATCCTAGGTCATATAGTTAGTGGTAGAGCCGAGATGAAATTCTAGGCAGTCTGGGTCCAAAGGTCAAGCATTGAACTTCTCTCTGCACAATGCTACCTCCTTATTTTGCTTTCTTTCAACTTAGATTCTGTGGTGGGTGGTAGGGAAGGAGAGAGGTTACAAATGTAAGTGTGGGACTTTGTGCATGCAAAGGAATTGAGTAATGTCTGGATATTTCACTGCTAGAGCTAGGGTAGGGCTCTGGGGGGAGGCTGAGAGTGAGACTTGGGGAATAGGTTGGGGAGGAGAAAGTGGTTTGGACAGATACCCTTGCTAATGAGACCAGCCCTGAAGGCCAGGATGGAGAGCAACTTCTGGTTCTTTCCTTTCTTCCTTCCTCCTATTCCTCCATCAGAGTCACCCACTTACCATCCAAAGATTGCACCTTAGACCTATGGTGAGGTTAGCTCAAAAAGAGAGAACAGGGATGGGGAGAAAAGTCATTTCTTTAGAGAGTAGTAGGTAGGCCATTTACACATAAGGGATCAAACATTGTCGGACTAGACCTATTTCTAATGCATTTCTGAGAGTTTACATATAATCACACCTACTGTCAAATAAGCTATATTTTAAAATCTTCAGAGGAGAGGTGCTTGATAAAAGAATCCTTCAGCAAACCAGTAGTAATTACAAACCATCACTTCCTAATATATCAAGTTTCTAAGTCTTCACTTTTAAATTGGTTGCTGTTAAATTGGAACACACCTGCAGGTCAGCTAGCCTTCATTCATTTCATAGCTGTGACTTGGGCGTCAGTGAACACCTCTGGGTATTAGAACTCTTGGTTCTCATAGACAATACCACTCTAATTACATTACCTCCAGAGAAGAGTAAAGGACAAATGATCAGGCTTTAAAACAGAATCTTTGCAATAAAACAAACAATAAGAAGCCCTTTTTTGTGACATTGAAGGTTTTTGATTCCTATCTCTCTCTTACCTGTTAAGTCCTGTGGTTTGGTTGCAACATATGGACTCTGTCTGTAAAACCCTTTTAAAATGCTGTGTTGGCATTTTGCTGCAATTGCCAGCACATTCCTTAGGGCCAGTCAGTCCATACAGTGCTGCTCTGTTTTCTATACTCTGTTTTGATTAGGAGCTGTTGCTAGTTGTCAGGATTTCTCTTCTCTCTAGTGCTACAAAATCAGCAATGTTGTTGCTGGTTTTTACTACACTAAGCCAGTATCGGATAGTTTTCTGTTATTCACAAGGAGCTCTGGCTACAATGTCTCTAGTTTCAGTGCAGCCTCATGTCACCTTGGACTAGGTGCTTTATCTCTCTGGGTCCCTATTTCTTTCTCTGTAAAATGAAAATTTAAACTAGAACATTAAGAAAAATGTGTAAACTAAAGATTTGATACTCTATCATTTTTAACAATAAAAATAATTCAAGAGCTATAATGCCATGGAGTTATTAAGGACAAAGAAGAAAGGCTAAATGTCATTTAAATTAAATCTTCAGATGGAAACGAATGGGAAGTTCTACCAGTAACTGTGTGACTGTGTCTTAATGGAGTCCAAAAGAGTTTCCTCTTTGGGAAGTGTGAGCTAATACACCCACAGAGGAGTGATTAAGAACAGGGATATTTATACTAGATGGGAAATGCTGGGAAGCTGAGATTGTATATCAATACCCAGAGGCAAGATGTGGGCAGCTGATGATGTGCAAAAGAACATATACATTGGAAATATTTCCTGTTAATGGTGATGATGGATTTATATCATGTTAGAAGTCTAGGATTGCAATCTATGAATTATATATGTATATATTTTAAAAAGATTAGCCTGCCTGTTCACTATCACAGTTTGTGAATGGCTGATTAGTCAAGGACCATGATCTGTCTGTACACTAGCCTAGTTGCCATGAACACAGGTCATACAAGACCTGCCAGATGTGGGAAATGCAATTGTTTAAGGATGCCTTTCCAGTTACCCTCTGCTTACACACACCCTGTCAACTGCAGGAAGGAGGGAGCTGTAACTCCAGCCAAATTTTTGACTCCTGCCAGAGACAGGCAAACCACAAGGATCCAATCTGTGCCGGAATCTCTTGTTATTTAACTAAAGACACCCCAGTGTATTTAGAAGACATTCTTGCTGTAGGGGAAGAAACTTGTACCACCAGCAGTGCTTCTAAGTAGAAAGCTAAAATAGCCTAGTGTTATTCCACAGAGTCTTGATTTTTTTGTAGAAAGAATCCTAGCAGAGCAAAGTACTCTTTGCTTCCAGTCAACCTTCTGGGTTTGTTCAGCTGCCCCAGCTCTGGGCTAATGGGTGAACATTTTAGAGAGCAGAGGGAATAAATGACCCTAAGTTAAAACCTGGATCCTGGTCATGTGTTTGTCTTAGCCGCAGGCAAGGGTCCTTACCCTGGGTGCTCCGGAGAGAGAGTCATGGTGACTCGAGGCTAGTGATTGGTAATTTAGGGGGTTCCAGACAAAGTCAGACACTGCCCCTCCCTACCTTCCCGCCCTAGGCTGGTGCAGAGGAGATGTTTCCTCACCCCCCACCCCTGGGATTCCTGC
>NW_006438074.1:2202877-2208436 GCF_000325575.1 Pteropus alecto | reverse complement strand
TGCTGCTAGTGGGCAACTCACACTCTACCATTTCTAACAGAGATTACCGAATATATACAACTTTCCTTTCGCCTTCACTGCTCCAAGCTTCACCTTGCCACCAACCTCTGATCCTGCCACAGTGCACTTTTTGTCCTTACTCCTTCATCCTGCATATGCAGTTGTCCTTTCTCGACGAGCCCAGGTGGAGCTTCCAGAGAGGAAGCCTTAGATCGGCCGGTGCTTCTCAAACTTGAGCGTGCAACATATTTACCTGAAGGGCTTGTTAAAACAGATTCTTGGCCCTCGCGCCTGGTTCCTTGTTCCTTAGCTCTGGGGTGGAGTCGGATAATTTGCATTTCTAATTCATTCTTAGGAGGTGCTGCCGGTTGGGACCACTTTGAGAACTACCGTCTTAGATAAATGGAGGTGCCGCGGCGCGAGCCTCCCCTTTTCTTTAATCTCTCCCCGCTCTATTTGCACTTATGCCATTTTCCCTTCTCCGTGGTAGAATCCGGCTTTTGGACTCTGTTTCTCACGGTTCCACTCCTGTCCCGGATTATGAGCGGATAGATTATTAGAGACGAATACTGTCCGCACCCGCAGCCCTGCTCAGCTTTGCTCCCACCGCCTTCACTCTTTTTCCATCGCAAACGCTGCGCCCCCCCCTCCGCCCCCCGCGCCATCGGGTGTGAATTATTCACCCTTTTCTCCTACTCCTTGCATTAAGTGCAATCTTTTCAGCAACTTCGCAGCATTGGCGGGGCTCGCCCCTCGCCTCCCGCAGCCCTGGGGAAGCTCCCCTGTGTGGCTTGGCTCCCCATGCCAGACCCAGCTAGGGGCTTGGGGGACGTTCCTGCGCCCTTTGTGCGCTCGGACTCTAACTGGATCAGGCTCTGTAGCATGGGTTGGGCGGGTGGTAAAAGCTCCTCTGATGAGCTTTGGGGGCCGAAGTCCGGAGGGGGGCGGTAGCAGCGTCAGGTGGCTGCTCTGCGTCTTCGCGCGCCGCCCTGTCAGTTTCTGCTCAGCGCTCAGCCTCGGCGGAGTGCAACACCTCCGCCCCTGCAGCCGCGTTTGGGGCTCGGGACCCCGGCGGTAGAAGCTGAGATGTGATCCCTCCAATTGCCCGTTGCCCTGTCTGGCATCCTGCCTGCTTCTCCCACTACCTCTCCCACTCCACGGCCCCACTGGACTGCCAGCGTTTGTCTCGATCTCCGGGGAGAGAGGAGCGGCGACCAGGCGCACAGCCCCGCAGAAGTTGAGCTCGGCAGGGCAGCTGCGATCCCGCTGAGCGAGAGGAGTGGGCTAGGGCAAGGGGAGAGGAAAGCGCGGTAAAGGGGTCTGGGTCTGGGCTAAGAGGGACTGGAAGATAGGAGCTTGAGTTGGCTTTTCCCGCTCCCCAGGCCTCGGGGCGCGGGGCAGGGGGAGAAATGCTGAGCCCGCGCCCAGGCGACCGCCGCCAAGGCAGCAGCCTCAGCAGCAGTTTCAGCATCAGCACCGGCGGGACAGCGACAGCGGGGGCGGCGCAGGCGCACTGTGCCCCGCGGAGCCTGCAGTTCCCGAGCCCCGTGTGCGGCACCGCCACTGTCTGGGCAGCCGCGGCCGGGGGAGCGCTACTACCATGAACTGCCTGGTCCTTCTCGCCAGAGCTGCTCATCCGGGTCGGGCTGGAGACACAGTCAGGGGACCCCGTCGCCGCCGCCGCGCCCCCTCTTCTTTTGGCTCCATCTTCTCCACCTTTTCCTCCAGTTCCTCCACCTTCTCTTCCTGCATCCCCCCCTCCCCCGCCGCGGATCCTGGCCGCCGCTCTCCAGACCCAGGATGCCGGGGGGCAAGAGAGGGCTGGTGGCACCGCAGAACACATTTTTGGAGAACATCGTCAGGCGCTCCAGTGGTAAGAAGAGTTGCAGTTCCGAACACCCCCACGTCTATCTTGCCCAAGCGCGCCCCCCGTCCTCCCCACCCCATCCCTCTCCAGGAGGGATTCAGACAGCCCTACCTGGTGGCTTCAGTTACTAGTTGGACCTGATTCTGGGTGGGGGTGGGAATGAGGTGGTGGTGGAAAGTTAGTTGCATACCCTCCTCAGGACCTACTCACCCTCCTCCCACCTGTCCAGAGCCCGGAACTGGGAGCAGCTAAGGGGGAGTGGGTAGGGCATAGGTACGTCTGGAGAATAGAGTTGAGTTTCGCTTCAGTGAGGGTATTTTTCTTGTTCGTCCTCTGCCCACATTTTCCCCCCGAGTAGGCTCCAGAGACTGAACAGATTCTTAGAGTTAGTCAATCTCAGTGCAAGGGTTTCCCTCAAGTTGGGAATGGCCGCGAAAGTGGCTCCTAATAAGATTTAAGTGTCTGGAATGGCTTTTGGGCCCAACAGGCACCGCTGAGAGGAACCTTGTGCTGGGGAAAGTAGCTGGAATCGAACCTAATTAAGAGGGTACTTGAAAAATGGGAAGGCAATTACTATGGCTGAGTTTGTGTTAAAAGTTTTTTTTTTTTTATTATTGTGCATTGGCCTATATTGATTTATATATTTGCTTTGACTTAAATAGGAGAAATGTAAAAACAATAGTTATTGTGTTTTTAAAGTAACTAGAGAAAGAATTTTAAAAAATGCCATTCTCCCTGGCTACTGATGTTAAGGTTTACTTGTCTTAAAGTGTTTTAAAATGCCATCCATTTGTATATTCATTTCCCCCGAGATATTCTGAATGAGATGGTTATATATTTCGCATTATAAGACCTTACAAATTTTGCATTTTACTTAAATCTTCATCTTCTACTTATTTTAAATTCTTTTACATAATTTTCAGTTTTATAAGCAAGATATGTAAAGTATCCTTTAAAAAGTTTTTTTTTCTTTTCTTTAGAGGCTTGTTATTTTATTGTGCGATACCTTGCTTGAACAATTATGAGAGTGACATTTCTACATATTGATTGCAGTAGAGCTTGGACCAAAGCAATGGCAGTACTCTGCAGTTCCATACTTCATTGTTCATTCATTCATTGATTCATTTAAACAATATTTTTGGGTGCCTTATACAATAGACGCTTTGTGGGATCCTTTGGATAAAAAAATGATTAAGACACATTTGTTTTCAAGAAGCTTCCTGCCTAGTGGGCAAGACAGAGCACTCTCAAATAATAATAAATAATTAAATATGCTTTCCCCCCGAATTGGTAGATTAGATTATATTCTTAGATTAGGATCTCTTCTTGACTTGCAGATATTTCCCCTGATTTTGGGACTATGTATATTTGAATGTCCCAAGGTGTTTTTCATAAAGCTCTGACACAATATTTGGTTTTAATTTGAGGCATTTGACTTTATTTCTTCCAGTGTGGTCAACACCTGGTACTATACAATTCTAGAGTAGGCTTTTGGGGTTGAAAAAAAATAGCTAATAAGACTGGTCTAGTTTTTTAAAAATCCTATAATATTTTTTGACATTCCAGTGTGATTTCAAATGTTTTTGGTTTTTTATGATAATATAAAATGTGAATTTGTAATGGTAGGCAATTTCTGTGTTTAACCATTAGCTTGCATTAATATTACAGAAGACCTAAAGTACAAGGGGGATATTATTGTTAAAACACCAGTTTGGGAAATTTAAAGGTGATTGGAACCAGTTATTTAAGATATATCGGTCTTATTTTAGCTTTTTGATCTTCTTGAGTTATTTCAAATCTTTGCAATTTGTCTATGAAAGGACTTTTCAGAGAAGGCCTTAAAGAATAAAGCCCACAGGTTCTCTGTTGCTCTGTAAGAAAGAAAGAAGATGACAGCTCCTTGACTGAAGTTTACTAATATAGCATCTTTGGTTGAAACTTTGTGTGCAGACTGGAACTGTGAGCCAGTTTTTAGATTACCTTGTATTTCAGATATACTATGAAGTTAAGACTCACCTTATGTGGTTTAGAAATATCTGCTTCTGTTGCCTCCATTTTACATCTTCCATCCAAGTTAATGAACGTTCTACCTTTTTCACACATGATGTTCATAATTGTTTCATTGGTTTCATGTTTATTTCCATGGATAGCACCCAATGGTGAATGAAAATGATTTGTTTTGGCATTTTACATACCACTTCTGATTGCTTACGGCTAACTTTTAATACCACTACTCAAAACCTCTGAGCTCTGTTTGAAATGTGTTAGATACTTGAGATAACTCTATGCGCATGTGTACATAATAAATATTGGGCAGTCTCAGTACCATTCTTACAGGAAGAACCTCGGAAAATGAAAACTACAGTATTAAATTGGTCTGTACATTCATGTGGGCATATCCCACAGTCGTTGCCATTTCTATCCGATTTGGCAGAGAAATAGGAAAATTTATTCTGAGAAATTGTTTAATTGAGGCTAACAGAAATTTCCTTTCAGAATTCTCACAGACAGATCGAGTTTGTCACAGTGAAGATTTCATTATTCACTAACTTAACAACATTGAAAGTGAGGTGTTGGTAAAGCTTTAGTGGAAAAGGAAAAAGAAGGAGGCAGCACTCCCAATATATTTAAGAATTGGAGAGAGAGGCTGGAATTGTCTGTTTACCTTTACCGCATAAAATACTTCTTTTTATGATACAACATCATTTTCTTCTTATGAAGAGAACAGATCATTTAGTGAGAGTCAGAGGAAATAGAAACGTATACATAGAGATGCACACAGATAAACATATAGACAAGCACCCACCCAGGTACGAAGGTACATACAGAAGAAGGAAACTCTTTTTTTCTCTCTTTTTTCACACAAAGAGCAAAAGAGAGATATAGAAAGTAACAGAAAGAAGGGGAAAGGCAGGGAGGGGGGAGAGAGAGAGAGAGAGAGAGAGAGAGAGAGAGAGAGAGAGAGCGTGAGCGCGAGAGAGCGAGAGAAGAGGAGAGGAGAGGAGAGGGGAAGAGAGAGGAGAGAGGAGAGGGAAAGAAAGAGAGAGATCAGACGTGAAAGGGAAATGGACACAAAGAGAAAACATCAAGCATTTATTTGTCTGTAGATACCACTAATGAGCTGAAATCTCAGCTAATTAGAAATCCATCAGAGTACTTCTTGATGATGCAGAACAAAAGAGCAAGTGTGTAGTATGTTTGGATATAGCTTTTAAACCTGAGGAGTTCCTAATAAAATTCCAAACTCCCCAGTTGCAATTTCCCAGAATAACAGTGCTATATTCTGTGCCCTAGAGTAGCAATATAGCCTCTTTGCTGTTTTTTACACTTCTTGAGATTGGCTTTTTATTTTCCTTATTTAGTTGACTTAGTCTGTTATAGGAAAGCATTTCAAATTATTATGGGTGATTCAAAGACTATAAGATAAAATAATGAGAGCCACTGAATAGGATGGATACACACATACTTTACGGACAAATCCCCAAATAGTAGAAGTAGGGAATTCCTTTTTTTCAGTTTTAAAAGACAAATAAAAGGAATTATAGTGATTCTTAGCATGTGATTCTAGTAGGTATAGAGAGCATGTTATTACTCCAAGAAGTTGTAAAGGTCAAACATATAAATGTAATAGCAAGATTTAGATGCATTTTTGGCTAGCAGGAGTAAGTTTGTAGAAAAGGAAAGTTTGGAAA
>NW_006438074.1:2191795-2202807 GCF_000325575.1 Pteropus alecto | reverse complement strand
AGTGCTTATTGACTGTATCTGTGTCTGGAACATTATTAGGCTATCTTCCCTTGTTTAAATTTTAATTATTTATGCAAGCTATTCATCAATATATATTGGGCTGTAGGGAGCAGTAAGCTTGTGGGTAAAGGGAAAGTAGCTGAAATAAAGCAACAGTTTTAGGACTATTGGGGGAAATCTTATATTCAAAAAACAAAACAAAACATTTCAAAGACCTTCAATCTGATTATGTCTTTGGGCAGCACACTTTATTCATGTGTTCTCTTTGATTCCTTGACAAATAGGCATAAACGGTTAGTTTGGGTAATGGTGAAATATGTTGCCATTTGAAAAATTATAACTTCAAAAATAATGTATTTTTATTAGACATTTTTGTTCTTTAATATATTTTAAACATGAAAAACTAGAAATGTTTTTCTCTTTAGAGAAAATAGGCTCAGGAAAGAAGAAAACAGAGGAAGCAGTATCTTATGAACCATTTAACTTTCAAGAGAAGAGATTCGGTATACTCAGTTTCCCATTCTGCTCAAGATACCTAGGTTGCACAAGCACTTTCTTTACTCAGTTGTCTCTTACTTATAGGAATATCCGAACCTATTTTTGTGCTATAATTAATATTTATAAAAAGAGATTTTAAAGGAGAACCTATGTAAGATGAAATAGAGAGAGAACTAGTGATTTAAAAACAAAGCAAAAAAGGAATAATAACTTTTAATAATCCAATGTAAAAGAAATGATGAAAAATGTATTTTTCTGGTATAAAGTTCTTGAAGTTTTTTCTTAAAAGATTTTCTTTAACATCTAAACTGCTATTCAGGAAATATTAAAACCACATGAAAACTCATGATAAAACCACATGGTGTTTTAGAAGCCTTGGTTTACCCAGGTCTTACAGTGTATCACTTTCACTTTTAAAATATCATAGAGGTTGAAATTATACTGACAATTCCTAGATTATATTTATAAATAAGCCAGAGGATTGTCTCTTGCTTTAGAGCCCACACTGTGTTATATAACAAATGCAGTGCTTTCCTGACTAAAGAGCTGTTTATCCCAGGATTCTATTGTCTTCACTAGGTTTGCCCTATTTGTCTATCTTTTGCTTGATTCCAGAAGTAGGGTGTGTATGAAATCCATGCACCTAGTTATCTTTTAACTGCCTTACTAACAGAACCATATAAAACAGTATTTTTTGATAGAAGGGAGCATGTAGGATTATTTTAATTGGCAATGACTGAGTAGATTCCGAAAAGAAATCTTTTAATTTAGTCAATATTTATCTTTGACTTTCATTGTTAACAACAGCTGTTTGCTAGCATAGAGGAACAATGAGTCCACATTTTCCAGTGTCTAGTCAGGGAAAAAGTTACATATTGTTCTTCAAAGCTCTGAGGTTAGGATTTACCACAAGAGGTCACTATAGGTTCTGTCACAGGTGAACCAAGTAGTTAATCTCTTCTGTTTTCTTTTTCCCTCAAGTATGATTGGAGATTAAAATCAATGTAGTTAGTTGTTACTTTTGGAAGAAAATATCTAAAGCATAAGACACAGAGAAGTAAAACAAAGAAAGGTATTTTTTTCTTTTAATTATTATAATCTTATTTTAGTTGATGACCAGTGTTTTGTGACTAAATGAATTATGATATCAATACAAATAGTTTACATAAAGAAATAAATTTCAATACATTTTAGACTAGTAGAACATTTACTTTAGCAGATAAACAAATTTTTATTATAATAAGCCATCGAGTGTGATGGTAATATATATGAAATACAAAGTTTTGCAGAAAAATGCCATATAAATAATGTTCATACTGTGAGGATGAATATATATTTTGTATTTCCAAAAAATTGTCCCTTGGCAGATATCTTGATATAATTAAATTGATAGTGCTTTGATTTTACTGAAAGATAGTTCACAGTGATTTAGTTACCTAGGACATGATTCTAGTATTGTGATGTTATTCAGACTTTTAAAATAAAATAAAGAACTAAAAAAATATTTTTCACAGTTTCCCAAACTTATTAAGCTCTCCAAAAATGTGATTAGAGATAATATTACTTTAAGAGATTTCGTTTCCTATTAATCAGCAAGCCTGAATCTTGGTTTTAGGGATTTGTCTTTTTCTTTTTGGTAGAGTTCAAAAGTACATGTTGAGAGATGCTTTGAAATGTCCTAAAAATTAATTTTAATGAGAAAATTAAAATATGCCACATAGCAATTTATGACTAAAAGAACTATGTTGTGAAATCAGATAGACATGAATAACAAGCCACAAACAAAAACCAGTGGCAATTGTGGTGGAAATTGAGGTTAAAGAAAGTAGTCTTCATGTGCTCTGAGAAATGGATATTTATAAACATTTTCCTTTGCCAATAGCAGAGTAGAATTTTAAAAATACTGCCTTATGTTCTTGTCACACACACACACAAATGATAACTATGTGAGGTGATGGATATGTTAATTCTTTTAACTGTGATAATCATTTCACAAGTATATGTATCTGAAAACATAAAGTTGTACACCTTAAATATATACAATTTTTATTTGTCAATTCTATCTCAATAAAGATGAAAAAAAAATCCTCAGTATATTCCACCAAATACTTTAGCTTAATTTGTGATATGACTCCTTTGCATCACCAAGGAATGACTAAAAAGAATCATTTTAATATCCTCATTTTATATAATATAGAAGTTAATACTGGAAAGGCTTAGTTTTGAAAATATTTGTTTGAATGAGGAGCAGTAATAATATTGTCACATAAATCAGTGTGTAGTTGAGATATTATTTTAGTATTTGCTTGTATGCGGTTATCATCCAAGAGAGAGAGTATACATCCCAGATAGTAGTTTTGTGATATGTTAAGTTTTCACATGGAAAAAGGTAAGAAAATTAAATGAAAAGCAAAATAATTTAGAAAGAAAGAGTGATTGAAAAGCTATTTGAAATTTTATTGAAGTGAACGTCTATCTTTCTTGGGGTCTGGTCCCATGAAAGAAATACAAGTACTGTGTACGAACTCCTTATTGATTTCAAGGGATAAGTGATTCGAGATCTGAGCTTAAGCACACAATCATAGCAGTTTCTCAAAGTAATGACATTCAACTGGAAAGTCATGAAAATGTTGGTATGTGAACTAAGCTCCGTAAGGATATTAATTATATCTTACACATACTTTATACCCTCCACTGTGAAGAGCACATAGAACTAAGTACTAGTTGAATAAATGCTTTTTGATTTTGTCTCCTAAATTAGACAACTCTGTAATTGATTTCCTCCCAAAGCAATAGTGATTAAATCTAGTAAGCGGGTATAAGTAATTGTGTATTTTAAAATACTTAATCAGTGCACATATCTGAAAATGAAAATTGCATGGTAGAGGGCCAGTCAAATGGGTCTCATGAGAGCATGAGAGGTGCAGTTGTAAGTGATCTGCTCTTCTCCTATTCCAACTTGATGTACGGCTGAAATATTTTCTATCACTTTTGTTCTAATCTCCAAGAGCCTAAAAGCTGCACTATTTTATACAGGAAAGAACTGTTTAGAAATTTGTGGATTCTAATTAAATTACTTTTCATTACAATTTTCCAGTTACAGGTTACTGATGGTAAGTTTTATCACTGCGAATCAATCCTTACCAGTTTAAGTATCTTTGGAGTGAGTTAAGCCGTGAGGAGCAGCTGCCATATCCAGTGGAATTTGGCTATTTAGAGACTGCAGGGCCAGCCTCAGATCACCATTTAAGTGAAAATCAAACAATTCACTTGAATTGAGGGGAAAAGTTAACCTTTATTCTGATCTTTTCTGTAAGTCTTTTCTGCTAGCATTTTTTATTTGGGGCAAATTAAAGCACAATGAGTTTATTTTCATATATTTATAGCATTGAGAGAATAGAGGAATTCTTCCATCAGAGTTGAATAGTCCCCGAATAAAGTCCCCTAAAAACAGCTCCCATCCTTTTGCTTGACCTTCATATTCTTTCTAATTAATCATTAATGCAACAAAAATTTATGGAGTGCCTACTGTGTACTAGGCACTGATATAAGCCCTGGGGATGCATAATGAACACAATGATAAAAATGACGTGTCTCCTTTTTTTATTTGAGGGCCACTGTACACTTTGGTTTGGAGCCATAGGTTTTGGAGAATGCATTGGACTCCTGGCTCTCATGCTTACTAGCTCTGCTACTTATTTAACTGTACCTAGTTTTCTCCTCTGTAAAATACAATACTAACTAACTTATGGTGTTGAAGTGAGGATTAAATGAGGTAATATGTGCAAAGTGCTGAGAACAGTGTCTGGTACATAACAATATCAGTCAGTATCAGTGCTGTTAGTTATTTTTATCATTCAGATGTTTAAATCTTTGATTGCACCATCTGTAGTTGATGCCTCTAAAACTTGGTCACCATTTCCTTTTGCATCTTTTTTCACCTGATTTCTGTCTATACCATAATGTCGAAGCTTCCTAGAAGGTTACAAGTGAGCATCCTTCTTGTGAATCCAAAGGCCTTTTATTTGTCCACATTTTTCTGGGTTTGCAGGATTTGAGACTGTGCACTCCTACCTTCTCCACATCCATGTTCATCTTTTGGCTTTCATATCTTTACACTTTCTCCTGTTCTTTTTCTGGGTTCTCTTCCTATTCCCTTTCTATTCCTTTGTTCCTCTCCTCTCCTTCTGTTCTTTCCCTCCCCCTTCTTCTCTCCTTTCTTCCAAAGAATGAAGAGGCATCCAGGTTCCGCTTTCAACTGTCTTTCTTACATCTTCGCCCTTCTTTTCAGAGTAGGCTTCTGCTCAGTGCTTGCTTTACTCACTCTGTGCTCCAGTCCCGTGTTGCCAGTGGCCTATGGAATTTCTCTTCCTGCACTCTGCACAAGCCACCTAAAACTCATTGTGGCCAGAATTGAATATATCGTTGGTTTTGTCTTCAAATAGACTTAGTTTCTCTGGTATTTCCTTATTTCTGTCAAAGGTGTTGAGGTATAATTATGTTATCAATCTTTAGGGATAAGAATTTTGCAATATACTTCTTTTGTACCTTCAACGAGTGCTGTGTGCAGAATAAGTGAGTTTACGCCTGTTTACTATAATGACGCATCTCAGAGCATGAAATAGGTCCATAACTGACACCATATGCAGCCAGCGTATGTAAATATGATGACCAAAGAAAGAATTTCAGGTCATAAGAAAAGAGCTGGGCTCGGGAACAAAGTATCTCCTCTGAGAATGAGGAATGGAAGGTGTGACATTCTCCTCATTCATTCCTAAAGCAGTCTGTCTTCTACTAGAGCAACCATAGTCAAGTTAACTGGTAATCTTTCTGGAATTCTGTGGGGTATTCACGATCTAAGAGAACAGTGCTCTCAATGGAGCAGAGGTGTTTCTACCTTGAAGAAAAAGACTCCTGTCCTGGCTTTGCCCTTACCTACAGTGACATACTAGGGCTCCCCAGTATTATAATAATTACCTTGCAATATTGCTGGAAAAATTCAAAAGAGCCACAAATGTAGTGGATCTTGCACTGTGCCTCATCATAGTAAGGGCTGAATAAATATTCACCTTTTTCTCTTTTCCTCTAGGTAAGGTTATGTTAGGGAGATTTTTTTTTTCCTGAAGAAAGCAAAGTATTGACTGTGGAGACTTTCATAAACTGGTGGAGGATCTGAGCTTAAAAGCATTTGGATTCACTTTACCAGGTGCTTATTTTATTTGGAGGAAAAATCCCCAACCAAACAAACAAATATCCCTCTTTTACCCAGCAAGAAACTACTACTTGGAGCCAAAGAAACATCATTTCTCTTCACTGGCAGTGCTTGGAGACTCCGAAGAAGGTGGTAGAAATGTCAGCTTCTTTTTGTAACTGGCCCAGTGAAATTTGGCCAAATGAGGAATGAGTTGAATTTATGATCTGCATCTTTCCCTTAAACAATTAGCATCTAGTGCATAGATAGTAGAAATTAAAAAAAAAAATAGGACAAAATAAATTAGATTTTAAATTTACAAAATAAATTAGATTGTAAATGTATTCAGAAAGCCTCGCTTCTGTTTTTCTACCAGATATACAGGTTAGGCTAGTCTTTTAATTGAAATTCTTCATTAGTTATCATTAGTATTTGATTGCCTTAAAAGGTTAACTTCAAAGAAAAGGCATAAGCCCTTCAGAACAGATGCAACTCATTTGCAAAAACAAGGTTTGTTTATTTGCAAGATTGAAAAGTGATGCTTGATCATTAAATATGTAATACTTTTTCCTCCTGATAAACACATGTTGACTGATTTAGCTCTAATCCAAGATTATATAATTAGTGAATGTCTTATAGCTTTAGGTATCTTAAGAAATTTTATTGTAATAAAATCCAGTAGAAAATTGTCATTATCTATATTCAGGTAAAAGTTTTCTGTTGTATTTTGAGATTATGAATCCTATGGGCCATTATTATAGTTATGTTTTCCTTCTAATGATTTTGACCAGTATACTTTTTAGAAACCCATGAATAAAACACCAAGTATTAAAAGTAGAAACTTTGCATTGTTGAATATTCTTTTTGTATGAGTGTGTAGAAATATTTTATAACAAAATTGCTACTATTCCTACCACTAGAATTTCGGAAATATTAAGTTTCTCATGTGTTCTGAACCACTTTGGCTAGGTTGAAAAATAATGTCTTACAAAGCACAGAAACTTAGAAATGTTCCTTTGATCTTGAAGAAGATGAAGTGAAGGCATATTTTTAACTTTGATGACAGCTGAACAAATTTGAATAAATTAACAGATATTTTGTGCATATTTCAAACTCCCACAGTGATGATCTGCTTAGTGTTGCCAATATTATTATATAATTAATAGTCTCATTGTGAAAGGTACAAAGTGTATGTGTATGTGTCTATACACACACACACACACACACACACACACACACACACACACACACACACACATTCTCTCTCCCTCTCTCTCTCTCTATTTTCATATATATAGACATATTGGAAGTGGGCAATACACCTACCAGGAATCAACATTGTGGATGTGGGCATGACATATAAATTATGCTTCTGTTTAGCCATCTGTGCCAGGACATTATTTAACCCAAATAAAATGTGTTATATGTGCTTCACGGGTTGTTCGTTTTGTTACTGTTCTAAGAAACTTAAATGTATAGATATTGCTCACCCAGAAGACAAGTTTAAAAAATTATATACGCTTTATGATTTAAATTCATAAGTTTCCAGAGTTCAGGGAAATCTGCTTAGGAACACCTATTCTTTTTTTTTTTTTTTTACAGAATTGTCACTTCTTTGAAGAAAAATAGCTAGTGCTGTTCTTATCTATATTCTTGACAATGTCTAGCATTGCTCTAATAATTATTTATTGCTGTATGACTTTAATAAGAATCAGGATTTTTATATTTGTTTTACTCATTTAATGAACATTTGTGGTGTGTGATGACAAACAGACATGATCCCTGACCTCATGGGACTTGGAGTCTGGTAGGGAGACAGACATTCAGAAAGTTCATATTGAATATATAATTATAGATTGTGGTAAGTATTTTGAAGGAAAAGGGGAGGATGCTGTGATGAGGTGTGACGGACTAATTTCGATTAGGAGGCGGTGTCAGGGAAGGCCTTTCTAAGGAAGTAGTGTTAAATTAACACCTAAAGTAAGAGGTAACTGGATAGTTAAGTAGGCAGAAGAATATTTTAGGCACAAAGAGAAAACATGTGAAAAGCCTTGAGGAGAAAAAGAGAAAACGAGTGGCTAAGTGTGTGATGCTTAAAGTCCAGGGTAGTTGCATCGAAGCAGGTAAAAGAAGAGAAAGGTTGGTAACATGGATGGAGAGGTAGTTAGGGGCCTGGCTATTCTGGATAAGGCTTTTGCATTATATTTCAAGTGCAGTAGACAGATCTCCTGGCTACATGGGTTACTTGATGTGTAATGACAAGTTGAGTTGGAAGAAGTTAGGGGACCCTCTAGGCAACTGTTCTGATTGTTCAGGCAAGAGATGATGGTGAGTTGACCTGGGATGACAGCAGCAGAGATGGGCAGAAGTGGATGGAACTGACATGTTTTGTTAGTAGAATTATTTGGGTTTAGTGATGAACTGGGTGGCATGAATGAAGAGGTGAGAAGAATGACTTTCAGGGTTTTGGCTCAAGCATCTGGATATAGACAGAGGTACAGAAGATTTTCCTGAGATGGGGATAAGTGGAGGACAGCCAATTGGAGTGATGTTCTGGAGATCACCTGCACCATCACTTTGTCATCTAGCTCCACTTTCATTCTGTGAAGTAAAATAGTGCAGCCAAAGGGGCTTAGTGTGACTGTGTACAGAGATGATTTTTGTATTCTACTTACAGATCTTCAGAAAAGAGTATCACAGGCCAGGTAATTAGCTTAGTCCGTCTGGTAGTTCTTGTGGAAGAGAAACATGTAGCTTCAGATTTTAATAAGAGGCTGATTTGATGAGAAACAAAGTAAATTTTTGACTAAACCAAAATCTCAAACCAAAACCCAACTTTATAATGAATATTTGACACTCAGAATTGTTAAATGCCCTCTTCATTCAATCCCTTTTAGAAAACATTAGTGATTGTTACATGGATATTATTGTGTTGCTTTTTAAGCTTCAAATTTCTCTTCTTGGTCACTGGTTTTTGGACTGTGCATTCTTTAGCTCTTTGAATCAGAGGATTGTGGAGATTGGGGTAACACTTAGAGCTCGAACTCACCTGCACTCAAGTCCTTCCTCATGGAGGCCCTACTGGTCATCTGGAAGAGCAGCTTGAAATAGCTCTCAGCCAGGTTTCCGATTTCTGCCTGCACTTCACCTTTACTGTTGGAACTCTGTGCACAGGTTGTAAGGCTTTCAGAATAAGAGTGATGACTTTTGGCTGGTGTGCTTCCCCAAAGATAGGACTAAAGGAATACCCTCAGAGGGAAAATCAGGCTAACTTTCCTCAGAAGCATCCCTAGATCTTGGAAAAACTATAAATTAGTGAAAGTGTTTTGTGTTTCAGCTTCTTTTTATGAAGTTCTTTCCCTTTACCTCTACTCCATGTCTTCTGTCTTTGTCAGTACTCTAGAATTCTTTTGTGTGTTTTAGCACTTCTTAAAATATCTTAAAACTTCTCTGTGCTTGTGCTCTGAAATATATCTCTATAGGGTCATTTGCATAAAAAAAGATGGAAGGAAGGGCAGGAGAGAGAGAGAGAAGAAAAGATAGAGGTTTAACACTCCCCACCCCATAAAGGAAATTAAGCATTGTTAATGTCCATGAAGTTTATGAATACACAGTTTTCGTAAAACACAGAACAAAAAAGAAAAAGCTGTCCAATCATATCACATACAGGTAATATTGGAGTAACTCAGGAAAACATTTTTTTTTCCCTGGAATTGCTGTAGAAAGGGAAGAAGCATTTCACATACTTTTATATTATTTTAATTTACTTAATATAACCTCTTCCAGAAATTTCTATCAGGCAGGATTATTGACTTCATGGTTGGTATGATCTCCTATAGAAATGGGATATTAATATATGCAGTGGTATTAAGTTGAATGTAGTTATTTTCCTAGTGTCTGAAGAAATAGCACTGTAAAGAGGAAGTGCTTCCTTTATGTTACAGCAAAACAAAAGCTTAGGTAGCGGTTTAGAAATATAGTGTGATATAATAGAAAATCTTAGACAGTGAGGCCTGGTCTGTGTTTTTCCCTTACCAGACACCCTTTTCCTAAATTCAATGAGTACTTTAATTTTCCTGGTCTGCTTTCCCATCCTTAAAAAGAAGGAAAGGATTCACAAGATGAGCGCATTAATGAGCTTGAGGGGTCACCTGATGGTTTTGTTAAAATGCAGGTTCTGGGGTGGGTCCTAGATTCTGCATTGCTACTAAGCTCCCAGTTGATACTGATCTACACTTTGAGTAGCAAGGCACTAGATCAAAGTTTTCCTAACTTGGCTGAGCATAAGTCTTTCCTCCATGGCTATATTTTTGTGTTCCTCTCTGAGGGAGTCTGTTCAGTGTGCCTACACTGGAATTTAGTAATCTGTGTTTTTGACACTCATTATAAGATTCTACTGTGGCCGTCAGCATTTGGGAATTGTTGCAGCAGTGAATTAGTGCTTCTCTGCCTTGACTGCACATTAGATCCACCTGGGAAGATTTGAGAACAAATATGGATGCCTGGATCTCACTCCAAGACCAACTAAGACAGAATCTTTGAGGGATGAGGACTGGAATGAATAACTCCAGCGGCCCCCTCCAGTCCTCCTCAGCCTCCGTCCCTATTGGATGTGCTGTCAAAATTGAGAAACACTCGTGATTCCTAGTGGACCATTTTGAATTAGGGCCTGTGATTTAGTTTTCGACCTTCTAACCCTTGAGGGAAAAGTGCTTATTTTATTTTGTGTCAGTTTCTGAGAGGATACTGGATCGATTTGAAATAATATAATGAGGTGTTTTCAAGACAGCCCCTTGCAGAGATCCATTCCAGAATCTGCACATGTGCGGAGGTCTAGTTTTCAAATTGTTGTAATGAGCCACTGCCACCTAGTAGGGATACAACCTGATTATTAGGCCCTGCATGCCAGAACATATGGTATATTTGATCCATTTGGACATGAAATGTTTGTAAACATCTTCAAGGACTGGAACAGTCTGGATCCCAAGGAAGGTTCAGTTTTCCAGGGTTCATGGCTCTTGGTATGCTAAGAGCTGTGAGGACCAATCAGAACTGGTTTCCCTAAGATTGACTGATGAATGTCTTAGTGTATCTGGGCTACTATCACAAAGTACCATAAATTGTGTGGCTTATAAACAACAGAAATTTATTTTTCATAGTTCTGGAGGCTGGAAGTCTGAGATCAGGGTGCCAGCATGGTCAAGTTCTGGTGAGAACCCTCTTCTTGGTTGCAGAATGCTGACTTCTCATTGTATCCTCACATGGTGGAGAGCAGAGCGGAGGAAGCAAGCTCTCTTGTGACTCTTAAAAAGGCACTAATCCC
>NW_006438074.1:2169957-2191751 GCF_000325575.1 Pteropus alecto | reverse complement strand
TGAAGTCATGACAACTGAGATCAGATCTAAATAAATACAGATGTCCACTAGATGACGGCAGAAAGGAATGGTGTTTAGGCAGTGAGAATGACAAGTTAAAAGTTCTTACAGTGGGAGAGAACTTCAAGCTTACAAGAATACAAGAAAAATCAGTGTGGCTATCATACTCAGGGCAAGGGACAGAATGCTGAAGTTTAGCAGACTTCGAGGTCATAATAAGCCATGGAAAGGATGTGAGCATTTTGAGAGCCATGATAAGCTATCGATGGGTGTTAAAGCAGGGAGGAGACATGATCCAATGTGAATTTTAAAAAGACCTGTCCGGCTTCAGCGCAGACCATCCATTGAAGAAATCCCAGAGAAAGGATCAGAGTGAACCATCTAGATAGCTTTTTGGAATGGTCTGGGGGGGCAGGGCGGTGAGGGAAGCTTGAAATTGGGAGATGATAGTGAGGATCCAGAGACATGGAAAGACTTGCAAGGTCTAAGAGATAAAAATGATTTGGTAATGGATTAGATATAGCGGTAATGAGAAGGATGTTGAAAGATGGCTTCTGAATTTCTGGTTTCCACAATTGCATGGATGATGAGTCTATTATCTAAGATAGGAAACACTGGAAAACCATCTGATTTGGAGGAATGAAACATCATGGGCATATTCTACTGAGGTACATTTAAGATATCTAAAAGGAGAGGTCAACTTGGATATCAAGATCTAGCATTTATGGAAGAGGTTTGGTTTGGAGATATAAAATGATGAGTTACCAAATCTATGGAGATAGGTGAAAGTATAAGAAAAGCTGATGCGGACAGATTCTAATATATACTCAATGGATGAAGAATTCTGAACCTGCAAAGGAAATGAAGGAGTGTCTAGAGAAACTGAGGACTATTATTCAATGAAAGCTAATGATTGAGAAATTTTCAAGGAGAGAATAGTTACCAAGGCTTGTAAATTGTCAGGTGAAATGAGTAAAAAGCATCCTTTGGATTTGATGACTTGGAGAAGTTATTGGTGATCCTGGCTGTCTTGGAGTGGTGAAGACAGAAGCCAGAGAGGAGTTAGTTGAGTGAATAGGAGCTGAGGAGATGGACTCAATGTGAAGAGGGAACAGTGAGTTTTTTCTCGAAAGGCTGGAGATAGATATGGTGGTAAGCAGAGGGGAATGTGGCTTAGTGGTACTCAGTGAATGTGCCATAGGGAAGGTAGAGTTGAGCTGGTTCTTAAGTTTTGATAGGCAGAAGGATGGAGGAAGTGTTTCGAATGGACAGTAGGTATCATGAGTGAATATATCTTGGTGGTATAATGAGGAAACTGGCTTAACTGCAGTAGTATGGACTTTAGGAGTAATGAGAAATATATTTGTATAGGTAGGGAGGGTGAGACTGAATTTCAGAGGGCTTTGAAAATCTGGGAGAGGATTCGATGATGTAACTAATTGGGAGTCTTGATCTAAATGAAGAATGGTAGGATGGAGGTAGGGCTTCAGGGAGATAGTGAACAGTAGTGTGAAAGCCAGACTGAATATCAGGATGAATTGAAGCAAGGAGAGCATGCAATTATCTGTGTGGCCTGCCACAGTTACGTAGGCATGAAGTGGGGAACATGGATTAGATAGGGTAAACTGGCCTGCGCTAAGAGGGGAAAGAAGTTAATTTCTGATGATTGTATTATAAATATTTATGATTGATGCTATATATAAAAGACCATGTAGAATTTATACTTTATGAAGCATTTTTGTGTATATAAGCTATTTTAATCTCCACTTTAACCACCCTATGTACCAAGGAAGGGTCATATTACTGTTCTCATAGCTAAGGTTTAGCTCAAATGCTGCTGTTTTCCTAAAACTTTTGATTCTCTGTTCCTTTGTCTTCCTGTGTTTTCTTTTAAATTTGAGGTATGATTTATATGAGGTAAAATACACAAATCTTAAGTGTACAGTACAGTTAGTTTTGACAAATGCATATTGCCCGTGTAACTTATACCTTTATGCAGGTAAAGAAAAATGACCTTTGCAAGAAAGTTATTTTTGCCTCTTTCTTGCTAGCCCCTCTACTATCCCACAGTTGAATATGAATATGCTACAGTGTTAAATACAATCTCTTATTGATGGACATTTGCATTGTTTTCAATTTTTGGCTACTATGAATAGATCTGATGTGAACATTTTTTTGTAAGTCTTTTTGTTAACACGTTTTCATTTCACTTGAGTAAATGCCTAGGAGTGAAATTTCTGGGTCATAGTTGAATATTTAACTTTACAAGAAACAATTTTCCAAAGTGATTGTGCCATTTTATATTTGCACTAGCAAATTCTGAAGAGTTTGAGTTGTTCCACATTTTCATCAACATTTTATATTATTAGTCTTTATAACCACTCTAGTGGTTGAGCAGTGATGTATCATTATCATTGTGCTTTTAGTTTATATTTTTCTGATGCTTGGTGATGGTGAGCTTCTCATTCTTGTGCTTATTGGCCATTGTATATATTCTTTTGTGAAATGTTTTCAAGTCATTTGCTTATTTTGTTATATAAGTCATTTGTCCTTTTGTAGGATTTTTTTTGTTTTCTGGATAGGAGTTCTTTCTCAGCTATTTATCTGTACTGTGAATGTTTTCTCTTGGTTTGTGGATTTCCTTTTCATTTTCTTGACAGTGTCCTTGAATGAGCAGTTTATTTTAATTTTGATTGTGTCTAATTTATTTAATAATACTTGCTTTTATGACGATTTTTATATGAGTCTTATCTAAGAAATTTTTGTCTTCCTCACCACTGCAAAGATTTTCTTCTGTTTTCTTTTTAGTTTTCATTCTTGTATCTAGGTCTATGATCCATTTTAAATTGTTTGTGTGTATGTGTGTGGTGTGAGGTAGGGGTCATAGTTCAATTTCTGCTCACATGAATATCCAGTTGTTTTAGCACAGTTCATTGAAAAGACTTATTTGCCCTTTAAATTGCCTTGGCATCTTTGCAAAAAGTCAGTTGACCATTTATGTGAGGCTCTGTATCTTTTTTTCTTTATTTTTTGTTTTCAGCAGTTTTATTGTTACCTTCCTACTGTGGGTTGCTTCTTGTTTATCTTGCTTGAGGTTTACTGAGCTATGATCTATTGGCTGCTATTTGTCATGTTGTTTGGAAAAATTTTTGTCACCATTTATCCAAATAACATTTGCGCTTTATTCTATCTTTTTTTTTCCAGACTCAACTAAATATAGACTGCCTGTCTCTTTAATCTTTTTCTCTTTTTGCTTCGGTTTGCAGTAACTTACACTGAAATGTTTATAAATTGTTCTTTATTTTTCAGGATCTAATTTACTGTTAAACATATCCCATGCAATTTTTATTTCAGATATTATATTGTTTATTTCTCTGTTCCCATGTTAACCTCTTTCTCTATTGCCTAATCTTTCCCTTGATTAGTGTCACAATTCTCTCTCTCTTTTTTTTTTTTTTTGCATGCCTGATAATTTTTAATTATATACTGGACATTATATTGATACATTGTATAGATTTTAGGTTTTATTATTTTCCTTTGAAGAAGGATACATTTTATTTAGCAGGTAGTCAAATTACTGATGGATCACCTTGGTCATGATTTTAGCCTTTTTTTTGTGTGTGAGTGTGTGAGAGTTTATATTCTACATTTTTGATTTTAGTCCCAAGTCACAGACTTTTATCCTGAGCCTTGTTTCTTACTCCTAAAGCATGGCCTTCTGTGGCCTAACTGGAAATCTTGTGAAATTTACCAAGCTTCTCTAACTCGATAGGTCTAGAACTCTGAAATTTATCTTGGAGCCTTGGGGAACTGGTGAAATTTCTGCCTACCTCTTAGTCTTCTTCTCATTTCTGGACTTGATGGGTTCCTTTGTAGTCTTATCCTGTGCATGCACAGTTCAGGCCTCAGAGAAGGATTTGAAGTATGTTTATATATAGGTTTATGGCTCCATATGTCAAAGAATCTCCCTATTAACTTTAATCTGCTCTGGCCGCCCCAAATTGTGACCTTTGACTTTTCTGTTAGAACTCTGTCACCTATGAACTATATGTATTGGGAAGTGCTCTCAGGGAAAAACAGTTAAATGAATATCTCACTTAATGTATCTCCCTTTCTTCAAGAGTTTGTCTTTTCCAGTTTCTATTTATTTTTGGTTGGTTTTTAGTGCTTTGAAACAGATTTCTTTTCATATTTTGTCCTATGCTTTTTGATTTAGCATATATTTTGCTAAATCAAGTTGTAATTGGTTGTTATATATTTGTTTTTCTTAATATGTAAGTTTTTTTGAGAGTAAAAATATGTTTTACTGTTATTTATTCTAGCCTATTGCCTCACCCAGGCTAGTGCCTTTTACTTAACAGTTACTCAATAAATGTTGAATTCTATTGTTATTTTTATGAAGACCAACTGTGAGTCAGAGTTTAAACTTAGTTTTCTACTCATTAGTTAATTTATCTTTTTAGTACACTAAAAAGAGTAGAATATGAGTTCAAAGGGGATTTTTTTGGTAGATATTTTAAATATTTTGAAGTATTTTTAAAAGCATTTTTACTCCTAAAATATTTATTTAAAAATAATTTTTTATTTTTATACTTTAATATTTTAATTTTAATTCCTTTTAATGCTAACATATTTATGATGTTATCTGTAATTTGCTAAAGCTATTGCTTATGACTTTGGCAAATAGACCAGAGATGTTTCTTTATTTAGAATAATGAGTTTCCAAATTCTGTGTAGTATGTGGTTGAAAATAATATCTTTGAATAATTTTATTTTAAGAAGGGATTCTTCAGTGGTATTTTAAATTAGACTTCTTAAGATCAATCTAATTTTTAAACAAAGAATTTGTTTCATCATGTCAAAAAATACATTAATTGAATTTTTGGAGGAGCCATTTAAGTTTGCCTCTCTTATCAAGTCCTGAATTCTCAATTCGTGAAGAAGTGATTGTAGCCCTAATCTTAATAAACTCACCTGTTTTTACGTGTAATTATTATAGTTATAAACATTTATTTAATATTAACTGTACCTTGTTTTCATAGCTTAGCATATATTTGAATGCAAAGAGCTATTATAAACTGGCTTCTCTTCAGTGGAGTTTTTAGTTTGAATGCAAACCTTTTATTTATTGCAGATCGCATTTGATGATCATGTTAAATTGATTATGTCAATTTCAAGAATAGGTTTTATTATGTGTAACATAAAAATTCATAGTTGCATTTGTCTATCTTTATGAATTTGTCTTTTTTGATTACTTGAAAGAAGTACATTGTTAAATAAAGCTAAAAATCTTCCTTTTTCTTCTTTCTTCTTTAGAATCGAGTTTCTTACTGGGAAATGCCCAGATTGTAGATTGGCCTGTAGTTTATAGTAATGACGGTTTTTGCAAACTCTCTGGGTATCATCGAGCTGACGTCATGCAGAAAAGCAGCACTTGCAGGTAGGTAATAGAACAGCTCAGGAACCTTTTCTGAAGTTTAACTAATTGCTGAATGTGGTTAAAAGGCTTAAACTGACTTAGACTCACAGTGATATTGTGATTTATAATAAATATATTTTTGAATCATAGAACCCCGAGCTGGTGTCCCAAGAATTGCTTCTTGTTGGCGTGGAGGAATCCTCCCCCCAACACAGTAGAATTAACACCAGAACTTACTTGCTCACATATAAAAACTATAAGGTAAAAGTTACTTAGAATACTAAGGAGACTAAATCGTCAATGGCAATATATGGTTTAAAAGCCATTAGTGAAAATTTTTGCAAAGAGAAGGATTTTTGCATATCTGTGAGTTTATGAATTTATTCAATAAATATTTTTTGTAACCTATGAGTCGAGAACTATTCTAGGTGCTGAATGATCAAGAAAGCATCTTATATTAGGGAACCACTGATGGCATCAGCACTTCCTGCTGCCAAAACTGTCTTGAACAAAATAAACAACCCCTAACCAAGTAGGACATGTTCATGAACAATTAAAGAGCATCAAAATAAAGTTCTTACATCCCGTGTAAATCATACATACTTTGTCATGTTGATGCCTTGTACTGTTGCTATTTTGTTTGACTTATGTAAAACAGAATCTGACATTTATGTTATTTATAACAATTCTTTTAAAAATGAGCCATATCTGTGAGCTTAAAGAGAGTATTATAAAAATGAAGATCATAAAAAAAGAAAACTCTATATAAGAAACCAATTTATAACTGAAATCTTTTTCACAATATTTCAATAAAGCCAGATGGGATGTTTTATCTTGAGTTAATTTTTCTTTAAAGATCTCACTTATCTAAGCACCCAAATCATGTTATTTTAGAACTACAAGGGATCTAAATTATTTTCTATTTCAAATCTTTTTGATTTTCAGAGGAGAAAACGGAGGTAGAGTTTTATGCTAAGAGACTTGTCCATAAATTATTTATTTGCCTTTTCTCTACTCTTTTATGCCGATAAACACATGCATATACAAATATATGTATTCTGCATCTTCATGGAGGGCAAAGATTTCATATTATGGGGGTCTAAACCTGATCACACATAGGAATCTCTTAGAGAAGTTTTACAAGACATAGATTTTCTTACCTAACCTCAAGCCTATTAAATCAGAATCACCCAAGGTGGGTAGGTGGGGGCAGGAATCAATACTTTTAACTATCAGCTCCTATGGTTCTGATGCTTAGCTAGATTTGAGAAATATTCTGTCAAACATCCTTTTAATTTATCCTCTTCCAAATGATCCTCATTTTTCTCTTTACTACATCATTCTCACACTGTGTCTTCACTCCTACATCTGAAATTGGTAAATAGAATGATGAAAAACTGTGGTCCCTCGTTGAGAAATCCCCTTTGGGACCACTTATGTCTTTCGTGCCTTATCTGTTGAGTAGATATTAGCTCTTGGGCTAGCGCTTCCCCTACGGTGTATGATGTGAGTTCTTGGAGATTAAGATTTGTATTGAGTGTCTCTGTTCTCTTATGTCTCAGCAGAGTTTAGATTAGGAAAAGGTTTTATGACAGATCTTACTTGTGGAATAGACTCTATAAAGAGTTTCAGAGAATGTAGGTAGATGCTCCCATTTCCTTTTCTTGGACTGCGGACATCCCATCATCATGCCAACGCCTGTTTCAATGCCATCTTCCACCTGAAGGTATTTATAATTCTCTCAACAAGATACGGTTTTCCCCTTCTGACTCTCCACAGTTCGTCATTTGGCATCATCATATGGTTAAATTAGCTTTCCTTATCCCTTGGGGTTTTCTTGCTGTTGCTTTTGTTGTCGTTTTTGAGAAGTATTGCTCTTCATATCTGGAAATATTTTAAAGTCCTGCTGCCATCTATTCTTGCTTCCCATGAATCTGCCCCACCCTCAGGCTGTTTTCTTTAGCATGTGCAGTTTTCCTACAAAAGAGTTCATTTAAAAAATGCTGACATGTTATATTAGCATATTCTCTCCTCTTAAAGAGTTGCATTTTCCCTCCCACCACCAGTACCAGATTATAAAGGCATTGAAAGTAGGGATTCCATCTTGTACATTTTTGTATGCACTAGGACACAGTTCCGTGTTTTGTGTCAGTATTTGTTGAATTGGGTTGGCGTGTTTTACAGTAAACCCTAACCTAGGTCTCACGTGCTTCCATATAACATGCTTTTTTTTTAATTGTATTTCACCCCAAGGATTATGGTATTTGAGGTGGGTAATAGAGAGGAGAGCTTTGGATTATGTTATGCTTTTTCACTCTGAGAAGAAGTATGCAATTCTCCCTCAAACCTCTCTTTCACGATTTTAGAGACTATTTTCAAAATGATAATATTCTTAACATAAGCAGTTATTACTTGATTGCACAAAATATCCCGTATGTTTAGCTAATCTAAAAATTGCAGTAAGTTTAATGCCGTCACAGAGCAATGAAGACTAGCAAATGATGTTTGAGCCCTATCAGGTTTTCCAAGAGGCATAGTTTGTTTTTATGTACTCCCCCTTTAAATTTCTTCATCCCTTTTAAAAATTAAACTATACTCATTTTATGTTGCAGTATATTTTAGAAGAATGAAGATTGGAAAATAATCAAAATGTCCAGTAGTAGATTTGTTAAAAAATATGGCAAAGCCCTAACTTTCTAAATCGTATGTTGGAAGGATAATAACTCTGGAAGAAGCTAACAACATGTTATTAAGTAAAACATAAAATCAACCAACCGACTAAACAAAAAAATCAGTTTACAAAGCAGTATCTGCAACATGATTCTCATTTGTTTACAAATTTCCTGTATAAATCTATAAAAGCCTTTGAATATGAGACACAAGGAAACTGAGAGAGGAAGAAAATTATGTACACATTTATAAATACAGCAGCAAAAAGTTATAGAGTTTTGGAATCACTGAAATTCAATTGAGTATAGAGATAAATTATTTGACATTGAGGATAGCTTTGTAAATAATGCAAAGAATTTTATTGATTTTAATAATGATAAGTTTTAAACAAACATAACAGAATAAGAAACTACAAATCAGTGGAAAAAATATGACATTTTTTGTGGAAAAAAATGTGACACTTTAGATGCTCAAAAAAATCACCTTTATATACCACTTGTATTAGTTGGATTAAAGTCAATAAGATTAAAGTAATAACTGAATAAAGACTAATGTTCTATTTTTTAAATGTTCAAATATGAATTGTTTTATGGGAAAATTAAAAACTCTGGGTGGTGAACATACAATGCAATGTATTTATGACTTACTATTGAATGATACACTTGAAACTTATTTTGTTAATCAATTGTCACCAAATAATTTTAATCAAAAATAATAATTTGTGATTTTACAGTATCAAGAGGCTAAGATTTCCTTCCTTCCTTCCTTCCTTCCTTCCTTCCTTCCTTCCTTCTTTCCTTCCTTCGTTTGTTTTATTGTCCTTCCAAACCCTTCCCTCATTAGATTAAGTGCAAAGAATCTAAACAGACATACTCCTCAGTTTGTCCCAATATTATTATCGTACTCTCTGTGGGCAAGCTATTTTATTTTTTTCCCTTTTATTTCTTTTCCCCTTCATCGTATCCCCCTTCCTCTTCCATAGTTATTTATTATAGTGTGTTTATTTATGTCTTTCTACTCTATCTTTTGTTTATTAAATATATGTATTCTTAAAAAATATCACTTCATGTGTGTTTGTTTTTTAAGACCCACATAATGTATCATGCAGTAAGACTTATAGTTTCTTATTTTTTTCACTCAATGTTATGTTTTTGAGATTTTTTTTATGTTGCTATGTGGTAATCTATTTCATTATGTCTGACTGTTGTATAATGCTCCAGTTTCTTCCCAGCTTTCATTTTATTTATTTGTTCTATTAGTCATAAACTCCAACTTCTGACACTTTGCTGCCTCAAACAACTTGGAGATCGATATCCTCCTACACTTTTTCTTGTGGCCCCATGTGAGAAGTTTTCTGTCTATGCCCAGAAATAGGATTGCTAGGTAGTAGAATATATATGGAATTTATAAATTAACCGCTCTCAGATTGCTGTCAGGTAGCCTTCTATTTTTACTCTCACCACACATGAGTTGAGGATATTAGTTTTCTGACATCTTGTGCTTCATAATAGTATCTAAATTTCCATTTTAATAAATGTGATGTATGCTATGTACTGTCTCATTCTTATTTTAGCTAAAATTTAAAAAAATATTGTTATGACACTTCAGGATTTCTAGAATTTCAAATCTAGTCCATTTTATTGTCTAATAATTGCATTCCATGCCTTTGGATTGTTTTGCTGTTTATTGAAGGACGCAAAACACATTGCATGTTTGACGAGATTGTAGGTTCTGAGTCAATAGCATTTAAAGCATATGATCTTATCTTATGACCCCTAGGAAACCCTGACATTCAAGACTTACTCTCATTGTTTAGGTAGAAACCACTTTAGCATTTTATCTTTCATTAACTGGAAACATTTAAAAGCCCATTCTCCTTTTTTTCCCCTCCTTTTGTTTTGTTTTTGTTTTTAGGATAAAGGGGTGAGAAGAGCAATCATGTAGGTAAGGAAGATTGGAGTAGATAGATGCTTTCAAAATCATTTTTTTTTTTTTCTGGAAAGGTCCATTAATAATCCTTTGCCCAAGCCATCAAATTAGAGAATGAAGCAGAGATATTAAGAGACAATTTATTGGATGTATTTCACAAGTAGTTTTATAACACAAGATTATCTCAGCCAACAAGAGCACATTACACATGATGGATCTCAGTCAGTCTAGTTCCATTTGGCTGAGGGTGCTGCTTCATACAGTGGCACTGAGGGAAAGTGTTGGACACCAGAGGTGCCTCAGTGATGTTCACGCTCTGAGGTTAGAGATGTCCAGTACTATCCCTAGAATCCCTTAATTATGTCATGAGTCTGACCTTTATGACTCTATCTAGTCTTCTTAAGCCCATATAAATTAATAGGCTGTGAAACCTTTTGGTCACAATCTACTATATAAAGTAATGCTTTGATTTATTCCAAATTTTTTTTTTTTCAGAGTTTAAAAGCTTCGTTCTTATTTATTTCTAAATTCTCCTCCTCCTCCTCCTCTCTCTTAGGCATCTTTTTTGATCCTTTGACTGCAGATCTCAGCCCATCCTCCCATTAACTTTTGTGATGATTTTACTCTTATGGCTGCTTCTGTGCCGAAGACCACATTTACCAACTGCATTAAGTCAATCTGTGTGGTTTCTGTAATGAAGCATTTGCTAGCATGTGAACTACAGCCCGTAGATGGTAATATTTTTTTTCTAGTGGTGACTGAATGCAGTGTTTTAGTCCAGGAACATTGTTTGACCATTAGCGAATTGAGATAGATGAAGGAAATCATGATTAGGTTATATATTTTTTTCAGTTTTTAAGATTCTTTTCTCTCTCGGAAGTCTATCAACATAATAGCCATTCTTACTGTGAGGTATCATAATGATGCTTGTTTGTGAGATTTTGATGGCAGAACAAGGGATCTAGGAATAAGTAAATCCTGTTATAAACCAAAGTCACTTGTCTCCATAAGTTTCCTAGGGCACAATATACACAAAAGATACACTGCCAAATGCTTAGGCAAGCTGGACATGGCTTAGCCCAGGCCCGAGGAAAACTGCTTTACTCCCAGGACCAAATCTTACTACCAGTTATTTGTGTGGCAAGAGAAGTGGCCAGATTATCCAGGAGCAGGCCCTGGGTGAGTTTATGCTTCCACCTCATGGGCTTGCAAAGAAGGCACACAGAATGATGGGCATCTCCCTTTAAGACTCAGTGATCCTGTCCATTAGCAAGTGTAGCCCAAGCCCTAGAATGGTGCAGAAGCAACGGGATTGGGGCTGGAAGGGCCTTCTTTTAAATTCACCCACAAGAAGCATTCCGGTAATAGCTCAGCCATTATGTAAAACAGTCTAATTTGCAACTTCATGGGCATTATCCCTTTAATCTCACCCTCTGGGCTATATTAACATTATCATCATTTTACTGATGAGGAAACTAAGAGTGAGCGAGTTTATACCACTTGTCTGTGAATTATAGTCCTCCAAGTGCAGTAGTCCTCTGTTATATCATGACTGCTTAATATCATAGCAGAGATAGATTGCTTCTGTGCATCTAATTTTTCCTTCCAATCAAACACACAGTGCAGTTGTAGAAGTAATTTATAATAGAAGTGAAACAATGTAAGAAATAAAAGACTATCTTTATAAAAAGTGTTATGATGGTAATAGTTTGGGATTTTTTTCTTAAAAATGCCTTTATATTCTTAGGACAGGAGATTTTAGCATTAGGAGGGCTAAAATAATGAAGAATATATAATAGGATTTTCATAGTTTATTTGAAAAATTGCTGATTTTCATCTTCTCTCCAGAATTTTGGCTGAATCAAACTTGTGTTATATTTCCTAAGTGGTATTATTACATCAGTTTCCAAAACAGTCTCTTTTTAGTTGTAACTTAATTTTATATTTGATTAGAGTGTATTTTTTTTATGATTTTTATCCTAATTGCCTGTTATATTATAGATGCTTTTTAAAATGTTTTTTTTTGGTGTTGTTGTTGACCAGTTTTAAATATTGTGTTTCAGTTTATTGAATCTTGACATTTAGTAAAAGGAGTAAAATGGTTTTTATTTTCTTAAGACCACAAACATTTAGTTAGCTTAATTAACTTTTTCTTATCTTTTTATTTTTGTTTCTAATGTTTTCTCTTTATTAAAGAGTTTTTAGATTAAAAATACAGTCAGTTATCATTATCATCATTCAAAAAACTGGTTGATTAAAAAAGTTCACCTGTCTGTAAAGAATATTATTAACAGTATTAGACTAATGTTTTATTTTTTGGAGGGAGGGACTTTGCGCTTTCTAACTGAAGTATTCTAATTTCATTGCAGTGCCTTCAAGAGATTTTCAAAAACTCACATGAGCTGAAACCCAGGCTTAGGTGGGAAGTGGCTTTTCACTGCCATCTTACAGGCAGACGCTGAAGTTTCATGTGTTAGTTTAGCTGTAAGATTATGGAATTAGAGTCTGTTATTTTATTCCGAGATTCTTATTCATTTTTACTATTATAATGACAACTGCAAATATCTTTTTTTAATAAAATATTGAAATATCGTAATCGAAAAGGCAAGCTGCAGATTGCTAGGGCAATCTTTGGTCTGCCTCATCTGCTTTCTTTCATTTCTTAGTTTTTGGAATTCTAGTTTCTTAGGTTAGTGTTACCATAAGATTGGCCTGTGTTGCTCTAATTCCTAGTTGTGATATGGCCTTGCTATTGAATCCTGCTAGTTTTTGGTGGATCCTACTAACAAACTATGCTTTTCAGGTTGTAAATTTTCTAGATTGTTACATTTAGAGGTAGTTTTTCCAAGAGGATAATGAATCTTAACCTTCATGGGCCCTAACTTGAGTAGATGTCTTTCAAGCCTCTGTGCCTAATTTTGTTTTATAATTTCGTATTCTTTTCTGTAAAGAGGGCTCCTAAAATGTGTATAAGCTTCAGGCCCCACCACACTTGGATTTGCTTCTGGCCAACATGCTAACTCATTGAAAACTGGAAAAAAGCAACAATAAAGATATACTTGAGGCTTCAAAAACTTATTCCTTCCTCGTGGGAACAATGACCTAGACAAGTATACTAGCTAGTAGAACTGTGTATCTTAAACCAGATGAACAATTGATGATCGTGAAAGCATCAGGGTAGAGTTGTAGAGGCTTGTAGTCCTTAACTGAGTTCTGTTTTGTAGATTATCAGATTTTTGGTGAATTTCTTGTAGAAAAATAGGTAATTTTAAACATTAGGAAAATTCATGTGGCATGTAAAAGCTCACTCTTTAATTCATTTTGTATGTTCTTTTAGCCATAGTAATAGTGTATGTCTTCTTCAATTTGTCACCTGTATTTTCCTCCCATTAGCCTTATTTGTATATATATATTTAAAAAATCCACATAAATGATGAGAATATCAGTGTTTTATGTGTAATATGAAATGTTCACATTTCATATAGTATGAAAGTATGAAAAAGATCATGCATTCTGAAACCATGTAATACTATCCTAATACTCTTTGGAAAAAATGTTCTGTGACCTTTTGCAATGTTTGTCAAAACATTAAAAACTCTCCTACTGTTGGTTATAAATGCATGAAAATAATATTAGTAGAACTACTATTTATTTAGTACACTGTGATTCAGAACATTAGAAGCATTGAGAATTAAAGTGTTTCATTTCTTTGTGAAAAAGCAGCATGGATCATTTGAACGTTTCTTGCTTTCTTATAATATAACTTATGACACAAAGAGAGCGTTTTTTTTCTATCTCTGCAAATAGTCATACTTCCCTCTAGGTTTGAATCAACTCTAACTCTTTTATCCTTCCACTCACACTGTTGTGAACTATCTCCTAGGGCTTCTTTAATATCATTGTTTTTTTTTAATTGGCATCACTTCCTCTGAGAAACCTTGATCCTTTTTGTCGTGATCACTTTCTTGATTTACATTGATAAATTCACCTTCACTAAGGTTCTCTGGCTGCATATCTAGAATCTCTCAATGGCAGTAATGTCAGCTTTCCCACATTCATTTATTTCTTCTATAACTTCATTTATGTTCAATTCATATTCTCTTTCGGCATTATCATTTTCATTTCTTTGATGGACTTTAATCTTTGATGACTAATTCTTGCTTTTGATTTCTATTTTTATAAAATGTCATAAGGATTTATCACTGCAAGACAAGAAAGCAACACAACTACATACATGCTTTGATTCTGTGTGTGAACCGAGTAAGAGATACACAATGAGCAATACCAACAGGCTTTGAAAGAAGTGAGATGATTGGCCACTGGTCATGATGTGTTATCTGTTATTTACTAGTGATTTGTAGACTGAAGAGCTACCAGCAAACTTTGAACTTCATGTGATTACTCCCAGTTAATAGTGTTTGGTAACTGAAAGTTGGTATTGTTGGGAAACTGGCATTATTTAACTAAACTACAGTAATTGAAATCTGTGCATATATGAATTGTGTACAGTGAGATTACTTCTTTCTTTTCTCTCTGTTTGAAATAACTTCTAAGGCTAGCTTTTAGCAAGAAGTTTAACAATCATGATTAAAACATGATTTACATATTTTAGTTCATTTTGTGGGAGCAACATTATATTCGTAACTAAATTTGAATAATTAATCAACACAGACTACTATATGATTTTATGTAGTATTTGAAAAGCAACACAAAACCGAAATGGATTTTTTTTTTCCAGTTTTATGTATGGGGAATTGACTGACAAGAAGACCATTGAGAAAGTTAGGCAGACTTTTGACAACTACGAGTCAAACTGCTTTGAAGTTCTTCTGTATAAGAAAAACAGTAAGTAAATTATCAATAAGATGCGTCAACTCTTTATTAATGTTATTCTTTAGCAGTGGTAGTTGAGATATAGTGTAGAGAGACTATAAAACTTTGTTGCTTCTCTTGGCAGGGACAGGGGATGTTAGTAAAATTAGATAGCAAGATTAATAAATCATTCAGACTATGAAAAACAACCTTTTGAGGAATGGAAGAAAAATGTACATTTTAAATGTGATTTTTTTTTTGTATCAGATGGCAAAATATGCAGTGAATACTCATGGTAAACATTCTGTAGTTATATGACCAACTAAAAATGACAAAGAAGTTCATTTAGTTCTTACGCTTAAAGGAAAAGGTGATTGGTATCACTGGGTATGTGTGATTACCTTTCTATACATACATAGATAACATGTGAATATGAGGTATCTACTTGAGGTGAATCTTTACCAATATGGCCTTTAGCTGGACTAAGACCTAACTTGTGGAAATAGTCATTACTCTTAGAACAAGCCATTAATATCTGATAAATTTATATTGATTGTTGTGAGCTGTTGTCTAGGATGAGATTTGTGAGTGGCCAGTTGTCCATTATATAATCACATAAGACCTCATGGTATGGACTCTCCACCAGTGTTTGGAGGAAGAAACCAAACAAACAGAAAATGAGCTAGTACACCCATCAGCCAATATTTCTTTCTAATTTGTTCTGTTGCTATAGTTCCTTACCTTTATTTCTTTTTGCTGCTTTCCCAAAATAACCTTCCTTTTTTTTTTTTGAAATGAACAGTCACTTCTCAAAATGGATTCATTTATTTAAAGTGTTAATGGTAAATGATAGCAAAGCCAATTATTTTTAGTGGAAGTTGATGGTTACAAAATTCTTCTCCAGGTTGGAACACATTTTGGCTTCAACCGGAAACACTTGTTCTGTGTTCAGTGCCTGTTGGATCTTGTGGAACATCATTTATTCTCTCCATTTTACCTTAAACATTTGTCCTCTGTGGAATATTTGGAATTGAACTTAGGTTTTTCTTTTGATTAATAGAGATGGCAACAACCGTAGTTATCACTCCACAGTGGTACTCTTGGTCATGGCAACATGTCTTTCATGGTTTTACCTAAGGGAAGTCTTAGCATCTTATCTTTTATTTTAGAATCAAGACCGAAGAAGAATATCTCTTTGAAGTCATAGCCAAATGTCTTTTGGCTTGTCATCTAGAAAATGATCCACTCTGAATGATAAGCTATGCCTCTGTAAGAGAGAAGTCAGGCTCTAAATGCTTTCTGGGTCTTTTTCATCAGGTCCAAATCCATACTGATAATTTTTAGTGGACTCTTATGCCAAAACCCCCTTTCATTTTCTTATAGTATTGTTATCTCTTGAATGACTTAGATATATGTCTTAAGTTTAGCAAATAGTTTAAGAATGTTTCATATTACTAAGGTCATTTCACTTTGACATTTAAGCTGAATTAGTAAATCTTTGCCTGATTTTAAAGCATCAAAGCCAAGTCTATAGTTTCTGAGTTTCTCAAAAATAGTCTAGTGGAAATTCTGTTTGTTAATATCTTTTAAATCATGTCAGCAATAACTTGAATTTTACATTTGCAGAAGTCTCCTTCCAAGGTGGTTTAGATATTGTGCTTATTTTAATGGATGAAATGACAGACCTTTGTTCAGGCCTGTCTGGTTCTTTTCAGATAAGTATCAATATATGTGTAGATGTCTGCTTAGAGCTTATAGGAGATACAGCCCAAAGCACTATAGATTAAAACTCCCATCTCCTTTTGTGTAGTATCTGAACTGAGTTATTTTTTCTTTAATATGAAGGATAGATATTATTGAAGTTCTACAGTTTTTAAAAGAAGCTGTAAAAAATCTCATAAGTAAATGAAAGCTTTGAACATCAACGGAAAAAAGTGTATTCTTGCAACTTTTTTCAATGTTAAATAGGAAAATTAGCATGTCTGTAGAAAACTCTTTTGGGAAATGCTTGAATACCAGCTCCTCCCAATACTTTCATTAAATGATTCAGTTAAATACCATTTTGCAAATGGGGAGATTGAGGTATATCCTATTTAACATGGGTCACGATTGACATTTTGGTTTGCAACTTCTAATCTTTAGGCCTATTGCTTTGGTTAGCAGGGGGCTGTTTCTACTGCTGGGAAAGAAACAGTGGCTCTGAAATGATGATTGAAAATGGCTCTTTCTATCTACACAAAGGGCACTGCCTTGAATTTCTAGCAGCTACAGGCCTCTATGCCTAACCTTCCTAGACTTACCATCCCAGTGGACCTCAACTCCAGAATATGTAGGTTTCACCAGCCACTCAGCTAGTACTCAGCCTGCTTGGGGAAGTCTGACCCTGTGGTTCAACTTGACAAAAGTACACCATGATATCTGAAAGCAATTTGAAAAAAACAGCCCTGACTCTATGCCAAAATTTGAAATGTTGCTGTTTTCATAGAAAGATATGAGCTGTAGCATCATCTCTTTTTGCTCAGATTTCTAACAGACCTTGGAAAACAACTTATGTTTAATGCCCTTTTCTCTCAGTTTATGAGCCTGCTGCCTCAAGCTCACTATGATGGAACAGCCATAGGCCATGTATCTGCTAGCATCTGGGTCTGGTGATTTGTATAACAGTGCACATCACTCACAGTGTCCGGACACACTGTGTAAAATAAGAAGCAGAAAACAAAGAATAAGACTCTCTGGAAGATGGTGTAATTGCTTCGGAGGTCCCTGTCTCATCCCGTAATCATTTCAGAAAGGACCATGTCCTTTCATAGGCCTCCTGGGCCTGTAAAGAACTGAATATTGTCAGAACTGAATATTCCCATAGAAATCTCCTCTCTTTAATTCTCTGACTTCTTGAACCTGGTAGTTTAGTCACCTCCTCTTGTCTAAATGGCAAATTCTCTTTTTTAGTGACATTATGATGTGGCTATTTTTTTTTTTTTTTGGCTATGTGTATGGAAGTGTTTCTTATTTGTTTTTAATTAAAAGCCACTAATAGGCTATCAGCTGTCACCTAGAGTCTATTACTAGTTGCACATTTCACTCCCTATACCCCAAACTTGACAAAAGCCTTTATGTCCTTAACATAGACTCTTTGGAGGGCTTTACTGCACTGTGGCTTAGAACCAATATGATGGAAAATGTGTCTTTTTGATTATGATGGAACATTTCTTCAGTGTTTTACTGTTTAGTGGATAATTACTCTTTTGAAGCCATTTCTCTTGTCTTCAAATATTTATTTGACATGATGCCAATTCCTGATTTGTTCAAAACCTAAGCCTTGAACCCTTTGAAACTGTCTGTCCTCTGGAGTCTGCAAGAGCCACTGTTTGAGGAACCTAGTGACAGAGTTCAGCCTGATGCTTTGAGTGAGGGAGGTAGGAAGCAGTGCTGGGGACATTTTATTCTTAACATTTCCGTAAAGGCTTCAAATAGAGCTCTGTGTACATCAGGCTTTATGTCACATCTTCTTTCTCTGATGTGGGGCGTAGTCAAAGCCATAGAGCTATCTTGTAAGTCTATCTGAGAGCATTTCAGATGTTTCTCCTAGAGGAATACTTCCCAGAGCAACAGATATTACTTTTGGAGTCAATTGGAAATACTTCTCAAAGTGACAAGAAGAAGCGTGTAGGAGTGGTCACACTTGGTGAGACTATCAAAAGGAAGTTAGTGGGAGCAGCAGTGGTATAGGGGTCCAGAACTAAGGTGATGCTGGTTTTACTTAAGTAGTGAGACTGCCTTTGTGCTCCTGCATTAAGAAATGACACCCTGTGCTTTACCTTCAGATTTTGATATTTTGGGTTGAAAAATATGTTTATTAATTTTTGAGCAATTGGTAGTTGATATAAAATTAAAGGTTTTTTAAAGAATTCTTTTTAGCAATTAAAATATTGTTGTTTTGGTGCTGATTCTTGGCATAGCAGTTGGCAGCTGAGGGAAGAGGGCAGGCAGGAGACCAAGTCATTGCTGTGGCTGTGTCATACTCTTGTCCTTTCTTTCTCTTATAGGAACCCCTGTTTGGTTTTATATGCAAATTGCACCAATAAGAAATGAGCATGAAAAAGTGGTCTTGTTCCTATGCACTTTCAAGGATATCACGTTGTTCAAGCAGCCAATAGAGGATGATTCAACAAAAGGTAATTTTCAAAGGAGTTACCACACTTAAGAATTAGGCTGCCACTTAAATTTTATTATTATTATCATCATCATCATCATCATCATCATCATCATCATCATCATCATTTTACCAAAATCTGTTGCTTAAGCTGGCCCTTCTTTTGCTTCACGTTCATATTAGCAATTGTCCAAATCAGTTTAATTCAATCATATTGTTTGAATGGAAACAGAGAATCGAAATAATAGTTGCTAAACTTATAATAAGAGAAATCAAGGAAAGATATAAGGAAGAGATTTCATAGAACGTTATTTATTTAGAATCAGTATAATGGGAATTTTAACAACTTATAACATGGTGAGTTTTAGAAACAAAATGTCTAACAATTTGTTGGTTAGTTTGGGTGAAGTCATATTAGAACACAGTTGATTGAATTTTGCTAAATTGATTAGAGTTTGATTAGTTGACTTTGTCAGGTTACCTTTCACCTTTTATTTCTTTGGCTGTTGTAATCTCTTTGGTAGATGTTGCTAGATTATGTAAAGAACAAGTTTGTCATCAAGAGAGTATCTGGAAAATGAAAACATTCTAATTGGAGTCTTACCAACTATACTATTCAGAGAGACTGCTATAGAAAACATTAGTCAGCGGCATGTCCTTTTACTGTTATTTTATTCTCTCCAGTTATGTTTAAATTAGATATTGGCGTCATATGAATGAAAATTTGAAATATCCTTAAAAACTTTTATGAAACATTTTTAATAATCTTTTAGGAGACTAAAAATGAAATGTCTTCCTTTTTGCATTTGGCAAAAATGGCCTTGTCTTACCTCTTTTTAAACAACTGGCATACAAACTTTAATATTTTCAATTGTAATCATAATTGTAGAAAAAGTTACATTACATTTATTCTCAGCATATGAAATCACATACGTATTACTATTACCCGTTCAGTTTCTGGTTAGCATCAAATTGCAAGAAAAAATTTTACAATTTGTAAACCATTTGAAGTATAATATAGAACAATTCATTTGTGAGTATTTCTGGAAATATGTTTATTAAATTGAATAAATTGATGATTGAATAAAGTATTCATTCACTTTCGGATCCATCTTACCTGTTTCTCTACCTTTACTCATAGAACCAGTATCTAGGAAGTTTAGAATAGTCTTCTAATTAATGCTCTTTTGTTTGTTTTAAAATTCAAAGTGCTCCAGCCAATAGCAGCAGAATACATATTCTTCTCAAGCTTAATGGAACGTTCATTAGGTAGATCAGATTCTGGCCATAAAACACACCTTGACAAATTTAAAAGAATAGAAGTCTTATAAAATATGTTCTTAGACAACAGTGGAATTAAACTAGAAAATCCCCAAATGTTTGGAAATGAACACTTTTCTCAATAGCCATAGATCAAAGAAGAAGCCTAAAGGTAAATTAGAAAAATATTTTGAACTAAATCAAAATAAAAATACAACTTATCAAATATGTGGGATGCGGCGAAAGCACTGCTTAGAGGAAAATTTATAACACTAAATGCATATATTAGAAAAGAGGAAAGATATAAAATTAATAGCCTAAGCTTCTACCTTATGGAAGTAGCCAAAGAAGAACAAACTGAAGACAAGAAATAAATCTTAGAGCAGAAATCAATGAAATAGAAAATAGAAAAACATTAGAGAGAATCACTACAACCCAAAGCTGATTCTTTGAAAAAATTATTACAGTCAGTAAACCTCTAGCAAGGCTAACCAAGAAGAATAGGGAAGATACAAATTACCAATATCAGAAATTAAAGAAGGGCCATCGCAACCCATCCGATGGACATTAAAGCATTGTAAAGGAATACTTTGAATAGCTCTATAGCTACCGAATAGATAACTTAGTTAAAGTGTGTCAATTCCTTAAAAACACAAACTACCAGAACTCACACTAGAGAAAATAGATAACCTGAATCATCCAATAGCTCTTAAATAAATTGAATTAATTAATAAACTTCCAAAACAAGAAAACACTAGGTACAGATGGTTTCATTGGCAAATTCACTCCCTTCCAGAAAACAGAAATAGAGAGAACTCTTCCCATTCTTTGAGGCCAACACTACCCTGAGACTAAAACCAGACAAAGATTTTGTAAGAAAGGAAAATTACAGACCTGTATTTCTCATGAATATAAAAATCTTCCACAAAAATAGAATCTAGCAGTGTTTTAAAAGAATTATTCACAATGACCAAGTGGGATTTATTCCACATATGTAAAGCTGGTTCAAAATTTAAAAATCAGTCATTGTAATTCACCATATCAACAGGCTGAGGAAGAAACATACTATGATCATATCAGTTTGCATAGAAGCATTGACAAAACCCAACACCCATTCGTGATAAAAACTCTTAGTGCAGGAGGAGTAGAGGGGAACTTCCTCAAATTGATAAACAACATCTATGAAAAACCTACAATTAACAGCTGATGATATCTTTAAGTGATGTATTTTAAAATAAAAGACAAATGATTATTATATGATTTGTGACCTAATATATTCTTGCCTTCACACATGAATGGGAGCCAGACTGGGTAAAAGGCTTTTATGTCTCAGTCTTTTCTTTAAAAATATGTATATGTATATGTGTATGTGTATGTGTATATGTATATGTATATTATTTATATTTATATTTATTTGGTGAATATTTTCTCTCATTTACTTTAAGTGATTTCAGGACACAGCTAAAGTTGGCCAGGAAGATTACAGTTTTGACCCACTGAACATTAGTGGTAGTATCTGTAACTATGTAGCCTATTTATAGAAAGAAAGTT